>NC_134968.1:4455806-4816517 GCF_965638725.1 Aptenodytes patagonicus
TGCATATGGATAAGGTCAGGTCCTAAGAGCCTTGCTAAGTACTTAATAGGTCCTCAGTGTGGGTTTTGATGCATTAATTAAGATAAATATGATCCTGCTCTCAGTTTAGCCCTTCACTTCCCTTCAAGATTTCCACCCTTGTTGCAAGGGCAGTTGATCTTGTGAGACAGGCATTAAACCCCCCGATGTTCAGCTCAGTACTAAAGTTATTTTTTCTTTAATGCTCTGGACTGTTGTTTAGACAGACTAGCTATGAAGTGGAAGCCAGAATTATGAATGGATTTAGTCCACCAAACGACGTAAGTAGGTGTTTGGAGTGGTGGTATTTGCAAAGACTGGAGCTAGGCTCCTACTGCTTTTTAGTAGAAGCTAGATGTTTGTTCTGCTAAAGTGTCACTGGGTAAAGCTAGTAAGATTGGGGTTTTTTCATAAAACAGCATTGGGGTTTTGGGACTTCCTAATGTGACAAAGGGAAAAGGCATCACACAGAGGGTTTGATTTGGCTGAAGTCCTTGGGTAACCCTGAGCTCTGGCAGCACTCCTGTGATTCATACTTACCTGCGTCTCTGGCTGTTTAGCAGCCTGCCTTCATGGGGCTGCCCAGTCCTGCAGTCTGTTGTGTCTTTGGGGCACCCAGAGCCAGGGATTCAAAGATGAAGCTCTCAAGAGGCAGGGGAGTCTTTGCAGAATTTAAAAAAGACTGTAGCAGCACGAGTGCCCACTCATCTCAAAAGGAGGAATTCAGAATTGTGCTGTGCTGTGTCAAGGAGTAAGAGATGTGAGAGACTAACAGTGCTCAGTGCTGAGGCATGGCATCAGCTGGGTATGAGGGAAAAACAGGATTCTGGGCCCCATTAACTCAATGACTCCTGCAGCATCCTCTCCATGTCAACAGGCTGATACAGAAATCCAAGGGGGGGGAAAAAAAGCCCTGCTTGAACTCAGCAGCAATTTGTTTTGCTAGCAAAATATTTTTGAGTGACTGTGGTTGCTAAATGAAAAAGTAGATTGGGGGGGGGGGGAGAGGAGGGTGGAAAATGAATTATTTCAGCAATTATACACATGAAACCAGAGACTGACTGGATATACTGCAACGCAGTCCAGCTGCCTGACTGTGTAATTAAACTCTAGCCTGTCTGGTTGAAATGCAGGAGGCATTTCTGCAGTGAGGTTAAATTAAGAGTTGGTGATGACAAGCAGACACTATGGAAATGTCAAAATTAGCATGTGCTGAATGAGAAGGCTGGATGGCCCTAGCTACAGTCCAGAGGCTCAGAACAAGCAAGGAAAGGAAAGTCTGAGGAAGGGAAATAGTCTCCTCACTGTGGCTGCTCCTACCTGCCCTCTGCAGAGCAGTTACTCCACCATATGGACAATTTTTGCCAGAGCTGGTACTTTTTCAAGAGGTTTAACATGAGAAGAGAAAGACCAAAAGTTGGCTCCTGCTCTGAACTGCCTTGTGGCAGTGTCTTCCTTCCCCATTAACTGATGGGGGGAGCAATGTCTCCTCAACAAAGGGCAGGCTTTAAAGTTAAGAAAAGAAAGATTAAGGTTCCCACACTCATTTCCAGAGCTCCTGGGTTCCCACAAGGTAGGGAAGGCTCCTTTGTGTTCAGTCTCACTCCTTCATAACCAGCTGTTGACTTACCGTTTTCATTTTCACCATGCCTCTATTTTGTTTAAAACAAAATGAACAAAACAACTCACAACTGGAACAGGTATGGTATTTTGTAAACTTTAGAGCTGGTCAGGGAGTCCTTCCCGAAACTCTGGGTGGCTTATTGTTTGTACAAAATATAATTTTGTAGAAACTTTGTGGAAATGTTTCAGCCAAGCTCCATGGCTAAGGAAATGAGGAATGCACTTAGACTAATGCGTAGCCTTTCTGATAGGAGGCACTGCTTCAGATCTCTTTGGACTTGAATGTGTCTTCAGCATGACAGGAACATCTGTAAGCTGTTGATATGTTAACTAAGACGGGGAAGAAGGGAAGGACTGTTTGTGCTTGAGTTCTCCGTCACCTAGCAATGCTTCTGGAAATAGAGCTATCTCCGCTGTCTTGACAGGGCACCAACACAGACTTGTTCAAACTACATTATGGAGCTGTAGAGAGCACCATCATGAAGCCAAATCTCTCTTGCAGACCTCTGGTTGCAGTTATATGCAGTCAAAGGGGAAGGCCCTGCTTGTGATCCCTCCATTTCTCCAAGCATGTCTCTTTAATGCTGATATGGCCAAAGTAAATACAAAGGGAGAAAAAGTGCTTTTTCTAAGAAAGCTAGAAGCCTTTCTAGAAGGCTCACAGAAATTGCAATGATTATCTGAAAATAAAGGAATAGGCTAAACTATGTGCAGATGCATATATTGCCTTAATTCTGCATTGTATTAATTTGCTTGTTACCTGATACCATGGGCACAAATTAAAGCAAAGGAAGCCAGACTTACGCCTGTGGGAGAGAGATCATTAAGCTTTGGGTGAACACTAGCTTGTGTCCCAAACACAAACTGCCTTGTTGTCTCTGGGTTCTGCCACCTCTTGTGTTAAGGTGATGGGCAAGAGAAGATGCAGGAAGAACACACCTTTTCATTTGTCAGGAGGAGATACTCAACTAAGCTAATATGAATTCAAGACTTAAGTAGGAAAGGGATAAGCAAGGGATACAGCTAATTTGCCTGATAAAGCACTAAAGGGATGAAAGGGACTTTTTTTCTGTTACTTTCCACCATTCTCCTTGAATCTGGATTAACATCATTAATTTCTTTACACAGCTATATTTCCCGCATGGGGCTAAAAAAGGAAGCATAGTTCTCCTCCTCCATGGTTCACTAGGGAAGGGCTGGGAAATTAATTCCTGCATGCTGCAAATTCTGAACCTTGCTGGAGGCAGGGAAGGAAAAGGGAGAGGGAGAGATTAATCTTCTAGGGAGCCCAGCGTGAGGATCTGCTTCTTGATATTATTAGGGAAGTCACCAAGCATTTCTTAATAAGATTTTTTTTTAACAAACTAATCAGCAATATTGGATTTTCAAGGATTTCAGAGGGAATTCTTGCTAATTGAGGTGTTTTTTCCATTAGCAGGTCCCAGCAGGAGCCTTGCACACAGGTGGAAGAGCATCATGTATCTTGTGAAATCAATAGTGCAGCCAATTAAAAAAAAGCACAATTAGTCTGGCTGATTCAAATTAGAATTGCAGATTCCTAATGGATCCAGATGTCAAGGCTAGGCAAAGATGCAGGAGTCTGGTGTGTTTAAATTCAGTGAAAAGACTGGCACGCTCTACGTGATGATGTGAATTCCCACTCCATTCCCCACAACAAAGCAGCCCCATGTTCCCTGAGAGAGTCAGTCATGCTCCTGTATTTCAGAACATTTCAAGAGGACTTAATGACAGACTAGTTCCCTGCACTGCTGATAATACAATTCTCTCTCTCTCTCACAGATGAAGGGAATAGTCAAATGTGGTTTTGTATTCTTCCTTGAGCCCAATGAAATGATGATTTGTAACTGAAAATCCAGTCCCTTCGGCTCAGTGGTTTATACCAACCCTCTGAGCTTCACTGACCCTATGCTTCCCTCACCAAGCTGTTCTTTGGTGTGTAATAAGAAGATCAAACTTGATTTCTCTGGGAAGCGGAGCTTGTGGGGCCAGGATTTCCTAAGTGAAAAAGAATGAAAACAGAGCAGGACCGCATCCATTAGTGTTTGAAACCTTTGGGCCACAAGCTGTTGACTTGGCGACACTCTTTCATGCCTAGCCAGAAAACGCAAGTGCATTTGGAGCATAAATTCAGGAAAGCACTGCTGAAGAAATTGTATGAATCATAGAGAAGAGAACAGGGAGGGGCATCAAGAGGTGGTCTGCTGTGGTGCACAGATAGTTACAAGAGGTAGGAAGAGAAATCTCCATTGGCTTTATGCAGTTGTAGAAGGACCATGTTTATGCTACAAGTCTCTTGTTGGCCTGACAAATCTTACTTTCTCTGCAAGGAAGTGACTTTTTATATCATGACTGTGAACAAACCATTCACGCTATTCCTCAGTTAAAATGGTCAGCATTGTTATTTCTAATACTTCTTACATGTCTGGGCAATAGTTACAGTTAAAATCAAATGTGACCATATATATAACTGTATCATTCACTGTGCATAAAACTTGTAGCACTGTGAAAATGGGCTCCAGTGAAAATGGGCTCCAGTCTATACCACTTAACTAATGTTACCAGGGCTTTAGCAAAAGTGCTCTTAAATGTACAGTTCAGCCCTTTTGGGGATCATCAGTAGCTCCTGTGAGGATCTAGCACTAGCACTGTGAGGGTTTGATTCTCAGTTGAATGCCTTGGTGTTGAGCTTGGAGATCTGGCCCTGGATTTTCAAGCAATGTTTTGGGTGGCAGCAGGACAGAAGTGTCACTGCTGTGATTTTAGGGTAGGTTAAAAGTTGCCACTGTTACTACTTGTCCCTGTGGATGGGCCGCAATGAAATAGTCATAGAAGTAGACAGTAGAGACTATCATTTTGTGGTGGTCACAGCCTGGTCACGTACTCTCCTTCTGAGAGTTTGGAAGCACAACAAAAGTTGAAGCAATGTAAAGACACTGTACCTCTTTATTCTATACATATATACCATTTATTCTATACACCAAAGATGAGCCCTCAGTACGGCTCAGTCATAAGATCCCTCTCTTCAACACTGCATTAATTACTGTTGTCAGAGGTACCTGGAAAACACACTGACAGAATGTCTTTCTGTTAGAAAATACAGATTCATTTAAATCAAATCATTTCATGAGAATACATTAGTTTTTTCATAACCATTTGTTAAAGGAAAAATCAGTACAAATTATTCCAACTTTTATCTTTGACTTTACAGTATCCAAGTGTTCTGTTTAAACAGAGTAAAATTATTTCATGTCATTCGTATAGTTTTTGATTTGACTTTCACCCTGTATACAATTACTTTAACTTCAGATTAATTTTGCAGCAAAATTATTTTGTTGTTAGGTTATTTTTTTATTCTAACAGCACATTCTCAAGTTTTCCATGGCCACATGACTCCAAAATCTGGAGCTGTCTAAAAAAGTTGCTCTTGGGAGACTTTTGTTTGCTCTTGTGAGGGTACAGTTGCAGACTCTGGCTAGGCAGCCCTGCTCGCTGGCAAAGCACCAGAAATGCAGCAGGTATGGCTCTAAATTCCTCTTTCTCTCACTGCTAATACTTAATCCCTTAGATTTGCAAGCAGGGTTCCTGCAAGAAGGGATGTTTTAGGCTGCTGATCTGGAAATGACAGATAACCCAAAATCAGGGCATGGAGGATGAACAGAGCTAGGTACCAGACTTACCCTGCGTGAATGCAGGGTGATGTAGCATTAAGGTATTTTTCAGCTTCTACAAAATGACAATACACATTTTCTGCAGGCAGGCAGAGATGGCAGTAGAGCAGCTCTGCTGGCAGGTATGAGCAAACACATTCCCCTTCCAGCAAGGGAGTTGGAATTGAGAGATGAGCTCCTGTTTGTTTTCCTAATCTACTTGCTGGGCTACTTGGCTCCATCTCTGCTCACATAGCTGCTGAATCTGTCAGCCCAGGCTGCCCTGTGACAGCCCTGGGGGTGCTATGGGTTAGCTGTCCAGGAACTTCTGCTGTGAGAAGTCAACCCAAAGCCTCTGGGAGTTGGGGGATATGTCACTTGAAGCAGCCTCTCTCTTTCCTGGGACAAGGTGCTGGAATTCAGATCCTTCAGCACTTCAAAAGCCAAGGTCATCCATTACTTTTCCTCTTTCCCTTTTGGATTCTTTTTGCCTCTTCCATCCCGTTTTCTCTGCCCAAGTCCCCTTTCCTCTTCCCCTTTTCTTCAATTCCTATTGTGTTTCTCAAGCTGTTTTCCAAGTGGCAGCAGCCTGCTGATACCCACACTGCTCAATGGAGGGGCTCTTTCAGATCAAATGACAGCCACGCTTCCTAAAAACATAGGAGGCGCAAGGGACCTTTATCTTTTTGAAGAAGCACACAGCATTCAGATAGTCTCAGGAGGATGAGAACTGCTGATTAAAACTGTGCTATGAACACTTCCTTAGAAGCTCATTTGAAAGCCCCAATGCAATTAATTCTATTTTGTCACTGTAATAATTTGGGACTGTGTGACCAAGCAAATATTATCCATGCTACAAACTTGGGTCTGATTTCAAGAGTTAAAAGGAGAAAACTTGGACTCAAGTGGGAGCTGATGAAAAGTAGGGAAGGAGCTTTCTTCCCAAATCCTTTTTTCTTTAATGGTACTTATTGAACTGGGGTCTTCTGGGAGTTGCGTGTGAGTAAATAAGTGATAACGGCAGTAAAAGGACTGAATGGAGCCCATTGCTAATGTCATCCTTGCAGCTGATGAAGCAGTTGGAGACTGATGCTGCTGCAGTTTGCCTGGCTAGTGTTGTCCAGTGTGCAGTTGTTTTAGCTTCCTCTCCCTATTCCTCTAAGAAAAGAAAGGATAAGCCTGACAGCTGAATAATGTGAGTCATCTTCTAATGAGTGGAATAGCTAAGGTTTGCAACAGCAAACAGTAAGTTTGCAATAAAGCCTTGCCTCTTTCATTTTGGCTCTGGAAGAGGGGGTTGTGCCTTGTCACACTGATCCTACCATCCTTCCATGCTCTCCTTTTCCAGAAATGCTTTCTGTTTCCTACTTCAAGGATCAATCCCACTGCATCCAAAGAAAGCTTACCTATTAATTTCTTACTGAAAGAACAGGAGTGCATAAAGTTGTTTTGTTATTCTCCTTCCTCCAACTGGAGCAAGTTTAGTTGAAAGAAGTTTTTCTACCAGCGCTCACTTTTACTCACAACTTCTTCACTCACCAGGTCTGCAGAATTAAATGCAGCCTTTTCTCTCTCCTCTATGGAGAGCTGCAGAGCCTGTTAATTGCATTTTAAATGTCTGGCAGTCACCAATGGTGCTCACAGCTTCCCTGAGTCCTGCCAGATCAGAGGTGTGAGACTAGCTACTGAGCAAACTTTCAGGGCAGGCCAGAGCCATTTAAAGCTGTGGAGTGAAAGGAAGAACGCCAGTCTGGTCCCAGAGATACAAATGTTCAAAGACCTTTTTTCAGGGTGGGATCTAAATGGTTTTCAGGAGTATTACTGTGACCAGGCCAGTCGTTTTAGGGTCCCTGGTTCAAACACAGCTCAGGCAGAGTTCCTGAAAAGATGCCCATAAAAGTATTTGCCCTGTGTCCACAGCTGCAAACCCACAGCTACCAACTGAATTTGCTGCTTCCCTTACTGCCTTCATGTTTGGGGGTGCACTGAAGGTCAATCACAGGGTAGGCTTTGAATTTGGGTCTGATTACTGTATAAGTCCCCATGATACGTTTTCATGGGCTGCTGCATTGCCACCACATTGCACCTCACAAGGTGACAGGTCCCCAGTCACTTTTACAGCAAATCTCAAAGCAGACTCTAGCAGATGGGGATCCAGGAAGGGACCTTAGGTCTGGCTATTCAAGGGCAGTGTGTACACGGCCATGGGCCTTCTTCCTTGTAGGCTCAGAGTACTTAGAATATCCTGGTACAGGAAGGCACTATATAACCTCTCTCTCTCTTCCAACCTGTCACATCTCACTTATGTTAGACATTTAGGGTGTGATGAAATGCCCTCTGGATCTTTCTCTCCCAAGTAGCATATCTGGCTACCTTAGATTAACCTAGACTCCTAGCTTTTAAATAGCCAAAATCAAGCAAGATCATTACCACCATAATAGCAGGTTTCCTTATGATTGTCTGTCTTCCCATAAAGTGGGGGTAATAGCATTGCTCTGCTGCAAGGCTGAAAGGATACATGAAACAGCGAGCTCCTGGACCTTGAGTTAACAGTTGCCCGATCAAACAAACACGGCATGGCCTGTGTTTGACAGTCTTTTAGTAAGAATGCCAGAAACATTCTTGTAATCTGATTTCCTGTTTCTCTCATAAATTCCTGTTTACAAAAAAATATCATTAACCAGTGGGACAATTATTTTTGACCAGGTAATAAACTAATCTGACATTGCCTAAAATAGACAGGAGAATCTTATGGTAGTTTCCTCAGAAAACGATTTAATACAAAGCTGTACGTTAGAAAGTTCTTACAATAACCATCTATTAAGAATGTTACAGTGCTCTTGGGGCTGTGTCCTCGACCAGCAAAAGAAATGACCCAGGATTAAAGCAAGCGTCTGCTTCTGAATCTAAGCTTATGCTGTGTGCTCCTGGAATATCTGATGGAGATGCGGCTCCCGCAGCGTATGCATCAGTAACCCATTAGTGTAAGTAAGAGGGAGTTAGTGAGTCATATACACAGATTTATTTTAGGCAATGTTACCCTGAGTTGTACAGATGTGGTATTGTGCACTACAAAGATTTCATTTCTTTGAATTCAGAGGCTTTGGGGCATTCATCTTTTAAAAGCTTCCTTTGGTGGCATTACATATTTACTGTAGACTTCTGACACTTTGGGCTACAGATTGCTATAGACAGATCTATTCTCTTTATGCCTTTGGGCTTTATGCAAAAGCTGCAAAGGAGAAAGGAAACTTTCCACTAAATATAGAACCACACTCACTGTTTCAAATTCTTTTCACACATGCTGATTTTCAGCTTTTTGCTAGCTGATTTAATTGCATTCACAAGCTGTCTCCCCTTTTCCCTTCTCACTAAAGTAAAATATAACACCTGGGTTCTTTATCTTGTGTGCTCTCTTATTTTTCTTTTCTTTCTCTTTTTTTTTTAGCACAGCACATAGAAAAAGGATGACCAGAAGAGAAACTTCAAGAAGTGTATTGTTCAGTCTTTATTTTCAGATTACCAAGAAACACAAACCAATTTATTGAGCTGGGCCAAGTTACAAGAGTGTTTCTGCCTCTCTTTGTTTAAATAGTGAATAGCTAAGGTGCTAGAAAATGGTATTTAAAGAACACAACTGTTCTTGAGGCTTTAAATGAACTGTAAACATCCTTCGCCCCCCCCTCCCCCCCCCCCCCCCCAGCTACAAATGACTTCTTTGCAGCTCTGCACCAACTCTGAGCAAGTTCTAGGGGTGGGAGAATAGCACTTGGGTCTGACCCAGACCTGCTTGGATTCAGCGTTCAGCTCTTCCTTCACAATAGGCATATATGGTACCAATTTTTACTAAGAGCCAAATTTCCTTGGTGTTACTGGTAACTGCTACAATAACTGTCACCAGTATATTTGTTTAGTTTAATATTAGCTTGTGAATGGTAGATCACTGCGTTCGGGAATAAATGAGGAATGACCATCACCAATTTTTGTTTCTGAAACGGAAGCCTGAACGGCTCTGAAATGCCCAGTTCCCTTCCATGATGTTTATGCCTGGTCCCCTGATGGAGTGTTGCTGCTAAGTGGAACAGCATGGAGTATGGATGAATCTGAGAGCTGTGTTTGCAGGGAGGAGAGACTTAGATACTTTAGATGTGATTCTGAATTCAAAGAATTGATATTTGCAGCAGAATTTGGCTGGTGTAACGACATTAGCTAAGAAATGTTTAAAAAAAAAAAAATCAACCTGCTGATGCCAGCAAAACTCCCAGCATGGACAGTGCTATACTGGCAACAGACCACTTTTGTCAGCTCAACTCATGGCACTTGGGGGCATTGTATAAAGAAGCTGGCAACTGCCAGCAACTGAGTCTATGAGTCTGACGGTATAGTTATGCCAGAGAGGATCTCTGCTGTACACTAGCCATTATTTACTTCCTGAGGCTGTTCTGATCTTTAAGCATTTACTGCTATTTACAGCTGTGCAGCATGTTCCTCATGAGTGGATTATCCAGCTTTAGCACAGCATGCTCAGAGGCCATGGAAAATTTGGCCTCTGATTTGCTTTGCAGCTGCTGGAGCAGCACAAGGCAGCAAGCTCATTATGAATTTCACCCTCTGCAAATCCACCCACAGGAGTGGTGTCTATCCAAAGCAGCACACTCATGTCACAGGGCATGAGTGCACAGGCCCATAACCTGGCATTTCTAGGCTCTGGAGTGACTCATTGGAGCTGTAACCACTTAAAATCATAGAATCATTAAGGTTGGAAAAGACCTCTAAGATCATCGAGTCCAACCGTCGACCCAACACCCCCATGCCCACTAAACCATGTCCCTAAGCGCCTCATCTACACGTCTTTTAAACATCTCCAGGGATGGTGACTCCACCACTTCCCTGGGCAGCCTGTTCCAATGTTTCACCACTCTTTCAGTAAAGAAATTTTTCCTCACATCCAATCTAAACCTCCCCTGGTGCAACTTGAGGCCGTTTCCTCTTGTCCTATCGCCAGTTACTTGGGAGAAGAGACCGACCCCCACCTCGCTACAACCTCCTTCCAGGTAGTTGTAGAGAGCGATGAGGTCTCCCCTCAGCCTTCTTTTCTCCAGGCTAAATAACCCCAGTTCCCTCAGCCGCTCCTCATCAGACTTGTTCTCCAGACCCCTCACCAGCCTCGTTGCCCTTCTCTGGACACGCTCCAGCACCTCAACGTCCTTCTTGTAGTGAGGGGCCCAAAACTGAACACAGTATTCGAGGTGCGGCCTCACCAGGGCCGAGTACAGGGGCACGATCACTTCCCTACTCCTGCTGGCCACACTATTTCTGATACAGGCCAGGATGCCATTGGCCTTCTTGGCCGCCTGGGCACACTGCCGGCTCATGTTCAGCCGGCTGTCAACCAGCACCCCCAGGTCCTTTTCCGCCAGGTAGCTTTCCAGCCACTCTTCCCCAAGCCTGTAGCGCTGCATGGGGTTGTTGTGGCCGAAGAGCAGGACCCGGCACTTGGCCTTGTTGAACCTCATACAATTGGCCTCAGCCCATCGATCCAGCCTGTCCAGGTCCCTCTGCAGAGCCTTCCTACCCTCGAGCAGATCAACACTCCCGCCCAACTTCGTGTCGTCTGCAAACTGACTGAGGGTGCACTCGATCCCCTCATCCAGATCATCGATAAAGATATTGAACAAGACCGGCCCCAAAACTGAGCCCTGGGGAACACCGCTTGTGACCGGCCGCCAACTGGATTGAACTCCATTCACCACAACTCTCTGGGCCCGGCCGTCCAGCCAGTTTTTGACCCAGCGCAGAATACACCTGTCTAAGCCGTGAGCCACCAGCTTCTCTAGGAGAATGCTGTGGGAGACAGTGTCAAAGGCTTTACTGAAGTCCAGGTAGACCACATCCACAGCCTTTCCCTCATCCACTAGGCGGGTGACCCAGTCATAGAAAGAGATCAGGTTGGTCAAGCAGGACCTGCCTTTCATGAACCCGTGCTGGCTGGGCCTGATCCCCTGGTTGTCTTGCTCAAGCCTTGTGAGTGCCCTCAAGATGAACGGCTCCATAATCTTCCCCAGCACCGAGGTCAGGCTGACAGGCCTGTAGTTCCCCGGATCCTCCTTCCGGCCCTTCTTGTAGATGGGCATCACGTTGGCAAGCCTCCAGTCTTCTGGGACCTCCCCCGTTAACCAGGACTGCTGATAAATGATGGAGAGTGGCTTGGCGAGCACCTCCGCCAGCTCCCTCAGCACTCTTGGGTGGATCCCATCCAGCCCCATAGACTTGTGAGCATCCAGGTGGCGTAGCAGGTCGTTAACTGCTTCCTCCAAGACTTCCACTTAAGACTAAATGAAAAGGGCCAAGGCTATTTTTGGTTTCTGGCTGACCTTACTGTTGGGGAATACGTTGAGGCAGCAGTCACAGTAGTAGCCAGCATTGCTTGCAGGGTCTTGGAAAGGTCTCCTCTGTGTTCCCTGTGAATATCAGAACTTGTGCCATCAGCTTCAGTCTTTCCTATCCAAGCTGTAGGAGGCAGAGTAGCAAACGTTAGTCTCTCCTCCTTGAGGAGGCCCTAGAAAAGACTTCTCCACACTGCAATTCCTGCTAGTTCTCTCCAAACTCTCCTGCGAACTCCCTGCTCAGTATCACTGTGTAATAACTGATGGTGACTGCTCACATTTATGGTTCATTTTGCAGTTAGTTGCCATAACTTTTAACGCTTGCAGGGAGTCACCCATGGGAACATATATCTCTCCATTTTTGCCCAGTAATTAATTGCTTAGGCAATTAAATGTCCCAGCAGTTCCTCAGTAATGACTCTTAGTGCAGGGATGCTGACAATTAACCTGCAACCTGTGATAATACTGGCTTCATTCTGCAGGCATGTTAATGTCAGGAATAACGATTCAGCAGTTCCATAATTACACTTTTTGCATGCTACTATGCTCTCACCACATGGAATATTTTATGCAAATGAATAGCACCATGCCTGGAAACATAAATGACCCCAGCTCTTCAACATGAATAGTGTGTCTGAAACCTTGTCACCCTTATCAGATGTGTAACAACTATGGTTTGAGTGACAGCTACTGTGTTCATAGAGTTTTTCCAGGCACTCCCACTGATGCAGAGCTCAGCAGCCACTTCATTCATGTCTCACCTAACTCTGGCAGCCACCACACGGGCTTTCAGAAACACGGAGAGTCTGAGGGAATCACCTCTCCCATGAGCACTTCTTCTCATATTGGTGGTGTGTTTACAGCTTAAGGGGTATTTTTAAGTTCTTTTTCTACTTTTTTTGTTCACTGAGAGCCCCGATCCTTTCCTGAGGAACTGCTTCCTGGACGGTCAGCCCCCAGCCTGTACAGCTGCACGGGGTTATTCCTCCCCGATACAAGATCTTGCACTTGTTCTTGCCGAACTTCATGAGGTTCTGCTCAGCCTGTTTCACCAGCCTGTCCCCCAACACATGGAGCGTTCCCCTCAGCGCGCTGTCACCCACTTAAACTAGAAAAGGAGGTGACAGGGAAACGACCTCCAAGCAGCTCTGCCCAGTCACGAACAGAAGGCCAACCCCTCCCCACCCCCCGCGCTGTGACAACAAGCTGCATCCCCGGCTGCAGGTGTGTGCTTCACCCTCCTCAGCCGCCGCCCGGATCCGAAGGGCCCTGAGGCGAAGCGAAGAGCAGAACCCGGCGCCGCCGCATGCACTGAGAGACCGCGAATTGGGGCCCCGCCCACCGCCGCGCGCCTGTTTGAACCGCCTGGCTAACGGTCGCTCGCTCGTTTGAACCGCCCCGCCAACGGCCCGTCAGCGGCTCTGGCAGCTCCCCCGCTCCGGGCCGCGGCGGCCCCTGAGGAACGCCGCCTCTGCGAGCGGGAGCCACGCTCAGAGCCAGCCGCGGCGGGACGAGGCCTTGCTCCGCGCCCGGCCCTGCTGTCTCAGTGCTCGAGAAACTACGAGCCCGGTCGCAGGTCTCCTCAGCGTCGTCGATGTTGCTGCCTGCGCTGCCCTCATGGAGAACATGTAAAGTTTTTCTCGCGTGAAATCCCTCTATTAGGCTTTTCTCTCTGGGCCTTCTTTTTTGGTTGTTGAATGAAAGTGCAACTCCAGGCTGAGTCTGGCCTTAGAGTTGTAAAATGCCTCTCAAAGACCAGTAAATGCTTTCTCAGCCGCTGTAAAACACCTATGGATGGGAAGTTCTCCTCAGCTTTGCCTGACTCCTGTGAGGTGCTCCTGTCACTCTTAAAAGAGGATTTTTCAGCCAATTGGCATAACCAGAAGGACATTTGTCTTTTCTCAGCATCACCTCCCTGCTGCTAAGTGATCTCTCTTGAAAAACTTGATTCTCTTTCCCCTTCCAGCTTTGCAATGGACAGACAGTTCACAAGACTCATTGCAAGTGCCTGATCTGCTTAAATGCTGACAACCTGCAGCAAGTATCAGATCTCCGAGTAGAAGCAAATCTGCAACTCTGCTGCCAGCTATGCAGAGAAGCAGCTGGCTAATAGCAGATGAAGGGGCCACGTGGGAAGGAGATGCCAATGTTTGAAGTTTGCTGGCATCACGTCTTTTACTACAGCTCTCCCCCAGAGCTAACAAGAAGTTGTAATAAACTTTGGTCAGAGTTCTAATATGCTTAATTTATCACTCATGGCATGGTGGTCAGAAATCGTAGGGAACCTGAGATAAGGTGTGTTTAGATCAGAGGGTGTTCGAAATGTATTGGTTTCTCTGTTTCAAGCGAGCTGTGCAATCATGCTGGAGACTTGGCGTTGCAGAAGTGTATGTGGGACAGTTTTAATGTAAAAGCCTCAAGGAATGGGAGCAGGCTAGCTATAGGAAGAAGGAGCAAGCCCCAGGCTGGAGCTCTGGTAATGTGCAGCTTCCAGACTGAATGTGAACACATACAAGACCCCAGAAAAAGCCATTACATACCATAACTGGTACAAAATTACAGCAAACAAATAGAGAGCTTGCTTGGGTATCCCCACTGCAGTCTGCATTGGAGATGTGCCCTGGATACACAGAGCTCTGCAGAAAAACAGGCTTCCTTCCACATGGAGTTGTTTGCAGGCTCAAGGCTGGAGTAACTTACTTGGAGCACTGGGGTTACATTCTCCATGCTGTCTCTTCCAAGAATCAGGGTCTTTGGATTCTCTTACCTGAAGAACTGTGTCTGTTTAATAAGGCAAATTGTATTATGGATATTTTCCACAACATTTTCTAAAACCCATGTCTCAAATGCGTAAGCTAATCTGTATATTTAAAGTGCTCAGCAATGATGTAAGAGGGCAGCAATTACTTGACACATCTCTTTGAAGGCTAAACAGCACAGTGTGCTGGTGTTTTAAGTCTGATCCAGAGTGCATCATTTCATATAAAGAGCAGGAAACCTAGTTCTGAAGGCTACCAGCTGCAGAAGGCGCCTCAGGACCAGTTAAAGCTGCAGGCTGTAACGTATATTCATCCAGCCACTGGCTATTCGTGCAAGGGCTTGAAGCTGACAGAGGAGGATGGATGGATTACTGGTTAGTATTCAGTGTGTGGAGTGAGTGAAAGGGTGGAGGAGGAGGGAGGGTGGAGTAAGGAACAGCCTGGGTACGGTGCTCTTCCGGCGTAAACCTTTCCCCTATGTATAGTTTGCAAGAACTGGTGTTGGGGGATTGCGCTTTCCCAATTTATGCCTACGTCTAGGCTATCACATTGGAGATTCAGTTTGGGGCTTGAGAAATTGTTATTCGAAGAGGCAATTACGCTAAATCTTTATGAGAGTTTTCCAAACAGCACAGCTGCTTTGGCAAATCCATTCAGACAATGAAAGTCCATTTGAAGTCTGACAACTTTGTTTTCCCCTGTAACCATAAGTACTGGTAGAAAGTACCAGATGGGCAGGCTGGATAACTATGGGGTAGGAAGGAGGTTTGTTGAAAGGAGAACAGTCTCTTGAGATTGAAGCACTGATGGGCTTGGTGATTTGGTTGCAGTGTGTGTCTGAAAAGTTTCTGTGTGACCTTTGATAAATGACTTAAGATCCCAAGTGCCTGAGGTCTCTGCCAAATCAGTTATACCCAAAGAGCTAAAACAGTGTATTCCTTCTTCCCATGTGGTCAATGGAGAGAGTCAAATGTTTCCAAAATGTGATCTAAAAAGTACATATTCTGGGAAGGGTTCTAATCTCTCCTGATGTGGCCAACAGCAATATGTTATTGTCGTAAGCTCCAAATTCCTGTTGTTACTGGTAGAGCAAGAATCCAGCCAGGGCTCTCTGAAGGAACATTCAAGGGTGCCTTTTTTCTTTGAATTTGCAGATAAGGAAAAAGTGAACTGAGATGTAGTGGGGCTGATTTAATCAGCCTAGCGAACAACGTACTCTGAGGGTAGAAATTTTATCTAGGAAGGGGATAGCCTGATGTTCAGCTGTGAATCTTTAGGACTTCCCATGAAAACAGCATCCTGGCTGCATCATCTGGTTGCGCACAGGTTTGGTGCCTACTTTGGAAAACACCGCCATTATAGGCATGTTTCTCAACTTTAGGTAATCTTTCTTCCTAAAGTCATGCTCTGGTTATAGAGAAATTCCTCATATACAGTCATTGAGCTCATGCTCTGCAGATGGCTGTAACAGGCCCTGCTGACCTCGCTGACCACCAGTTTCTCCTTTTACATATTTCTTTCCTGGCAGCTCGCATTTCAGAGCTGTTAAGTTTACCAGGTTTTATCTGACATTTGGATAAAACTGCAATACAACCAAAATCCTCATTTTGGCATCTTTTGCTTGCTCCTGTGCATCACGTAAGGTCAGGGGCAGCTACTTGAATCTCCCAGTAGAATGCTCAGTCTCGGAGCAAGCTAATCTCTCTTACGCACATTTTGGAACCCCCTAGCTCTGAACAGTAAGCCAGTGGTGGAACTAATCCTTCCAAAGACTTCCTTCTTGGAAAAGGGGAAAGCTGCAGGGAGCACAGAGTAATTGAAAAACAGTGTCTTGAACAGATCCCTCCTCGATAAGCTTTGTAGTGGACCCAGAATGAAAATGGAGGCACAAGGTAATTCCGGCTAATAGGAGGAGAAATGTTTTAGGTGAAGATTAAATCTCTCCCACCCCTCCCAAAATGCTATCTTGAGGAGACTGGTGGTGGGCCCAAGACAGCATACACAGCCTCAGCTCTGCTGTCAGTGTTGGGAAACCACTCTGCTAGTTGGGAGTATTTCCATTCTGCTTTGCACATGGATCACTTCTGCTTTCTTTTCTTATTTTACCTTAATTGTGTTCTAGGGTCCTTACTGTTCAGGGTCATATGGAACATAGCCAGCAAGTTCTTTCCTCACACTGCCTGCTCTAATTACTCTGCTAATTATTAGTTGCTCATCATCAGCCTGTTGCTTCTCTCTAGTTTCTTTGAAGGCTTGTCTACATGTGCAAGGTATATCACTTTGGCAGTAGCAGCGAAAGCACTGGTGGTGGAATTTGTCTTTCTGGGGCAGGGAATACCTCAGTGAGTCATCTAGGGTACTTTCCAGAGCTATTCTGGACATCTAGATGCTGAGAACTGAGCTTATCTTTGATATCTACCTTAGAATGAGATAAGTTGTATCCAGGAATTACTGGACTCTGACATGGATGGCTGTATTATGGGCGTCTAATCTTAATGCAGAGAAATCCCAGCCTCAGCATGAAGACAACTGTATTGGTACAAAAGCCTTTTAAATTGGAGGAGCTGCTGGGATGTAGGAGTAAGATTTACTGGAAATATGCCCTTTCTATTGAAATAATTCTTGACAAACTAGGGTGGTGGCTCCCATGCCAAAGATGGTGATCCTAGGGAAATCATTGCTCTTCTGAGTGTAATTAGGGTACCAAAAGAAATTCAGTTTCATAGGTCAGAAATAGGTGGTAGGCCTGGATTCTGCCTAATCCTTCTAAGTCAATTGCTTGCCTCAAAAGCGGTCTCTGGATATTTATATGTCATCTATGAGAATTACAGTTGAAGCCACAATTCCCTATTCTTGGTGACCAAGTCTGGAAGTTTAGCAACCTCCATAGGCATCCCAGGCACCACAAGAGGAGGACAGAGACCCACTGATATGAGGCAGATGATCACAACAGTTCCAGAGGAGTGGCAAACTCAAGCTGTCACCCCATTGTGTTCCTTCTCAAAGCCGTCTGTGTTTGCAACCTTTTTAAGGACATGCACTGCAATGAAACCATATGTGTTTTCATTTGGTAAGACAGCTTGTGGTGAAAATAGACGGGTTGTTAACAAGACAGGCAGATGGCAAATTTGCTGCAATATCATGATTACTGTACTTCAAAGAGATAATCAATAATCAGGCAATTAGGGTCTTGTTAAATCAGAAGCAGACTCTGAGACATTTAGGAGGATGCATTTTCAAAGCATCCTTCTGAGATTCAGGGATGGAGCTTCTGTGCAGCAAAAGAAATTTCTGCATGAACCTCCTACAGATCACTTAATAATACATACCTCTTAATCAGAACTAATTGTTCACAGAAGTAGCTGATGGGCAATATGTTAATATTTTATGAACTACAAGTTTATTACGTTTCATAGAGAATGTCTCAACTTCCTCTATGGTTCCTTTCCTCTTATTTTCTCCCCCCCCCCCTTTTTTTTTTTTCATCAAGACTCCTTATTTTGTGTTTTTAATTTTTAGTGTTCTTTTTGGAGAATTTTGACCAAGATCTCGAAGTCAGAAATTTTAATTTATTTCAGATATAATTTAAAAATAAGAGACAAAGCTTGGCTGAAAAGAGATAATCCCATGCCTTTCTGGTAGATTTTATATGTGGATTTCAAAGAATTTGGAAAAAGAGAACATTACTGGAGGTGGCTGGTAATTTTTTGGTGTGCCAACTTCCACTTTAATAAAGTGAATTTATTGAAACCAATATGGTTTCAGTCTAACCAAATAGTTAAATTAGTCTAGTAGTCTAATTAACTTCCTTCTCAATACAGGAAAAAAAAGATGGAGAGAGGAGGTTGAAATTGTTAAAATGTGGATGTTTTTTACTGGCCAGGCCTGATTTTTCCTTTTTGAAGCTAGTGTTTGGATTTTCTTTTTTGCTACGTGAAAAATAGTTGAATATGAAATGCAACATTTCTAAATTATCACAATTAAATATTTAGACTGAACCAAATCAGTATTTTCTTGGCTTTTCAGCTGATGAAAATGATCAATATTTCAACTTCTCATCTGTGTTACATGAGCTGATACGTAGCTATACAGCTATCATGCCCTGGAGAGTCAGCTCTTCTTCCACTGGCAGCCAAGCTGGAAGAAATGAAACTACCTCTACAGCAGTTAAAGCATTAAATTATCAGTGCTGGAATACGCTCCAGGTGGCCCATCTGACTCTGGTGATAAGACACAAGCAAAAGTACTGATAACCTTCCAGTCAATTTAAATATGGCCATGCTGCCTTTGGCCCTGGTCTCTCGTGTGTCTATAAATATATATATATATATATATATACACACACAGCTACGTACAGGTTTGTGTTGGAGCAGCCTTTGAGAAACTTGTCGGTGCATACAATCAAAGAGAAATGGCCATGGGAAAGTTTGCACTGGTTGGTGTTTAGTTGTGCTCTTACTCAAACCTTTGGAGCAGAACTTGAGTCATGAGCCTAAACCGTGCTTGGGTGTCTTATAAAGACCATTCAAGTAATTTATAAGAGCACAGATTATTTTATTCTTTTTTATGCTAATGTGATATAGCTTGATTTTATTTTATTTTTCCCCAAAGTGATTGGCTGGTTTATAATTACTTTGTGATGCAGAGCCAGTGAAAATTGATGGAAGTCTCAAAAATGTTTTTGATGGCATTACTTAATACTGACTTCAGCTTTCTGAAATCAGACTAAGCTTTATGCAATCTAAGTAGGGTCGTTACTTTGCTTTACTGGTGCCCTGTAATTAAGAAGAGAGAATGGTAACTACGCTCTGGGAGTTTATATGATGGAGATAGCTTGGTTTTAAAGCACCGTCTTTGTTGCCTGTGATGTAATTGAATATAGGGAATTATTTGCTTTGTATTTATATTGTCTTTTCTGAGAAACAAAGATAGGGGCTTGGGCTTTTGCTCCCATTGCAGGAAGACTTAGGCAAGAAGACTTACCAAGGCACCTTGGTAACTTTAAGAACAAACCTATTTGCACTGCCTTCCTTCCTGATTTGATGCCTGACCAAGAAAAGAATGATTTGTATTTATTGATCTCTCTGGATAGCTTTAGTCCTTTCTAGTAAATTCAATTAAAACTGCAGCTTAGTCAAAGCTCAGTTATCTCGTGTTGGCAGCTTCTCTTGTTTGTATAGTCGTTGGGGGATTCTTGGGTAATGATAAAACCTTAGATGGAATCAGAGGAATATGGAAACTTCCTTGCTTGACACAGCCAGATTGTCCTCACTGGGGTACTGCTCAGCACTAGTCAGGCTGTTAAGGGGTATCACAAGCTATAAGTGATAAGCTGTTCCCCAAGACCAGTTGCACATGGACGTAGTCCCACTGCTTTCCAGCTGGATAAGGGGTGCAGGTACTCCTTAACAGCCTAGATGCAGAAGGAGCAACGTTAGGACATGAGAGTATCACCATGGTGGAAGGGAACCTTAAAACCAAAAGTGGAAAAAATCTTTAAGAGGTGTTAAGTGATGCAAGCACAAAATGGACAGTATGCCTAGGCTGAATCTAGCCCTCTGTCGTGGTTTAACCCCAGCTGGCAACTATGCCCCACCCAGCGTCTCACTCACTCCCCCCTCCTGGTGGGATGGGGGAGAGAATCGGAAGGGTAAAAGTGAGAAAACTCGTGGGCTGAGATAAAGACAGTTTAGTAGGTAAAGCAAAAGCCGCGCACGCAAGCAAAGCAGAACAAGGCATTCATTCACTCCTTCCCATGGGCAGGCAGGTGTTCAGCCATCTCCAGGACAGCAGGGCTCCATCACGCCTAACGGTGACTTGGGAAGACAAATGCCATCACTCTGAACGTCCCCCCTTCCTTCTTCTTCCCCCAGCTTTATATGCTGAGCATGACGTCATATGGTGTGGGATATCCCTTGGGTCAGTTGGGGTCAGCTGTCCCGGCCGTGTCCCCTCCCAGCTTCTTGTGCCCCCCCAGCCTGCTCGCTGGTGGGGTGGGGTGAGGAGCAGAGAAGGCCTTGACTGTGTGTCAGCACTGCTCAGCAATAACGAAAACATCCCTGTCTAATCAGCACTGGTTCCAGCACAAATCCAAAACACAGCCCCATCCTAGCTACTATGAAGGAAATAAACTCTATCCCAGCCAAAACCAGCACACCCTCTGTTCACCAGCTAGAGCAGGTCAATTGTAGAAAATTAAACAAATATATTTGGGTATGGAGGACTCTGCTTTATAGACCCCTGCATTTTGTTCGAGTATTCAGTAACTCGGGTACAGTTGACTACAGTTATGCCTGGCTTAGCATCATGAAATGGGACTAGTTGATGTTAGCTAAGAGTCTGTCGCATTGTCACTTCCAAGGAAATTACTTGTAAGAATAGCTTGCGTTCACCATTTCTTTGTCTCCTTCTGGGAGCTCGTGAATGTTTGCAGTAGAGAAATGTGATCTTTGGAAAGGGAGTGTCGATTACAAAGGGACTACTCTAAATGCCTCCCAAAGTTAGACCCTGAGTCTATTAAAGTCTATTAAAAAAACCCCTCCCCAAACAAAACACCTCTTGCAAAATGAAATGTTAAAAGCCTTGAAAATCAGGTCTCATTCATGCAAACCAAGGAGCAAGAGGAGCCAGGGCTATAAGGCTTGGATACTTCAAATGTTTAAGTTAAATTTAAGTGTGTGGGGCATAAAACTTTGATGATGGACTCCTCAGCCTACCAGGCAAAGTTATAAGGAGACCAAGTATGTGGAAGTTAAACCAGACAAATTCAGACTACAAGTAAAACAAATGTTTAACAAAGGTTAATCAAGCTTTGGAACAATTCACTAAGGGCAGTGTTGGATTCTGAACCACTAGCAATTTTTAAGTAAAAAAAAATCACTTTTTTTTCCCAGAAAGATATTTTTCAGTTGAAATACAAAATAATTCAGCAAAGCCAATGACTAGTATTATGTAGAAAATCAGATCTCATGTTCATTGTGATCCCTTTTTGCCCTGAAGTCTATGACTTGCTTTGACAGACCTTGAAATGTTGTTTCCCTGCCAGCTGTTACCTATGAGATTTGTAGTTTGAATTGTTATTTCTCTCCTATTGAGATTGGCTGGTTATGTAGGGAAACTGTGTTTTCTATGGGCTTTCTACTGAAAGCCCCTTTTGGAGTTTATCATGCAGTCTGTGCATTCAGGGACTTCAGTCTAGCGAGAAGAAAATGTCCAATTTGTGAAAATTGGGGCACCTGGCTTTTGAACAGTCTCCCATAAGCAATAACTCTTTCAGGAAGATAATACAAATCACTGCTGGACTCGTTCAGACCATGACACTTAAAGCAGACAAGCTTGAAATGTCTGTTTCAGTCTGTAGATACATGTATACACACCAAACAGTGTTATACCCCAGTTCTGGGATTAGAACAAATCTTCAGTGTCTGAGTTTTTGACTGAGTAGATACTTTTTATTTTATTTTTTCTAGCTCTGAATGAACTCTTTTCTCACCTATGGCAACATTTTCAGTCATAAACTGTGGCCCTTTGCCTTTAGGATGACGTTTTGAATGATGTCAATCTGTATCTTGTTGAATTCAACCAATGAGATTCCCACAAACTCAACAGAGAGAATCCATAAGAATTTGGCTTGTAATGAGCGTCAGGGGACAGCTCTTCTAACTAGATTACCTCATCATCGATGAGGGTTTCACTTTGTATCAACACAGGTTCCACAAAAAGCAGGCTTTTTGTTAAACACTCTGTGCCATCTTGAACCTGTCATTGTCGGAGTTCAGCTTGCACTTACTTCTATGAAATGCCTAATACAGCAGTCAGAAAATACATTAACCCTCTTACTCCAATTATATACACAGTAGGTGCATTATTGGCAAAGCAAATGAATGGCGAACTTTGCATCTCCAAGGAAGCCTCTCTTCTAGCGAGTGCTCCTGACTATTCCATATTCATCATGGATAATGTGCTCTCTCACTGTGAGATACATTTAAACAGACTACTCGTGACTCCACAGGCAGGGTATGTGTTGCTCTTCAGCCTTTAAAAAGCAGTTCAAAGAGAGACTCGTTGCATCTCGGCCTTCCCAGGTTCTGTGCACCCTGTCTCAACTGCAGCAAAGCTCTGTATTACAGACTCCACATAAAGCAGATCGGAAACTTCAGCCAGAAACTGCTAACTCATGAATGTGAATCACTTCAGGCAAAGATGCTGATTTTGCTAACAGTGATAAGTGGCAATCTCTTTTGATTAATGTAAACTTACCCTTTTATGGGACAGCTTTCAGCTTTTCACTTGAAATACGTTTGGAGGGGAGGAGTGCATGTGCACTTGTAAACTGAAATACTGAACAGTAAAATCTTTAATCCAAATGTTTTGATATTTTAACTTGCATTTTCATTCCAAAACTTTTGAGTTTAATCTTTCGAAATCCTTACTTAAAGAGATGCTAAAGCGGAGGAAAAATTTGCAAGTTTGTAAAAGAACAAACCATACGAAATTGAAACTTTTCATTTGACCTATTTTTTAAACTTTATTTCTGAAGTACTGAAAAGTTTTGCTTTTGTTTCATATGGGAAGAGTGCTTTTCTGTTGTAAAAACTGCCAGTAATTTTTCTCCTCTTCTCTATGTACTGCGTCCTCTGTTGAAGCGTGCAAAGATGAAGGTGCTTTTTCTTCCTCAGGATGTATGAAGGGCTGTGTTTGCAGAAGACCTGTAGGATAGTGTCACAGGGGGGGAGGACCCGATAGCAGCATGCTGATTGCTGGTCACATCCGAATGAACAGGCCGGCAATGCTGGGTTTCCTTGCAAGAAGGGCCCGGGACAAGCTGCGCTCTGACTACAGGAGGCAACATAAGTAAGATCCATCTATAATCTATGCCTGTCTGAAAGAGCAGTCTGTAGAGCATTCATAAGCACACTTCATGTCTCATCCTTCACCCATATATCCCTGCTTCCAGGTGACATGTGTGCTTGACAACGTGCAGGTATGACCGGTGTGCTTAGACACATAGGGGAAGCCTTGAGGGATTTAGCACCCTGAATATTCATCTTCTCCTCAGCAGGCCTAGCCTGCTGGTTTCCATAGTGACTCTGCACAAAGGCAGGAGACCCACAGGTTGCTCAGCTGTGTTTGGTTCTTGTTAGGTTTGCCCAATCGTTCTAATTCTTCCCAGCCAGCTGTGATTTTCCAGAACAAGCCTTTCCTTTCTCAGTGAGCACCAGACCTGCACCTTGCTTTTCCCCAAATGTTTAACCCAGGAACTCCCACATACGCATAGTCTCATCCTTCTGAGTGATACAGGACCCCCACCAACATGTTCCTCAACCCTGTAAGAAGGCTCCTTCTATGCGTACCTGGTTCTTCTCGCCCTTGTGTGTATGCCAAGATGCTCCTGTCCCTTTTGGGTGACCAACAGTTCCCTTCCAACACTTCCTCTTGCCCTTGCAAGTGGCCTAGAGCTGCCTTTGTATTTATTGCCTGCTCTCCATGCTTGCAAGTGATTAAGGTGTCTTTGTAAGTGCCTCTCTCTCCCTTCAAAAATCCCTCCCTCCCTGAACAAAATGCCCCTCTTCCTGGCCAGTGTTTTGTGACTCTAGGGATCTGGCTATTATGAGTTTGGGACACAGCATGTTGACAGAGATGTGGTTTTCAGAAAAGGATTTTCTTCAGTATGTGGGGGAAATAAATCAGCAGAAGCTGATGATTTCACCTCTGGTAACAGTGCTGACTTTAAGATCCCTGAAATACAGAAGTGATGGGTGTTTGAGGAAAGTCTTAAGAAGAGCTGCATAGGGATAGACGTCGAAGAGATGCCTGGGTGTCTTCTGCCAGCAGGAGGGTTGTTGCATCAGTGCTTGCTGTGACAACTTCAGGAACTGTAAGAATGAGCCTAGGTGAACCTGTATTTATTTATACAGCTCGTATTTCTTCAGATTCTTTGCAGGTTTCCTTGTAAGGCTTCTTACATTCATTGGACACAAATGAACCTAACACGTGGGTAGTTTCCTTAATAGTGGAACAGGTATTGACTAATGAACTAGCACTGAATTAGAGGTGTTACGCTGATGGTTACTGTCTCTGGGGGACATTCCTGTTTTATATGTCTGCTTTAATTATCTTGATCTTTTGTTTCTGTCAGCTTCCTCTATAGTCAGTGGAGCCCAAGCTCCAGACATGTTTGGAGGTTTCCCACAAGTCAGGAAGAAACGAGGTCAAGTAGCTGACCAGTTTCTCTGAAACAGTTGTCCAGTTCAGGGCACAGTATCGTTCATGCAGCTATAGCTAGCTGAATGCTTTTTCCCAATGTAAAAGCCTATTTTGATTTGGATGAAAAATTCCTATAAGAAAATATTTAATAAGTGTATATGTTCATATATGCACGTTCTGACACTGTTTCACTTTTCCAGCATTGATATTGTGCATTTTTCCTGTTTATATTATTTCATTGTTTGTCAATAGTAGGCCTTAACAGACACTACTATTAATGCATATGCAATACAACTATTTAAAAAGTGTATAATGCTTCAGATGATAACTGCAGCAGTTACTTAGCACTGATTGAAAATCTCATCTTTTCTACATCCAAATATCTCCTGTTTATACTGTGAAGTGTCAAACTGTTTGATTACACCAAGCTGCAGACATTTTCATCGAGAAAGAGATGAGACATTTCAATCAGCGCTGAATAGCAGCAGCACTTAATGATGTGAAAAGAAACCTAAAAACCAGACTACATTAACTCTTATATGATGTCATATTATCTATGCCAGTGGGAGCAGTGTGTTTCATGAAATAATGGGGAAATAATAAAACTAATATAAACTGGAACATAATTCCTTTTCTGAAACTAGGGAATATTTTTAGAAAGCTGAGATCTTACAGAATTTCTGTTTAATGAAGTATTATATCTTGAAAATGAATTGTCAAATGTTAATTTCTGGTGAAATAGGAATTCTGAACTTCATAAGACTTTTTTTTCAGACTCTCTAGCCTAGTTTTCTAAGAAAATGAGGCTGATGTGTTTGGGCTGCCTGTGCACATGTCTGTCTGTTTCTTTCCATTAGTTTGTTTTGAACCCATCAGTCAAGTTCAAGTGAATTTGGAGAGGAATTAGAGGTCTCGAAGATAATAAACGTCCTGTGAATTTTGTGAAAATCAGAAGCTAGATAAAGGCAAGACATCCCGTAAGTGTCTTGACTGAGGAGATGGCAATGACATGAATTCACTTATTAGTCATAAGAGGATTCTTAAGGGGAAAAAGCTTGCATGAAGGTATGCTCTGTGATTGCTAGAAGGCTCCACTTGTAGGATGCCCATCCATAGGGAATCAAGCTTACATTGTTCCTTTGCTTGTGAAATGGTTTTATGTTGGAATTTAAATGGGGGGTTTCAACTCATCTCACTTCAGATGCCAGCAGCAAGGCACCTACCTCAGAATGATGCTGTTTTCAGAATTAGTGGAAATAGGCACTTCCACATCCAATAATTCTAACCTTCTGTGGATATATAATTAAGGAGAAGGTGAAAAAATTAAAATACAAATTCGCAGGTCTTGGTATATCCTATGAAAGGTTTTAGTCCTCTGAAGTAATAAATGTTCAGGTGTTTCTGAATTAAGACACCCTCTTTGCTTCCAGTTTCATAGATCATATAATGGTTTGGGAAGGGACCTTAAAAGATCATTTAGTTCCAACCCCCCTGCTGTGGGCAGGGATACCTGGTGCCATCTTCTAGCACATCTCAGCAAAAATCATCCATCATTCCAAAGCACAGCTTCAGATCTGAAGCTCAGCATGAGATTTAGTTATTGGACTCCTACAGATACTAATGAGAAAAAGCTTAATTTCTTTTTGTTGCGTGAAAAACACAAAGCCTAATCCTGCCAGCCTCCAGCTCATTCAGGGGATTCTGCTCATAGCGGGAGTTCTCTTGGTTTCAATAGAATTGCTCATTCAGGGGAGACATTGCAGGTCCAGAGACAGCAAACCTCACTTCTCTCAGGTTGCCTAGCAGAACCAGAGGTATTTAAAAAGGTGTGCCAAAAATATTCCATTGGAGCAATTTTCTGTAAGAGAAACACCAGCTCTGCGTTTCATGGCATGATGTTGACATTCGTCAACTTCTTTGGGAAATCATGAGAACATGTTTTGGCTTTATCATACAGTATCTGCGTCCTCTGTATAGGAGGAAGCAAGCCAAGCATGATTTAGAATATTTGCACAGAACCTCTCCTGCACTGGGATTAAAGTAAATGTGGAAAGCTTTAAATTTCAGAATAGGAATCCCACCTTTTCAGGAGGTTTACTTTCAAAACCCCAGTTCTGCCATTCCGGCTGTGGGGTCCCAGGAAACAGACACTGGAAGTGGAAGCAGCAAGCAGCGGGGCAGGTGGCTGTTCAGACAGAGCATGAGTAGCTGCAATTCCTCTTCATGTCTGAGGACACAGGAGGGTGTGTATGGGGGACTGGGCTTGCATGTGTGAACCTATTTTGCACTTTGCCATGTCGCTTCTCACAAGTGACTTTATGCATTCAACAACTGGAGAAGCGTCTCTTGTCACAGCAGGGCTTTAAGGGTCATCTCTTGTGAATAGCTTCTGCATCCATGGAGCATGGGTGATGGTAATTCAAAGTGACAGGAGCGTCTTCTAGCCCATGGCATTGTCAGCAAGCCAAACTGCTCAGAGATGACAACCCTGCTTCCTCAACAGACTCAAAGCTGTCATTCCCCATTTGGCTTAAATCAGTGAGGGCTCTGATGAACTGATTTCAGTGAGAACACATAAGCTGCAACCAGTGCAAAGGGCACAGTGGAAGTGAGGTTTGATTCTGAAAAGATTCCGGAGGTGTGAAGGGGATTGAGGGAGACGTAAACCAAAAACAGGGCGGATTGCTGGGTCAGGACATAGAGCTAACTCACCTGGAGCTGAGGATGATGGTTATAGTATTGGGAAGCTGACTGGAAGTCTTGCTGGTGAAAGAGTACCAAGAAATTGTTGTGCCCTCCATCTCTGATGAAGGGCGGTTTGCTGCCACAAGGCACACACATTCACTGTAGTACACTTGCTAATGGGTTTCAGCAGCTGTAAGCTGGGGCCTCCTGTTTTAGGGCAGTAATCATCCTAGAGCAGCTATCTACACTCAAGTTGTTCAGGCTTGTCCAGATTCTCCCACTGTCTGAATTATATGTGAGCATGTTTCCTCCAGATGTGGACTTAAACTGACCAGTTTGCCTTTTGGAGAAAAAGAAGATGGGCTAGGCACAGGGTCATGTAAAAGGGAACCTATGCCAAGTGTAGGGCTGTATAAAAGGTGCCCATCTCATGTCTTTGGGTTGTGAAATAGGGAAGATACATCCCTGTGATGGGAGGTGTAGCCTTTTTATCTTGGTTGTAGAATGGGCCCACGTGCTTTGATCATGGGCAACGTTACTTCTGGGGAACATTTCCACAAGAAAAAGGCTGGGTATAAAAACAAGTTTATTCCCCTAAGCTTATATCCTCCTCTGGGAATGCCACCCAAGGATGTGAACTTGTACCAGAACCGGAATGGTAACTACAGGGTTAGATAAATGTCCAAACAGCTGTCAGCAGGATAATAAGGAGGGAGAGAAGTCTCTTGGATATGTACTTTTAATGCACAGATACCAGATGTTTGCTTGCTAGTGCCTGTTCATCTCCTTCCTGACACTTGAAACAATGGTGTTTGTATTGAGATTTTGAATAATAAATAGCTTTACTCTAATTTGACATGTGCTAAGGGGGATTTTGAGTGACTAGCCAATGCTTGGGCAGTCAGCGCAGCTCACAGTAAGAATTGTGTTCTCATAGGGTAGATGTCTGCATTCAGTGAGTCACGTTGCAGACAATTCTGTTTGATGAATCTCACCTTACTGATCACATTCAAATGTTAATAGTATTTGAACAAAGCATGTTGAAATTTTTTCTTTCAGTATTTTGAGTTTCCTACATCCAGTATTACATGAGGTAAAACAATGTGTGGTAGAGAAAAGACCCATGAATAAAAAAGAAGAGTGTGTGAGGCTCTTGGCTGGAAGTTCTGCAGAAGTCCAGGAAAATCTGCTGGGGTCAATCTTCACATTTTTCAGATAGCTGGAAATTTTTTTTTTTGGCTTGAGAGAATCATCTATTTTGTGTGCTTGTTCAGTTAGAGTGTCTGGCTCCTTGGGAGTCGCTCAATACATAGTTTAATGCAGACATTTCAAACAGAGACTAAAACAGCTGCAAAGACTTGTGTGTTGAGACAGGCTGCCCTCGTCCCGCATTCCACAGAGCAAGGTCAAACACACTACGTTAAACCAAAGAGCATGAAAACTTTTGTGGGTCTAACGATTGCCCAAGATGTCTAGGGAATTTATCTGTGTTGATTCTTGCAAGAATGTTAGCACTTTTACTTGTCAAGTTTATCTGCCTCACTGAGAACTATGCTGAAACTTATTAATTAGTCCTTTGCAAAACACTTTGAGATTTTCAGATGAAAGGTAGTATAGAAGTCCAAAGGATGTAGAACATACATTACCAGCCGAGAGCTACGTGAAGAGTTGGAGAATGTTGAAAGGAGTCCTGCCAATTAATTTACACTTAAACAGAAGGTTTTGTTTTTCTGAAAATTAAAAAAAAAAGTGAAACCGAAATCAAAAAGTAAACATTGAAAGGTTCAAGACCCCCTGCATAAAATGATGCCTTTCTGTGTGGTATTTGTTCAGTTTTGCTAATCAAAGCATTAAGACTTGAAAATTTAGTGATTATATGATTCTCAAGAAAAATGCACATAAAATATGTAAAGAGTTATTTGCTTCTATGAAAGCCAGGTAAGATAAACTGAGGATGCTATGGTGAAACAGACTGTATATAGGGAATGAAAAATGGTGTGTCTGTTTTCTCATCTGAGCTGGCTAAAATACAAGAAGCAACCAGACAACCCAGAAATATATCATTAGACTTTTGAAGATGTGCTAGTGTGGTGCTACTTAAAGGCAGGGAACGAGAAAGGAGTGACACAGTAGAGGCAAGAGAAAGGATTAAAGTGTTTTTTTTTTTTTTTTTTTAAAAAAAAAGCAGTGAAACTCCTGAATGATAGGTGATTTTGTTTGTGTCTTTTTAAATTACAAAAAAAAAAAAAGTTGAAATGAAAGAAATCGGCTATGAAGAGTTGCTGCTGGCAGATCTGAGGAGGGATTGGCATGTGCTATGGAAGTTACATCATTGTTTCCTTTTTTTAAGATCATGTTTGCAGTTTTCCTATAATGTGACAGCTTCGAGGTTGGTGACAAGACTGTGTGAAATGCCAGCCTCAGGCATAGATGGATCCTGTGGTACCCCAGCACCCAAGTGCTGAAGGGTACTTCTCCTGCCAATATGTGTCTCAGGAGCTGCTGTGCACCAGTTCTAGGAGCAGCAAAACTGCCCTGTCCAGTCAAGAGCCTCAGGAGAAATAATTGCTGGTTGCCTCAAGTGCAAAGAAGTGAGGAGGAGAGTGCTGGGCAGACACAGTTGGCAAGAAAGAAAAGATGAGAGATACCTTGAGCAGTCCAGGTGGAGAAGGAGCGAAGGGTCCATAAGCACTTGAACACATGAATTTGGACTGTGCCATTAAACATATGGACCAAGCTTGGTGTAATTAGCTGGAGAACAGCTGTCAGTCTTTACCAACTGTCCAGAGGGGTAGGCAACCAATTTGTGCTCAGATCAAAGCACCTCTTTTTGAAACACATGAACTTTGCTGTCTGTCACTATCCACAGGGTTCTGTTGTTTTCCAGTCTTGCAGAGCAAAATCAACAAAGTCTACAAGTATAATACAGTGATGTATGTGGGGGAAGGAGGGGAGGATATGTTAATTTATTTTTTCACTATTTCTCTTTGAAAACAAAAAAATCTTATCTGAAGGATCTGAAGCCTCAAGCTAATGAGACCTCTTGGTTCCACGTAGATTGTGGCTTTGTTAGGATGCTGATGGGCTTAAGAAAATTAATTCTATTTGTCAGTAAATATTCACCCTGGCAATTAGGATGTGGCTCTTTCCAAAGTTTTTGTATCCACTGGTTCTGCCCACCTCCTAATGCTGACTGATTTGTGGATGTTCTCAAATATTATCTGGTGATTTTCATGACAGAAGAAGTAGATGGTCCCAAGGCAGTGATTTCTCGTGGAATTTTTTTGCTGAATGACTCTTTTGAAGCCCCTCTGGCTTCAATAAGTCTCTTATTTCTAAGAAAACCACAGGATAGAAAAGACAGATTTTATTGTTTCTTTATGCATTAACTTGTCCTTGGTAGATTTTCAGGACAGGCTTGACCTTTGCCTGCTGCTGTCTTCAGGGCTGTTGTTACCAGCTGGAAACCATGAGGAGTTGTATACTCAAAGCAAGGGCTGAGAGAATGGGAAAGGCTGGAAACTAGGCAAACATACTTTACAAATGAAGCAGCAAACAGATGGGGTGAGCAATTTCAAAGAAAGCAATGCACAGCCCATCTCATTGCCCAGAATTAAACAAGAGAAGTGTCCTGTTTTCTCTGTGACTCAAGAGTGGCAGAAAATCTTGTCTGGAAACCCTGTTAAGTACTTTTATCCTGAATTCAGATATTCAGACTTTCACATCAGTTCATAGTCACAGCAGAGGGCTTTAGTCTGATAATGAAATTCTGATCTGAGTGGCCTTCTGCCCAGTGGCCAAATGAAAAATGTGAGTTACATCTGCTTCCAGGTGTCTCATTGAACTACCTTTCTCCTCTGCTAGGTCAGCTCCTGCATCTGTAGTACAGATGATGTTATGCTCAGTGACATTTTCCACCTGTTTTCCCAAGAAAGTCTTGAAAGTATCTATCCATCAGCTCTGACCTGAAGTCTGATAGTGATCAGTTTTCTAAAAAAAAACCCCACCACTTGATATACTTGCTCTGAGGCTTTCTTGAAGTCTGGGAAGAGAGGAAAGGAAAGAGCAAACATCTCTGCCTCTAGAAGAGCAGAGGGCAATCCTGGCCTGGTTGCTTCCAAAACAGGTTTGAATGACCTGACAGTTTGTATCCAGAGAATGGTTGCTTTTATTGCACTGTAGGAGAGGAGAAATTGTTCCCCATATTAGGGCCTAATTCTGATCTGTATTTTAGTCTCTGATCCTATAGGTTGCAAGTACTGTGTTCAGGTTTTCAAAGCAGAGTGGCCTGGCCACTTGGAGCAGTACATTTGGCTTTAGACAGCTGTTACCACAGCTTCTCTGGGCTGTTTTTTAATCAGGTACAAAGTCTAAAAAAATTCTGACAAATGTCTGCACTCATTTCCCACGTGCTACCTGGTAGAAGGGGATTTAGCTGCAGTTACAGCTCTTTTCCTTGTCTGGCAGCAATGCCAACAGCCCCAAGTGAACCCTGTGCTGTGCTTCAGCGTATGAACTAGTTTTACACGTGTATCACCTTCATCATTTCAACAAACGCTGTGGCTTACACTGAGGAAAATGAAGACAGAACTAGGACTTGCTACACATGGCAGGAATTATGATGTCCTTCTAACTGAATGAGAAGTGTTTAATTTCTGTTAATTTAAAAGTCTCTGTTACCCACCACCACTCTCTCATTTTTTTCAAGTAGTGCACTCGTACACATAAATGTGATGCAAGACTGCTGTACCTTTCTCCTTCTCTGCACTCTACTAGTCTTTTTTCCCCCAAAATTAAGCTGTGGGCTCTCTGAGGCAGGAATAAAGCACCTGCCATGGTTGTAGAGTCTCCATCAGCTCTAGTAATAATCATTAATCATAAGTAGCTTTGTGATTTGCTAACCCTTCTGTAGAAATACAATATATGACTTGTGTAAGATGTCCATGCACAAAGGTCCCAGAAACCATCTAAGGTCCTCAGTCATTTTTATATACTCCATCTCAGAGCTGGGAAAAAACCTTCTCAAGCATGTAATGTCTTTCCCTTTCCCACATGCAAGCTTTGATTCTTTAAGGATTTTCTCCATCACAATACCCTTTCTAGAGGGAATTCTCCTCTTGACTGGCTCTTCCCTCTGCCTGTTACCTTGGAGGGAGGGACAGTCCTGGTGTAGAGTTCTTCTAAGCTTTTTCTTTTGACATTATGAGTGGTTTCATCCTCCTCAGCCACCTGAAAATACCTGGTCCTGGAGGGCTAGCTTTTTATGCAACCATCAGGTACTTGTGAACTCTCCTCCATTGCTGTTAGATTGTCTCCATATAGCGCTATACTAACCTTTCTGTAGATTCCTAGACAGCTAGACAGTGAGGCTGACTTAAGCAGTCTTGTGGTGTAGTGAACTCTTAAAGGTTATGGAACAGCTGTTCAGCAGAAGGGACAGCGAGTGTTGCATATGGGAGGCACAGTGAAATATGAAGTGGCCTCTTAACCCATTTAGCAAACTCCTCACAAACTCCATTTGCAGGTGAAGCAATCATGGATACAGGGCAAGTTAAGTAAATCTCTGGAGCAGGTTAATATTTTAAAGGTTGTGCAAAGTTATATAGACAACTGTGCTTTGGCCAACTGCTGCTCACCCACCATGAACTCTGGGCAGTCTCAGGTTATTTTCTTTGCGTGACCAGCACTGCTGCATCAGAGAGAGAATGTCACCGAAGGGCCATGTGAGCAGATGGGTTGAAGCAGGATTTGCCAACACAATTTTGATTGACTTTATGGCCTGGAGAAGTGCTTTATAGACTATTAATAGTTAGTTTTCTAATTTTTTTTTTGGTGGACTTAGTTTTCTTCTCTCCAACTTCACTAAAGCTGATTTTTTCCACAGGCTTTATTTAAGATGTTTTTGATCCAAAAGCAGAAGTCTTAAACTTTTTTCTGTAAATATTTTTGTATTTTGGCTTTTTTAATGAAACAATTTTTCTGATTTACTCTTTTCAGTTGTGAGTCTGAACTGTTTACCTGGGATTTGTGTTAAAAGAGGTGACTTGATTATGGTGTGTAAGTACCTTCTCAGGTATTCCGCTTAATCATCAATATTTTCAGTTAAAATTATGACTATCTTATTCAGTATCTTCTTCCCCATCTAATATGGTTGAGGATTTGAGGAAACAGTACTTTATGGCAGTGATAGACAGCTAGAAAACCTGGCAGAACCATAGGATGAGTCTCAGTCCAGCAGCCTCTGTAACCTCCTACCTTTGCATTATTATTGTTACATCCTGTTCTTCCTCTGTTGTGATAGACAGATTAATAAACATAATCTGATTAGCTGTGACAGAGTTTGGGCAGGTTTAATACCAGAGTTCATACAGGTGCTGCCACAGGCCATAACAAATGAAAACAAAGCAAACCTTGCTTTTACATCGTCTGGGCTACAGCATCTGTAATAGCACAGCACCTTCTAGCTCCATGTCATAGCATTGATCCAGCTTTGATTCAGATAAAATATCTATTTCCACACTCTTGTAAGCACATTCTGTGGCAGCCAGAATGATCTTCCCAATCACAGCCATATCTGACTTGGTCCTACTTAATATAGTTTCAAAGAGCTGAAAATGCATTGAGTAAAGGTAGAAATATGTGCTGGAAAACGAATCGCACAGAGGCAGAGGTTTAATGCATTTAAACCCCATTCCAAGTATTGCCTGACCTGACTTCTTTGGACTTGTGATACAACTAGGTGTAGCACACTAATACAGTCAAAGCAGTTTCCTATAGACAAACAAGGGACTGGCTCAGTGAGCCCTAAGCATCGTTGTGCACATCTCTGCAAAACCAAACTCTGCCTTCAGTGTGTAGTCCATGGTCCTCCTGTGGATGCCTGTTAAAAACCCTGTGCAGAGTTGAACAGTACCTGAATTTTCAACATCAAACCTCCCTCTGTCTAGTCAGAAATCTCCCTAAGTAAGTTGTAAAGTTGCAAAAGAAAAATGATGATACTTTGAAGAATGATGATACCAGATTATTTTGCTTCTGTTTTCTATGGATACTGGGTCTGTTGTCCAGATGGTGGATTCACCCTCCATACTCAGTAGTGAGAGCCTGTTTCTCTTACAGTGAATTTGTGCTAATTAAAAAATAGAGTTTTACTGAAAATAGAATAAAATAAATAGAATAAAAATATTTGGAATTTTTACGAAATTTTGGAATCAAATAAAAATACTGGGAAGAAGGACAGCAATTGTATCTCCCAAAGAAGGAAAACATTTTTCATGTTAGGTTGGGGTAAACTTATTTTTGAAGAAGATGTAGGATGTTGCTTTCCTTTTTAGGAACAATACTTTCACTTCCTAAACTGCAGAATCTGACTGGTATTGAGTGGTGAAAGTGTGAGAAGTAACACTTGCAAGGACTGTTGAGTGTTTTCCAGCTCAGGGCAGATGCAAACTTGATGTGACTAACGAAGGGAGAAAGAAACGAATCCTTCTCCCTTGCTGCAGAGAAAGGAAAGGCTTCTACCGTCACCTCTTATCCCATTGCTTGTTGTCATGCCATGCAACTGGTACGGTTCATGGTTCTGGGAGTGGTGCCAGTTCCATGGCAAGAGTGGGAGACAGGAAAAAGAGGGAATGGGGAGACAAGGGGCCCCGAGCACTGCTGGCAAGTCCACATCTGTCTGAAGAATTGAAAAGCATCCAAGTTTGTCAAATGTACACTTCTCTCTCTTGCTGATGTACCTCCAGGCTTTGCTCTGTGGAAACCTGGCTAAAAGTGGTGTGGTGGCCTGAAAGCAAGTTGAGGAACCACTTGTTACCATTCAGTGCTGTGTTTCAGACAGCCAAAAAACTGTAAAGACGACCAGAAAAATACGGGGGAAGGGTGTATTCTTTCTCTGTACTTTCCTAGTTTGACATTTTAAGTGGGATATTATTTCCCAGTGGGAAAATTCGAATTATAATTTCCCTGCAAGAACTCCAGAGGGAAAAAAATAATAACACCCTTGATCTTCAACCCAGCAGTAATTCTGACTACCTATGTTCCAGGCACAATGTTCTACTGTCTCCTAAGGGAACTGAATTAATTCTGATAAGCAGTATTTCAACTTTTAAGAGAGGTTTCATTTTTTTAGCATCTGATTGATCTCTGTTATTTTTCTTTATTGTTTTTTTTTTTGTTCACTGAATTACTTCAAAGGCTTCCTGGATTTTCACCAGAGTGTGTCATAGGGAGCCCATCCCCTTGATCAGATTAAACTTTAAATTGTGATTTGCAGATATAATCAGCAAATTGCACAAGTCAACAACAAAAGCCCATGACAAATTGCAGGTCCCCTCAATAATGTATCATTGCCAAGCATCCAGATGCTGAAGCAAGCGAGCTCTTGAATGAACCAGCTCATAAATCTTTTTGTTCGGACTGAAGTAAGAGGCCAATGCCATTTTCCAATGAATATTCATGGACAGAGGAAAATGTGCTGTTAACAGGCAACATCAAAAGGTGTATGAATAAAAGCAGGTAAATAAAAGTATTTAATCATCAAGGCTAACTCTGCATTGCCAGGAAGAGCTGAAGTTCACATATATAAATATATTCAAAACGGTTGGAGTGCTGAGAAAGGCAATAGTATGCTGCAACACTGAAGTGGCTAAGTGAGTTAACTGGGAAGGCTTCTCAGGGTGCTATTCCTCTGAAAAACATGACTTTTTTCACGTAGGGAAATATGTATCTGTTTCCTTACAAAAGTTTGGTCTTATTCACGCACAAAAATTTGCTTGGAATGCTCAAGCCTAGATCTAGTCCTTCCCCACTGGCAACTTGAATAGCTCCTTGGTGAGTTCAGGTAAAGGTGTGGCTCAGTGCTGCCTATGCAGTAGGCTTCTCTTCTGTTTTGAGGTATTAACATCAATCACACAGAGCCATCGCAAACCCCTCCTCCTAAACTGGCAAAATGGCAGCATGTAGGATTGATCTTGTGGATAAGTTCCGAGACTTTGGGAGATACGATGCTATGGTAGAAGATAACGTGGGCCAGGTAAAATGCTGTCCTCTGGACTGGACACCCTGCTCAACTTTCCAGCCAGACTATTATAGTCTGGTATCTCAAACTCTCTGCAAAATCCCAGAGCGTCCTGATTTTAGCCTGATTCACCTTGTTTGTGCCTCTGTCTCTCTGTCTGTACAAAGGAGAGAACAATAGCTATTGTTCCACTGTGTCCATTGAGTGGTGCTTCAAGGTGAAAGTGCTATCTAGGAATCGGGTATTTCTTTCACTCAAAGGAAGAGCCTCTTTTCATGTGTTTGGTTCGTATTGAAAGACAATTTACTGGCAGAAGGGTAGTAGTGTTTTCGTTCTCAGTTCTTGGCATCTGTCTGGTTAACTTCTGCCCTGCAAGTGAATGAAACTAATATTTTATCCCTTGTCTACAATATGCTATTTCTTTGGAAGCTGGAGTGTAATGAACTTGCTGTTTATTACAATTAACAAATAAATCCCTATACCTTTAAATTAGATCATAAATCTTTCAGTGAAATTCAATACTGCGGTGATTATGTTTTCTTTCCCATAAGAGATTCTTCAGTGATAGGAGCCAGGCAACTCCTGTTCCAAATAATACGACCCTGAGGACATTCCTTGTGACACATTTTGCCTTTTTCTCTGTGGCTTCCTTCTTTTATAATCATCTGAGATGCAGCTTAACCACAGCAGTGCTAGCTAGTGAATTATAAAACAACTTATACTGCAGAGAAAATTACTTCATGGTGCTTTAAAATCAGTGCAATTTAGGCTGCTTGTCTTCTGGGGGGGACTGGACTGGGAGCTGTATGTGCAGTGCCTAGCACAGTGCTGTTCTGAGGAATGCTAGGGAAGTGGTGACGTTACTGCAATACAAAGAAGTTTGTCAAGGTTCACTCACTGAACATCAGTCCACTGAAGTCTCTGCATAGTTGTAGTTAGAGCTTACGCACTGAAGACAGCTCTGTGGCTTCTCTTACTCTCTCTGAGCACAGTATCGGACAGATTTGTGATTTTCTGACTTGAGTTGGGTGCGGCCTACAGAAAAGGCTGCAGAGCTGCAGTGTAGCATCGGATAAAGAAATCCCGAGCCCCACACCTACAGCACACTCCCAGTTACAGCTATGTATTGTATGTCTCTGCATCATGTAACACCAGGTGCTTTGGCTGTTCGTTCCTTCTGTGTCTGCACTGACTGGACGCAAGGAATCACAGAAAATAGGAAACTTGTGAAGAGCTGACTGTCAGATTGGATTGAAAATGGGCAGGGGCCAATTAATGCAGCTTGCCTTTGCTTCAGAGCAGCTTGTTGTCTTTTAAAGTGAATCATGTTCACATTAACACAGTCCCAATTTTGATTAAGTGTAAGTTACAAGGCCAAATCACTATCTTTTCTCACTAGATTTAAGAAAACAATTTAACAAAGCAAAGCTTGTCTGGCCCTTTAACCCTTCTTGTATGCTGTATTCTACTTAACCTGGCAGAAGAATGGGATGGAGAAATGTTAGAGGTCTTATCTTGGGGACAAACTGTTTCTCAGGCTTGCCTTTTTAAGCTCTAAAGTAACTATTTTATATGTTTAATATGCCTTAGTCATTTGGACTACCTTATCCCTGCTTCTTGTAGATCTTTGGGATTTACTGAAAAAATAGTCAAGCGTCCTGGCAAGATGATGTTTTTAACCTCGCAACAACTTTCAGGATTTTTTTTTTTTTTTTTAGCTTTCCAATGCTCCCTCAGTCTCCTCTCCTCCCTCCCACCCACCAAAAATTGTTTCCTATCTCTAATTGGCAAACAAGACCAACAACTTCAGGGTAGAATGAAGCTGAGATATTGCCAGCTCATATGGAAAAAAGCAGCGTCCTCACAATAGATGAAAAATCAGGCTCCAAAGGCAGCTTGTCTTCCCTGAACAAGAGTTTCCACTGAAACATCAATGAAGGACTGAGCACAGTGGCTCTGCTTTATACTCTCCATCCTGCCTGGTAATGATTTAGGAGTTAGTATTTGTCATGCTTCTTTTTCTTTGCCTCTTGTTTTAGTACTTTAAAGGATGTTGAAACCTGGTTGTGATAAAAGCCAGTCTTTTGGATTGCTGTATTGGAGGTAAAAGCAAGAGTGTGGAAAAAATTACATCACTAATCCATCCAGAGCTCCTTCTGGTTGCCACCTTTTGTGAACTGGGCCCTGTGGTGGAAGCTGTCCCTTCCCATGGGCCTGGCGCAGGACTTGGGAAGCACAGAGCTCCTCTTCAACCAGAAGGGTTGGCTGTGGAAAGTTCAGCACGTGGAGAGAACTCAGCAGTGACTTTGGCCCCGCTCTTGGCTAATCTGGAGCACACAGAGATGAAATTCAGCCCCCCTCAGTACAAAAGAAGAAAAGATGTCCTCTCTCTTCTCAGCTAACTCATCAGAATGGGGATTTGTCATCTTCTGTCTCAATTCCAAAAACTTAATTAAACACTTGTAAAAGTGAATCTACAGTTCAAATGTTCGCTCTTCTCCCACCCCAGTTTGTGAGCTGACTGGAAGCAATGCAGAGCTCTCTTCCTGAATCTGCAGACAGCCTGAAACAATAGCTCTGAGACATCTGAAATGCATTCTTCAAGTCAGTGATGAGGAACTGAGACACCTACTTCCAGTCATTTTTACATCTATTTTTCAAAGCTCAATTCTCATTTGCTTTGTGTGACCCCAGGAGCTGGAGCATTAATAGAAGCACCCTGGGACCACTCAGGAATTGTAAAAGTTTTCCAGGGCTGAGTGCAACCCCAAGACGCTGCAGTGGCTCTGGATGCACAGCTGACTCATGCCGTATATGACAGGAGCAAGCATTGAGAATTCTTGATCAGGTATTTTAAAAGCACACATGAAGGCTGCTGCTAGAGGAGAGGAAATACACAATCTTAAAAAAAGGATATATGTCTTTTTTCTTCCTAGTGATTCTTGTGCTGATTTCTTTGCAGGGTAGAGCTGGCCTCGTTCCATCCTGTTTCTGTCTGGATTTCAAACCTCCTACACTGACTCCACTTCCAGCAATGCTAGATCTCCCCAAAACGGAGCCAAACCCTTTCACTCAGATTATGGGAACGTTCCCGTTCAAATGCACATAAATTTAAACATGAATGTTGCAACGAGGAAAAATATCTCCACTCGCAAACATAATGGCATGGTGCATATAAAGGGCTAAACTTTACCTCCATACCTGCACTACAGCTCACAATTCTTCCTCCTTTCCTATGCAATCAGCAGCTCACATACTCCTGGTTGTGATGATTTTTCGGTCTGTGGAGCTCAGTTACTCTCTGAGTATCATTTTCCATCGATTGGGTGTCTTTCCGCTTTCCCCTGATGGCAGCTTTGCCATTGTCTCCTCCCGTGATGTTTGGCAAAATAATCACTCAAGGATCTGTTTGCAAACGGTTAGTGCCACTTGAAGCTCACAGTAATCATAAATGCTACTAATTAGCTGCAGTGCAAGTTAAATCGTTGATCATTGCCTTTCAGCAAATCAAAGACACAATAATAATTCAAAACAATTAAGCAGTTACTGCTGGAGTTATTTTCATCCAAATTGCAGTGAAATGAACCTTCTCTCCAGCAGGGCTTTAGCTCCCAGATAAAGGCTTTCCTGGAGGGAAAAAAAAAAAAGTAAAGACAAGTATATAAAGAGAAAAATCAATAAAAGATCATTTGCAACTTGTAAAAGGTTTGCAGATCTGAGCGGGAATACTAGATTGTATTTAATAAAGCTTCAATAAATTGTGTGTTTACAAGGTTGAATTTGAAACAACCTGAATTGAGGTTTTCAGAACAGTCTAAGGGGACTAAGATTAGAGCCAGCTGAATGTTTAAAAACACGGTGCCTTCTCTCTCTCTCTCTCTCCTTGCATTGTATTATTTTTTGGCAGAAATTCCCAACTGAATCATTTTAGCAGAAAAGTTACAGTTTTCCTTTTTAATATATAGAAGCTTTCATGTTTATAAGTTTTCTTAGTTTCATTATAAGATCAGAAATTTTCTAGTGACAGAATGGAGACAGAAAGGGGCCAGGAGGAGTGTAGGCACTATTTTCCAACTGGCTGCAATTCGGTTTCACCTCTACCATTCACTTCTAAAGAAGATCCCTTTTGTCTGCGCTAGATTGCTTTGAAACCTTACGCAATTCTTCCTTTGTACTTGCCTTAGAAGCAGCTGAGTGAGGCTTGGCAGGAGGGATAAGACCAATTTGCACTTTCCTTAGTTTCTGATTTTCCTGGATTTAGATTTGTGATCTGAACGTTGTAGCAGCTGGAGGCACCAGCCTTTGTCACTGTAGCTTTGGTCATTCTGTCTGAACACTGCCTAGTAAACCGTCTTTTCTAGAAATTATTTAAAGATTGGTGGATTTTTGTCATATTGCAAACAACTGTCTGTGCTCTTTGCAAGAATATGTATGCAGAAAAAAATTGCACTGTGACTTATTCCTAGGGATAAGGCTGTAAACCTAGAAAGCTTCTAGGATCCATGAGGTGCTGGAAGTTTTCATTTGGCTGGGGAATTTGTTTGGCTGTGAAAGGTCACAGTTATTATACTTTAAGTCCTTGACCTTCTGTTTTATGAAGAAGCCATTTAAGATCTTCTTATAGAGAAATCACTGAAGCGTGGTAGTTAGAAGAGGAGCACGCCATCCTCCATTATCCCTCCATTATCCCTCCCACCCTGGTTCCTGAAATGGAAACTAGAAATCCATCTGGCTCCTCAGGGAGTTGGTATTGGGCTAAAACATCTCAACTGGGAAGCCTGCTCCTCCTTAGCTGGAGGCATCACAAAAACTGGAATGCACCACTTCCCTTGATCACTTCTTTCCAGTTTGTCATTAATATATGGGTCTTCTTTCACCTTACAATTTTTCTGGCTTTCATCTTGATTCAGTGGGTCTTTCATTTCCAGACAAAACTTCTTATGGACCCAGTATTGTGTCTTTGTGCAAGTGATCTCACATGACCACTGTTTGATCTCTTTTTCGTAGATATAACAGCCTTGACAGACACAGTGCTTGGCTTAAGGAATCCACTTTCCAGCTCTCTGACTGCTTTTATTTGTTTTTCTTGCACCTGGCCTGCCACTTTCTCATTGCACTTAGCGGAGTGCTGTTCCATGGCTGTTCATTGCTCAGGGACCTTGCAGACTTGGACCTAGCGAGTTGGTGAATTGTATCTCAGCAGTATGAGTTGTGTCTGGCACGTGTGCCCCTTGAACAAAAGAGAAGCCTTGATACTGGACTGTGAGATATGGACCTAAATGCAGAGGGGAGCATGGTAAATTGTGGAAGTCTGGTCATAGAAGAAGTCCCTTTGAGACTCGTGGTAGTTCACCAAGAACTCCCCCCTTCTCTGCACTTCACTAGCATTTTTGCTTAGGGCTGTTTTTTATAAGTCAAAAGAGATGAAGACCTTGTCATATTATTAGAAACATTGTTACCAAAAACAGTTTTAAAATAGCTTCTCTATAAAAATACATGGTCTCAGAGGAACTGAAAGGAGGGAGGATGAAATAAAGGAGAATTTCACACTTCCTGGAGGTGGCTGCATTTTTTATGAGTGGATTAGCTGATACAAAATCCTTTGTAGATAGTTCAATATTGCCTGTGTCTGTACTACATCGTCTCTCTGCACATGTGGAGGAGGAGGTCACGAAATGGCAAGAATTCACATTGAATCACTCAGGAGCTGTTTGGGTAATAAGAAAAAAGACTTGGAACAAAGCCTTCCCATCACTTTTAAGATAAATTATTCACAAATAAGTGTTTTCTACCGTTTGGCTGCTCCTGTAGGGCAGGTAAATACTATCTGCTGAGAGACATTTGCTGTTTCCTATCAGAGCTAACATTATGTTTGCTGTGAACTGTGTTCTAGATAGTGAGCTTTGAGGGAAGACTTACACATTTTCATGCACTGATACTCAAAGTCCACTTTAGGATTTTAAATTCAAATGTTATAGCAATGCATGTTTAGTGGTTGAGTCAAAAACATGGAAAGTATTAACATCACTGGAAACTATCTCAGAAAACTGTGAAATGGTATAAAGTGGGGAGACAAGGCTGGAAGTTCCTCGAGTGTTATACATGTCAGCAGTTACAAAATGAGGGCATATTTCTAGTGTACGCATGAAAAAGGGAACCTGCTGCACTCTGGGTATTGTGGGCAGTAATGCAGCCCTCTTTCAGCCCTGCGATGGACTGCAGCAGTGCCCAGAGATGGTCAGAACATACATGCTCATGGGACAACCCCACAGCCATGACATGGATCAGAGAAGCAATTTCAGTCCCCAAGTCCAGGCTGCAACAGTGTGTTGCAACGGATAGGGCATGCCCTGAGATTCACAGCGTATTCTTGCCCTTGCTGCAAGTCACATCACTGCTCTGGGCATATGTTTCCCTGCCTGCTAAATGAAAATAATGATGTTTCACCATGGTCTTTGAGAGCTGTGGAGGGAAAGTACAAATCAAAGTACAAAGCTTGTAAGAGGTGAGGTTTGCAGTGACAATAACTGATAGATACAGAAAAAAGACTGACAGGCTTTCAGGCATGCAGCCCTTAAAGTTTGTGGGAGAGGTAATATCTTTTATTAGTTCTACTGATACAGCTGGAAGAAAACAAACAAATCCTTGAATGTTTGTGTACCTGAAAGTTTGTCTTATTCCCCCCTGCCAAATCCATCAGTTGTTCAAATAAAAAGTATTACCTCTCCCTGAAAACCTTGTCTCTCTAATATCCTAAGACCATCACAGCTGCAGCATTGCTATGAGAGCTCACTATTACAATGCTAATAAATGACATCTTCATCACCTAATGTCTATGGATGAAAGGCCAAAATGAAGACACCAGGAAGCACCTCTTGACCCTGCCACAGCTGCCACATTTCTGCTCAGTGATGGCTTTGGATACAGCTGGAAGTATGTTGTATATTGGTGTTTGAGCCAGCGGGGCCCAAAACTGCCAGCGCAGTGCTGGCAGATTTTTCAAGATCAGGAGGAAGACAGCCTGGGTAGCCCAAGGCTGTGCTCAGATAATCACAGGCAGGGATCACTGCTTGGGCTGCTTGAGAGCCAACAGTCTGGATTGGTTAATGAGCTACGGGAGCCAATGAGTCTAAATTGCATGGCAGTCATTGGGGTTGTAGCCATCAGTGAGTAGTGCTGTGTTGGTTGCAGAGTGAGCAGTCCCCTCTAGATAAGAAATCCATGAGGTGCCAACATCCAGACTCTCACTTAACTCCACTGCACCAGGTCCCACTCCATAGCCACCAGTGAACATCCCTGAAAGGTCTCTGCGACACACACCTCAATTTCTGGTGCACCAGCAAGTAAAATAACAATGTATTATTTTAACAGTGTTAGTAGCAATGTGTCTGGGCAAAGCCACATTTGGCTATTTCTGTCCACTTAGGTGATGCTGCAGTGGCTTTATGGAATATAGGACAGTCTCGCTGGCTCATGTGCTGAGGACTGCTCCCTTGGAGCTTTGCTCTGGTTAAGTCATCTTGGCCTCTCACTACCAGGAGGAGATTCCTAGCAGGTATGTTTCCAGCTTAAATGAAAGATCAGAATCAGGGGTCTGGTTTGCTAGTGGGAGCATCTCCCGAAACCCTGTTGTGACCCAGCCACTCCACGGCCACACCTGTCATCCCACAGCCAATAGCTAGTACTGTCCAGATCCAGTCTGGGATAATTTTAGATGAATTGGGTTTCCAGCATACCTGACTCACAGCTTGGCTCACAGGCCATGTGTGTTTCCAGAGGCTTTGCAGCATGCCCAAGGGGATATGCTTTTCTTTTTTCTCAAAACCGCAACCTGGGCAGGAGTCCATACAATCAAATCCTGCCCCATGTTCACACAGCTCTAAAGCAAAACACAGTAGAGGTACATCATAGCAACATTTTGGGATAGAAAGTGAAGAATATGGTATGCCATAAATCAGGAACTGAGGAAGGAAGCCAAGATTTTGCCAAGACAGCAGGGCAAAGATTTAACTTCCTGTAAATTAAGTTCCCTTTAAATAATCCCGAGCAGACAGGACCTGCATAGCATCTCACATGAAGGGCATTTCCATCATCTCATTGCCTCCTGAAACTGTTCCTGATTTGAGTAACTACCAACACTCTCTAAAGTGCCAAGCCCCTCAGCACCCTACCTGGAAATTGGTGTGCCACTAACTTGGTTATCTCAACCAGTGGCATATGGTGCCAGTTCATTCTGCGATTGCCATAAAAGCTGATACTGGTGCTATGCTCTCACTCCAGGTGAAATGGCATGGCACATGTTCCCAAATAAGTCCTTGTAGTGAAACTGCTATATAATGAATATATGGATTAATCTGAGAGCCTATGCTAATGAGACCAGTGCAAAGTCATCTGGAATCCCAGAGGGTCTGCCATTCTACTTCAGTATGTACCACTTTAATATTAGGGAAGGAAAGATATTGCTAGCGGAGGCAAGTATGAATAATGTATTGCTGTGGGTAATGGTAAATAGTCATTACATATTCTTCCTTTCCTTTAGATGTACCGTGCGTATGTTAAAGACAGTTTTTGTTCAGAGGAAAGGATTATTTTAAACAGGGAGGTGATGCACAGTGTCTTGAAATTATAGTCATGTGAATGTGGCAGATGGTACCATGGTGTCTGACAATTGCCTATGACATCAAATTAGTTACTCAAGTCAAGAAGGCCAATTTTTGCTGGATGTGTTTGCAAGGTATAAACAAAACAGGGGAGGCCTGTTTGCATGTAAGAAATCTGTGAAGGATCTTGAGTAAAGACCCCCAGTCCACTCTCTTTGAAAATGCTGAAGTAGCTATTAAGGTAGAGAGCTTTGGGAACACATCTGCTATCCCCAGGCAGCTGCAGAGATCTGCTCTCCATGGAGCTCAGTTTCACAGCAAACTATCCACTTAAAAGCCTGTAACTCCTAGAGTAGCACTGGACTAAAATGGGGTCAATGGAGGGATTGAAGGAAAATGCTGAAGGAGTCATCTTGTGGAGCACAGATACTCCTTGTACTCAGCTACGACTGTCTGTGAGGTTAGTGTCTGCGCTGGTATAACCACTCTCAAGTCAGAGCCAAAAGGAATTTATCCAAGTCCTAGCAATATCACAGCAAGGTCACTGCTGTGTACTGATGATCAGACATGGCTAACTGGAGATTGTTCAACAGCTGGTCTGAATGGAGGTTGCTCTTAGTTAGAAGTCACTTGAGGATATATGGATAGAGTCCTGCACTGACGTGCCAGTTGGTAACTGACTGGAAATCTCTCCACAACTGATGTAAGCTTAGCTGCTGGGAACTCGTCGTTTAAAAAAAAATCTGTCCCCGCTTCTGCTTAATGCACAGCTAGAAATCTGCTCCTTAAAGTCTCTGTGCTTCAGTGCCCCATCTGCAAACAGGGAAACATTCCCTACACATTTTCTCTTACCTAGATTGTTAATTGGGTCAAGGATGTCCTCTCATTATAGCCAAATTCTTCATTAGTCATGGTGGTGGTAAAGGCTGGGCTTCTCAAGAAACATCACCTAGATACAGGTCCCACAGCAGGGCTGGGGAGCTGTGAGTCCACTGTTTCAGTCCTAGGCAGTACGTGGTGATCTGCTTGAAATCTTGTGCGGTATCATTGAAATATTGAATTATTCAGCCCTAGGGGCCAAGGGTGAATCATAACCAGAATGCTGCTGTCACCCTGATAATATCTTACAAACTCTATGTTAGAATAGTGTTTGTGGCATGGCTCATTACCTTGTCACATGCATTCCTTTGTACTTGCTCCTGGGCCAACCAGGGCAGATCTCTGTAACAGCCATGATTCCTGGCTGGCTGAGGATACTTTGGCACTGGCTTGAGGAACAAAGCCAGCTGTATGACCTGTACTGATTCCATCAGATCCGTCTGTCCTGTTCTACAATTAATTTAGATGCAGTCTCGGTTTGAACCTCTCTGTGGAATATGCTTTGCAGCAAACTGGGCAGCCCAGGGTTTGGAAACAGGCTGTGTGAGCAGCCTACTCCTTCTGCGTGCTCTTCAGAGCTGCTGAGTGAGAAGTTACAGATCTCTGCCCTTCTCTACCTGTTCCCTGTTGTGTTCCTTGCCAGAGGTTAGCACTTCTGATCTGACAGCTAGAATTGTTCACTAGCCCAATTCTATCAAAATGATCTGGATTAGCTTAAAACATTGCTAATAGGAGGTTTTTATTTGTTGAATTTTTTAAACCCATTTTGACAGAACTAGGTTAGACAGCAACTATATGATCAGTTATGCCAGCTGATGTCAGAAGCTGGTAAGGTCTTAACCTACCTCAGCTGAACCCAGAACAGCATATATGATGACAGTCCACAGAGTCTAATATCTGTCTACGTCTCTGGTGGCAACTGGTCCTGTTTCAAGCAAATGTGGCATGGAGGTAAGCAGATGTGTTAGGCCCTAGCTGACATCCTCCTTGAGAAAGGCTGCTGGGGAGTTGTGTTTGGAGGGAGAGCAGGTTGATGGGGGAGAAAGAGCAATCAGGGAGAATTCAGGCCTGCTTTGTGCTGGGGTTGGAGCTCTGACATCATCACAACCTGCTTTGCAATAACTTGTCTTCATGCAGGATATGTCTCCTCTGCTTGCCCTCTTGGGGCAGACAGGTTGTCTCTGGCCCTGTGCACACAGACAGAATAATACGGAGAAGGGAAAGGGCATACTCAGTGGCATGGAGATGTGCAGTGGCTTTAAAGCTGAAAGGAGTCTCCATGTTCTCTGTGGAGGACATTAAAAGGCTGAGTTGAAGTGCCTTTGTTCAGCTGTGCTTTTCTGCTCAGAAAATTAGCCTGGCCCGAGAAGGGGAATCACAAGGGAGGGGCTGGATGTAGGACAAAACATCCACTTGGAGAAGCTGAATTCTTCCTAAAAGGTCAGTGGAATTAGCTTTTTTACTCTTGAGAAGCACCGGTGCATCGCAGGTGAAAGCCTGCTGCAATGTGTCAGAGTGGGAGCAGAAGAAAATTTGGGTATTTGTGGAAGGGAATTCTGGTTCATTAAATACTTGAGGAAACTTCTGAAAAAGAAATACACCATCCTCCAGGATGTCTCTTATTGACCAATTTGATCTTGAAGGTACCCACACTCCAGAGTTACGATCAAAACCAGACTTCAGTTATTAAATTCCTACTTTTAGGCACTTTTTAAGTGCCTTCAGTTATTAGATTCCCAGCCTGAAGCACTCAGGGGTTGAATTTTCTGCCATAAGTTTTAATAACTCTGGAGGACCTGGTTCAAGAAGTTTAAAGATGAGAATCAAGGGGCAAGTTTTGTTGCTGAACAACCTTACTCCCTGATTTTTAAGATGTATGTTCTTCAAGAGAACTTTGTAAGCAGGTACAGTGCTCAGCATGACTTTGCACCTACTTTGGAGCTCAAGAACATTATCTTCCAGGTTGTCTGTCCCCAGGGCTGATAAACTACATCTTCTAAACCTTAATCTTTGGGCATAACAGCTAGTGGACTAAGACCTGGTTTCCCAGTCTCCAGCCCTTGGCCTGATCCACCAAGACTACCAGAGATTTGCATTGATACTTTTCAGATTCAGTGAACTTGTGAAGCTGCATTCCTTCCCTTTATTTTGTTGCAACATTTCTTAGTGTATTTTCTCTCCACTCACCCTTTGCTCAGGTAAGGCTGGATTTGGTGTTATGAGGAACGTGGCAGGGCTGGGAAGGTGGGACACTAAATAAATAATGTCAACAAGATGTTTCTCTTCCCCTGTGGAGCTGTTAATAACCCTTCCTCTATGAAGCTGTGCCAAGTTTGTTTGCCTCGTCCAAACCCAAGGAGAGACAAACCAACTCCTTTGGCTTGTTTAATCACTTTCATCGTCCAGCTGCTGCTCCCAAAGTCTCTGACAGAGTTTCTGGAGCACAAGGAATACAGACAAACAGCTAAAAAAGGAGAGAAAAAAGGGGCATGGTGGCAAAATTCAGAGCAACAAAGAAGTAGAATCTCCTCTGCCAGCACTGTTCATCTGTATTTTTGAGATTACTTTGAAGCTGGTGAATCTGAAATTCCTCATTAGAAGCCAGTGGTAGATATAGGAGGCTGTGCTTCTCATCTGTATATGAGGAGATCGTTCCAACCATGACCTCCCTCTATCCACTTGATACAACATTTAGTTACCTTTTCAATCAAAGAGGTAACTAAACTCCTGAGATGAGAAATCCCCATGGTTCATGTCCTAAATTTAGTGCAGCAAAAGTTCTTGAGTAATAAAACAGCAGAACCTGCAGTTCTTGCTGGAACCAGACAATGCCTAAGGCATAAATACAAGGGAATAACTTTTGTCAAGGATGTTCTGCTTGCCCTAAAGCACACCGCAGGAGCCCAAGCATGTACAGCCCTGGCATGCCAATCAGGACTCTACTAAATGTATTTGATAAATGGTAGGGGAAACCATAATGGTGGACATAAGAGTGAACCAGGATACTGGGACTGCAGAGCAGTTAAGTTGGTACAGCTTTTTCCCATTCATTAGCTTGACTGCTGATCCAAACGCAGAGATGGCACAGCTACAGATAATGAGAGAGGAGCCAGAAGGAAAACTGTCAATAGTAGTTTTTTTCATCAGAAGCTGGCATTTTGTTGAAATAAAAGCTGTTCAGGAGAACACGTCAATAGCGATCGTTGTTGAGTAATCCTGTTTTTTGTGTGATCCCAACAAAATGGATATGATACGATCTGTGTAGTGCAATCAGATTAAAATGGTGCTGCAGTATGTGCATGAGAGTGCCAGCACCATCCATATGAAATGGCTTGATGACTCCATGTGGACAAAAACAAGCCATTTGTTTTGTTCATTAGAAAATGCTAGTTTTCCCTTGGGTTTGAGATGAAAGTAGGGTTTAAAGGACTGGCATTTCCTGCAAAATAGAAACTTGGTTTCTGATGAGTTTGAAGATGTAGCTTGAGAGGGGAAAGTCTAGGGCTGTCTCTGAGGCCCAGAGAACTTGATTAGAAGTCAAGACAAACTCAGGCTGCTCAGCACTTCTTGGACATAAAACATTTCAGATCTCTGGATGCTTTAGAAAGGGCTAGTCTCTGTCCCTGATCTAAAAGAAAAGAGGCAGTGACATATCTGCTATAAAGCACCTTTCAGGCATCTGGAATCCTTGTGCTATCCTGCAGAGAGTGCTACTTGGCATATACGTAATTCCAGTGGTAAGCACAGCAGCATTTGCATTCAGATCTATGGAAGGACTTGAATTAAAGAAGAAAAAAAATGCACACATTTCTTATCCCATTCAATTTTATTATCTGAGGTTTCCAAGAAAAAAATCAACTACTACTGGAGTAGGCAACACTGCCCAATTCCAGCCTCTCAAAAATTAACTTTTCTCTATAGTCTTGCTTCCACCAATAAGCCCCACGATTTCTCATATCTGAGATTCCTGGTACAGCTCTCCCTGGGGCTGTCAATTCATGAACTCCCATTTTGCTAGGGGTAAAGCAGATTACTTTTAAGTGGATCAGTCCAACACATTCATCATTTGATGGTTATTTCTAGTCCACACGGGCAGGAATAAATGGCTGGGTCATCAACCCCTTGCTGTTCCACATTCAAGCATGGTTGCATTTGTAGTTTTCTCTTGCAGTCAGGTTTTCGGCATCAGAAAATGTCGCTTGTTGTCTCTAGGGCTGTTGTGACTGTGTCAGAGACTTTCCACGCCCTGGCTAATTACATTGTGTATGCCACCGGAACGGGAGAGCTCCTTTGGATGCCATCTGCTGCTCAGCTTATGCCTTGAAGCAGAAAAATTGGGTGCCCTAGTAATTATGATCCTAACTCCTGCCATTGCACATGCTCTGCTTGTTTTCTGTAAATGGCTGATCCTTTCTGAGTCTGCATAAATATGTTGGTTGTTTCCTTCTCCTTCAGCCAAAGGCAAGGGATTTTATGCCACCTCTGGAGGTTTCCCAGGATTTCCTGGCTGTTGAGTCAGGGTCATGTTTCAGATCACAGGGTTTGTTTCTGTTGTTTCTGGTTAACTATGTTTGTCTTTCCCCTGGCAAACGTGGTCTTAAAGGGACAGGCTAGAAAGTGTCTGAGCTCCTTTGTTAAATAAAACTGTTTTTGTACTAAAAGCTACAGGCCATGCTATGCCTACATGTTCCCTAGCTCCACTCTTCCTCCTTCCACTCGCAGTGCTAGGTGTGGGAGAGGTAGTGCCATGTTCTGTGTCTTCTTTCTTTCACCTGGATGAGGAAAGTATTAGGCGGCACACAGCACCCTGTGGTGACAATCAGCACAGAGGGATCCTAAAGCATCCCTAAGATTTATGGATAAGAACCACCAAAGGTGGTTCAAGTTGGCTGGAATCATGGTTAAACTCTAGGTCAGGCTCTGCTCTCCAGTGCTGCTACCCTAGCTCTGCAAAGAAGCATCCTTTGGGCTCAGCTCTGCAGTCTGTTCCTCCTTTCCTCTCCCATTCTCTTAAGCTCAGAAATCCCCAGAAGCACCTCTGTGTCCTTCTCAGAGTGTCTTTCTACAACCACATGTTATTTCCTCATTAACATCGCTGGAAGCATATACGGTTCCTTTCCATCCCTTAGTCTCAACACAGAGCTTCCTGTGATGCTCTCAGGTAACAGACATGCTAGTATCAGGCAGAATACCTATAAAAACCAGAGGACCAGAGCCAGCCTTGAGAGACAACCTAGTGGGCAAAATACCACAAAAAGATACAGCTTTTCCACCACAGAAATTGTCTTATCTCTTGTATTATGCCTTTACAACTGAGCTACAGTACGAATGGGTCAGAGTTAACCTAAAAAGTACCATACTTCTGAGAGATAAACTGTGCTTTGTCACAGTAGCGTTTATGTTTCATGCAGTGGGCAACAGGCACTTCCCAAATTACACACACACACTCACATAGACCAGACTCACATAGATCAAGTTCACAGCTGCAGTATAAACCTCTCAAGACTGTAAAAGCCAGCGTTCAGCTTTGGCTTTTCCTCTTATAGCAGCAAGAAAGTGCTCAAGGATTGATGATGACCAAAGGTATTAGGCACTCGAGAAGCATCAGTGGTCTGGGCAGGGTGTTTATGTTTAGTATGCTGTGACCTGGTCACCAGCACTCTGCCTGCTCATCTGTCTCCTCTGGCACTGACCCCTTCCAAAGGCACTCAGAAACTTCCGCTTTTATTCCAGTGATCAGTCTGCAGAAGAGTTTCCTTCCCTCATTTCTGCCTAGTCCTTCGTTGTCCTGGCTCCATCCTGAAGCTCAACACAGGCAATACATAGCTGGGACAGAAGGCTCACATCTCACTGATATGTGGAGGTGGTAACAGGTATTTAAGCTCACTGGAATGAGCCAATTACTGGCTTCCTAATGAGGTGCATGGCCACTTGCTTCCTTTCCTGGAGTGTCTTGAGCTATCCAGCTGTAAAATCATGCCATTGTCTGATCAGCAAAGCTACACTATGTCATTTGAAGAGGTTTTTATAGCTCCTTGCAAACCTGGTGTAGTTTTCTTGGTGATAATTCAGGCACTTGGATTTATAGATGGATAGAAATGGCAAAAAACAAAAATAATCTTGACAGTGTAATTTCAGAGAGCCAAAAGATTTTCAAAATGCCCTTTTTCTGGAGCGCTGTACCCGCCACACAGAGCATATACAGTACCATGTGGAAGTCAGGCATGGCCAGCTCTGGGCTCTAGGGCAGTTCTGCAGCAACAGGAGTACAAACCTTACACCATCCGGAGCTAGAAGAACTAGTTTCTATTGTGTGAGCTTTAGAGCCTGGCCCTATTAGTCCAGGCTGCAGCAGCTTCTTTGGTCTCTGCTGGTGCCTGTGTGAGGGAGACAAGACACCTTTCTGCATGACAGCCATGGGGGCAGCCTGTATAACTCATTTAGAATTGTCCCACAGGGGTAATGCAGCCAGCACTCTGCTCTCATACTCTGTCATGTATTCAGATTCACATGCTTTCTGTCAGACCTTCTACACCTGGGACTGCTCCTCTTCCTCTTCACACCTGCCAAACAAATATTAAATACTGCCACTCCTTTTAGTAAATGCAAAAGCATGTAAAACTATAGAAAAGGTGCTGTCTGGATTAGCAGATAGACCTGGACAAGCCTTATATCTTAAGGGGCAGACAACTATTTATGGAGACCCATTCACCCAGACAGGGAAGAGGCAGCTAAGCCTGAAGTGCTATTGTTTTCCCTGTGAACATGCACCAGAGACTGGAGCAGTCCAGAGAACCAATTATCAGCCATTTTCAAAGCAAGAACTGAAGAGTTACCTCTCTGCAGTCAGCAGGTCACTACTTAACTTCCCCCTCGACAACTTGTTCTTGTTTCTGCTATATGCTAAATAGCCATTACAATCCCTGTTTAAAGAAAAACATGGAATACTAGGCCCAGAGCTTAGCTTTTCACCTCAGTCCTTCAACACTGAACTTCCTTACTTTGGGAAAGAGCATGATAGCCCTGGCCTCTAAAGTGCTGAATGCATTCATTTACCTGCAGAAGAGTCTTCATTCTCGGTAATGACCCACTTGGCTGTGCTTCATAGATATTACTTATGTATTTGAGGGCTGCTCTCTAAGGGGGCTTTCACAATAGATGAGGACTCCAGCATTATTTAAAAGATGCAGCTTGCTTCCACAAGCCACAAACCAGTAAAGTTGTTCAAAGGACTTGTACAAAACCCCAAAATTATTCCTAAGACAGAGAAAAAATGAGGCCTGAAATAGGAATCTGTGTGTCTGATAAGCTGGAATCTCCAAGGATGGCTTTGGTTGTCTTTGATGCCTGCTGTGCCTGGCTTATGCATAGGACTATGCCATCAGAGGAAAGTTCAGGAAGGGATTTTTCCTTGGGAAGAAAAATTCTTAGTTTCATCTATTTTCATGCAATTTCCTTTCTAATTCCAAGCTGAAACAACCAGCAATTCTAATCCTCCACAATGGGAACTCAAGGAATGGCTGTACTTAGAAGTGCTGGCACCACCAAGTCTAGTAAAAAAATTAAATGGGATTAATTCAACCATATTATATCTTTGTATCAAATACTCACGGCTCAGAATCATAATCACATTACCCCTGCTTAAAATTAATTGTGTGTCAGCTGAGTTGTGGTAGGTGTGAAGTTTTTCACCTGCAGCAGGTACCAGGTCATACAATGCAATTTAATCGCTTTTCATTGCAAATGAAGCTAAATTGCTCCATCTTGCTTTTCTCCTGGCTTGAGAGGAGGCACACAGGACTGCTAATGCTACTGACCAGATGCATAGTCTCTTGCTTAGCAGCTTAGGCTTCCCATAAGAATTGAAGTGGCCTTGATTTGCTTTATCTTAATTTGCTTTAGATAAACTCAGTCACTTCAAAAAGTTCATTTTAAATAATTGTTGTGAGTGTTTTGTTGAAGACAAGCCCGCAGCATATTAAATTTCCTTTTCTTTTCTCTCTACAAGCATTTTTTTTTTCTACAATGGACCAACAAAGAGCAAACTGTTGAAAGTGGGTAGCAGAACCAATACAACCTTATTTCAAAGCTTCTATTAATTTGTTTCCCCAGCTTCGATCCAGACAGCAGTTGGGCTTCAGTAGCTGTTTACATTTAGCTCCAATAACATAAGATAATAACATAACTAATGATCCTAGACCTCACATTTTCATTGGGACCTTGCCCCATTGAGCTGACACTCCTCAGATCATTTTCTCTCTCATTAAAGTAATTAAAGTCACCATTGTTGGAAAGGCCTTCAGGCAATCAAAGACAGAACTGATACTAATAAGCAAAGCAACATCCACATTTATGTTTCTTTTGATCTGCAGTTTAATTGCTGGTAAGCCAAGCACACAGTCTATCGAGACAGGTTTTTCTGTGTATGCATTTAACCTGCTTTGAGGGAAGGTGACAGGCAGCTGGAACAGAGCTGTTCCCCTCCAGCCATCATGGTGCTTTGCTCTGGGGAGGCACTTCTGGCTGACAGTGCAATGAAGATGCCCCAGTATCCCATTTGCCTCTGGACCTTCTTGTTCCTGCACTGCAACAGTCAAGAGCTTCTGAGTGATTTTTCTTCACTGTAATAAAGGATTTCATGGTGAAGAAGGCAGAAACTAAGAGGGAATGGGGATTCCTCTAAGTATGTATTTCTGCTGCTAAGGAATTCAGTGAACAAATTTACACTGGATGATGAAGGACTGTGTAATGGGTGGGTGATGGGAAGAGCTTTGGTAGACTTTAGTCCTAATCTAAATTCTGCTGGGGGACCTGACCTACCTTGTCCACATTTCCCCATTTGTGAAGACCATTTTATAGGGGTTTGCTATTACAGTTCCACTCAGATAACAACACCATACAAACACGCCATGGGGCTGCTTCATTTTTCTATGGGTATTCTCCCCACAGACTGGCTCTCTGAACATGCTCAGCTAGCAAGAAAAATAGCACTATCCTTTAGCTACAAGCACCATCAGCTCCCTTGGGTAATGGCAGTCCTGCTGGCCCATGTCTTTCTCATACCACAGCTACAAAGATCCTGCAGCCAGAGAACATTACTTCTGAATAAAAAAAGGCTTATTGTAACCATCTCTTATCTGCAGTACGGCGATAGAGATGACGATTAAGTCCTGTCCTCCATAAGCATAAAACTAAATTTTGCAGAATAATATTGATAATATTGCTTCCATGGGTGATCTGTCTCTCGGTTTCCTTTCAGTATGCATTGCTTACCCCATCACCACCTTCTGTCTCTGCAGCACCTTGCACAGGAGGAGCCTGTTTCACAAGCATCTGGGCTGAGCTCATGACTCATTACTGTTGAATGGGACATTGATCCTTCCTTTGTGCTAGTTCTGGTGGTGCTCATTAACTGTCTGATGGGTCAGTTCAGCCAGCTGAAAGCAGGCTTCTTGTTGGGTTAGTGAGATGAATCTGCTCAGGAAAGAACTGCCCTAGGCTTGGAGCTGGTCTGAGGTAAGGGAGAGATGAGAGATCTGGGAGCAAAGAGAGAAGGGGAAGCAGAGACTGCTGTTAAGAGTTGTTTGATCAGCTCATCCCATCTGGTGAAGCTGAAGCTTTCAAAGCTTTTAAGCTAAGTACTGCAATGCTGTATTTTTCCCTGCTGCTCTTAGAAACTGTGACTGTTCTGCTGCTTCTGGAGCTCCTCTCTCTTATCTCTTCTGTGCGTTGTTCCATGTGGAATAGCCACCATAGGCCTCACATTTCATTTCAAACACCTCAGTGCTCCACTATCGGTTTCCTGCAGTACAGGTAAATGATTGCAGTGTGCGCTGGGGATACTTGAAAATTAGGTTATGTCTCTATGCAGGAGCACTTGACTGACTTTACCCATATTGTTAGAGAAGTAATACCCAGGACAAAGCCAGAGGAACCAGCAGCATAAGCTACACTTGCAAATCACATACAAATCTTGCAATACTTTTTGCAGAGGTTCTTAACTGGTATGGACAGAAATTTTGAAGCTTGGTGTTATATCCTTGTGTCAGACCTTGGAAAGTGTCCAGACTTTGATAGGAGTGTTGTCCTTTCGTCTGTCTTCAGTTGATCACCTTTCTGTTGAATCCGAAAGCCCAGGAGAAGCTCAGTTAATTATTTTCAATTGTTTTTTTGGGGCAGCTGATTAAAAGTGACTGAGGCCATAATGAAAACTGACCAGCTTTCCAAACTCTAGATGAAAACTGTTTGGTTTTATTCCCTTAGACTGGAGAGGGAAAATTGGAATTAAAGCTAGGGGAAGAGGGAGGAACAATTAACAGAATTTCTCAAGAGGGACAATTGTGGAAATCGGCTTTATTGTAGAAAATCAGTATTGCTTGTGAAACAGTTATCTAAGCAGAGTGATGGAGCACAAGGAATGTATTTGGTTAATTAAGGCTATACAATTTATGATACATATTGTTTGTTATATATATATTCTGATATGTGTTTAACAAGGAACAGATGTTTGCGTAAATCATTAACCATGTCCTTCTGAAGACAAAGAACACAGGAAGGAATCAACCTTAAGATTAGATAATGGGACAATCCGACAAGCAAGGAACATCCCAGCAGTTAACAACATAGTTAAAAGATAAGGATACAAGATATTCAAGGATCAGCAAAAACCTGGTGCCAACTAGGTGAAAGGGGACGAGGAAGACTACCGGCCTTCATCGGAACGACCCCAGCCCAGAATTATTTGGAAGATCTGCGCAGGCGCAACTAATTAGCATGAGAAGCGGGGGTAGGCGTGGTCAGATAATAAATATGTATAGACGTTATTAGAATATTCATTATTCAATTGTATAAAAGTGATGTGATTTTTTGTCGTGGGCATGCACGATAGGTGGAGAGATCCCCCGTGCATCCAGCGCGCTGCAAATAAAGAATATACTACTCGAACGAATTCGTGAAACAATTTGGCGACCCAGGTGGGACTTCTTCTCTGTCGCGCCGCAGGACCCGTGGAGGATAGGACTCCCTAGGGTACCCCCGGGATTTCCCGGAGGGACTCCTCGACTCACCGGATCACTGCGGGGACAGACAAGGACCCCATTGTTGTGAAGTGAGTATATTCTTTATTTTTGGGTATAACCGGTTATTTGGTGCACAAAAGAAATTGTGCTTTTGTATTTGGGGGTATTTGATTAAAAAAAAAAAAACAAAAACCTTTTGGGTTGTGTGTTAACCAGAGCTCGGTTATCGACAACATTTGGAAAATGGGTGGGCGGGCCTCAGTGGAAATCCCACAAAGAAGCCCTTTTGAAATGCATTCTTGTACATTGGAAGGATATAGTAGGATCGACGAAAGGAACGGAAAGTAAGAAGGTATTGGTTAAATATTGCAATCAATGGTGGCCTCTGTATAAGTTAGAAGATAAAGAGAAATGGCCGGTGAATGGCACTTTAAATTATAATACTTTACTGCAATTAATGTTATTTTTACGAAGGGAAGGAAAATGGGATGAGGTGCAATATGCGGATATGTTCTTTACCCTTAGAGATCATCCAGAATGGCAGAAGGATTGTGGGATAAATCTCGCCCCTAAAGATCCGTTAGTTTTAGCTCTTGAAAAAGATAATAAAAAGAAGGGATTGGGGCTAAAACGTTGTTGTTCTGCTTGTAGTATAGGACAGAGATGTTTAAAATTAAATGATGAAAATGAAGAGCGATTAGAAGATTATGTCTCTCCCCCGGAAAAAAGGGAATCTTCAGTAGGAGAGGGAGACAGTTCACATGATTCCGATGTCCCTACCTTCTCTCCAATTACTGCAAGAACTAGGAGTAGAATGGGACCAATAATTCAAGCTCCCTTGAGACAGGCTATGGGAACTGATGGACTAGTACACATCAAAGTCCCATTCTCAACTACCGAATTAGATGCGTGGAGAGAAGCTGTAAAAGGATATCGTGATGACCCAGAACGAGTGGCTAAGCGTTTCGAATTAATAAATAAAAATCTGGATCCAGATTGGGAAGATATTGAAATAATGTTATCAGCTTTATCGGAAACAGAGAAACAAATGATTCTAAAGGTAGCTAGAGCACAGGTACAAGCTCAAGTCACATCTGGAGCTCTTCCTGGGACAGTAGAAACATATATACCCCGGCTTGATCCAAGATGGGATTACAATAACGATAATGATTATAGATTATTAAAAGGATATCAGGAATGGATACGTATTGGTTTGGAAACGGCAATACCTAAATCAGTAAATTGGTCACAATTATATACGATCAAACAAAATTTGGGAGAGACCCCCTCAGAGTTTCTAGATCGACTGCGTACTGGAATGCAAAAATATACCACAATTGATCCAGCATCCGAAGGGGGGAGGATGCAGTTAGTCTCTTTATTCCTAGGACAATCTTCAGAGGATATTAGACGGAAACTACAGAAAATGAAAGGACCTGATATTCGGGATTTAGAAAAACTTGTAGAAGAAGCTTGGAGGACGTTTAGAAAAAGAGAGGGAAATGAAAGACAGAAACTTGGAAGGACAATCGCTACTGCAACTGTAGCGGCTCTCCAGGCACGGGAGGGAAATAAATATGATAAAAAAACAAAAGGAGTGCGCCCTCCCTTGCGGATAGATCAGTGTGCTTATTGTAAAGAAGTGGGCCACTGGAAGAAGGAATGTCCTAAGCAAAAGGCAAAATTCCCGAGGGTGGTGGGAAGTTTGGGAGAGGAAGATTGACGGGGGCCTGGAAATCAAACCCCAGCTGATCCCCTGGTTAACATTGAGCTGGGGAATACGGGAAGAACAATGGAATTTTTAATAGATACCGGAGCGACTTACTCAGTCCTAAATGAAAAACTAATACCAGAAGATGACAATTACGTTCAGGTGGTAGGGGCAACGGGACAAACAGAAAGAGCATACTTTTTAAAGCCCTTACGATATCAAATAGGGAAGTATATAGGATCACATCAGTTTTTATATCTGCCCGGTTCCCCAAAATCTTTATTAGGAAGAGATTTGTTAGAAGTATTAGAAGCAGAAATACTTTTCAAGGATGGTCAAATGAAGTTAAAGGTTAAGGAGGAGGAACTGGTCTCACTATTAAGTTTAGCTGTATTACAGACTCCGGGAAAGAATGAAGAAATCCCCTCTGAAATCTTAGATCAAGTATATCCCGGAGTTTGGGCTAGTGAAGTCCCAGGTAAGGCAAAACATGCGAGACCTATTGAGATTCATTTGAAACCAGGAGCTCAAATAGTTAGAATTAAACAATATCCCCTCCGATTAAGAGATAGGAAAGGGATAAAAGAAATAGAAAGATTCCTGAAATATGGGTTGTTAAAAGAATGTGCATCTGAGTATAACACTCCTATCTTACCCATCCAAAAACCCGATGGTAAAAGCTATAGGCTTGTTCAAGATCTTCGGGCAATAAATAAGATAGTAGAGGATTTACATCCAGTGGTAGCTAATCCTTATACATTGCTAACTAAATTAAGGGACGAGTTAATTTGGTTTACCGTCTTGGATCTGAAGGATGCCTTTTTCTGCCTCCCATTGGCTGAAGAAAGTCAGAAGTTATTTGCTTTTGAATGGGAAAATCCAGACTCGGGGCGAAAGACTCAGTTAACATGGACTGTGTTACCTCAAGGATTTAAAAATAGTCCCACTATTTTTGGGAACCAGCTTGCTAGAGATCTTGAGAACTGGAGTAGCCCTGATGATCAGGGTGTGCTTTTGCAATATGTGGATGATCTATTGATAGCTACCAGCTCACGGGAAAGATGTTTAACATGGACTATAAGCCTGTTGAATTTCTTGGGAATGAAGGAATATCGTGTTTCCCGTTCAAAGGCACAACTTGTGAAAACCCAGGTAACCTATATGGGAATAGAGTTATCAGGGGGACGGCGAGAGTTGGGAATTGAGCGGAAAGAAGCTATTTGCCAGATGCCAGAACCGCAGACTATCCGGGAATTGAGGACCTTTTTGGGAATGACCGGATGGTGTCGCTTGTGGATAAGAGACTATGCAATAATAGTGAAGCCATTATATGAATTATTAAAAGAATCTAACCTGAAATTGGAATGGACAGGAGAAGCAAGGAGAGCATACAGAATGTTGAAGAAAGAACTAATGAGTGCCCCTGCGTTAGGGATTCCGGACGTTAGTAAACCATTTTTACTATACTCATATGAAAGGCAAGGATTTGCCTTGGGAGTATTAGCTCAACAATTAGGTCCATATCGACGTGCTGTAGCTTACTTTTCAAAGAAATTGGATGAAGTCAGCCAAGGATGGCCCTCGTGTTTGCGAGCGGTGGCAGCGGTTGCTATAAATATTTACGAAGCTCGGAAATTTACCTTGGGACAAACAATGACAGTGTTGGTATCACATACAGTTTCAGCCGTCTTGGAGCAAAAGGGGGCTCATTGGTTGTCTCCTCAAAGATTTTTGAAATACCAGGCATTGTTAGCTGAACAAGACGACGTTAAAATAGTCGTAACTAACATTGTGAACCCAGCCTCTTTCCTCAGCGGAGTGTCAGAAGTACCCTTGGAACATGATTGTATGGAAACAATAGAAGCCGTTTACTCTAGTCGACCCGATTTACGTGAAACTCCGCTAGAGGAAGCGGATGAAGAATTATTTACAGACGGAAGCTGTTTTGTGAAAGAAGGACGACGGTTCGCCGGGTATGCTGTAACTACAACAGACCAGGTAAAAGAATCGGGTCCTTTACCCTCTAGTACTTCCGCCCAAAAGGCTGAAATTATAGCGTTGACAAGAGCCTTGAAATTAACCAAAGGTAAGCGGGTAAACATTTAGACTGATTCGAAATATGCCTTTGGAGTAATACACGCTCATGGAGCTATTTGGAAAGAAAGAGGACTTCTAACTTCTCAGGGGCAAAAGATAAAACATGCAGCAGAGATTTGGGACCTTCTAGAGGCTATAAAATTACCTCAGGAAGTTGCTGTTATGCATTGCAAAGGACATCAAAAGGGAGAAGCTAAGTTTGAAAAAGGAAACCGATTGGCTGACACAGAAGCTCGCATTGCAGCCGAAAGAAAAATGGTTGAAGGGCTAACTTTGATCCCTGACGGTAATGCCCAAACAATAACTACATCAAGTCTTCCCCAATATGGAAAGGAAGACCACAAATTAATTCACGACTTAAAAGGTAAAAAAGATGCAAATGGATGGGCTTGGACCCCGGAGGGAAAAATAATAGTTCCCTCTAAGAATATCTGGGGTTTAATAAAATTAGAACATGCTAAGACACATTGGGGTGTGGACCCCACTTATAAGTCAATAAGTAAATATTGGATTGGAAAAGATTTATATACTGAAGTTCAACAAGTTATACAACAATGTGAAATTTGTGCTAAAAATAATCCTAAAACAGGTGACAAAGTACGAATAGGGGTCATTGGTAAAGGAAATTACCCAGGACAAGTCTGGCAGATAGATTTTTCGGAATTACCCAGAAAAGGGGGGTTTCGGTATTTACTAGTTCTGGTAGACACTTTTTCAGGATGGCCAGAGGCGCGTCCGTGTAGAACTAATAAGTTTAGAGAAGTGATAAAATTTTTGCTCACTGAAGTAATTCCTCGGTTTGGCTTACCGGAAACAATATCTTCAGATCGGGGACCGCACTTTTGTGCCCAAATAGTACAAAAGATCAGTCAAATCCTAGAAATTGATTGGCAGTTACATACTCCCTATAGACCACAAGCGAGTGGTCAGGTAGAAAAAATGAATCACTTACTGAAATTACAATTAGCTAAAATTGGTCAGGAAGCTAATTTAACATGGCCACAGTCCCTACCAATTGCATTATTAAGAATAAGAACTAAACCTCGGAGTAAGGAAAACTTGAGTCCTTTTGAAATATTATATGGGAGACCTTATCAGCATACCTTTTCAGGGGAAGATCTAGGACAAGTAGGAGAAGGGTATTGGTACGGATACTTGAGGGAATTACATCGGCAGATGAGAAAAATTTCTAAACAAATAATGGGAACTCGAGCTCGTGGATTAGATGGACCTCTACATAATTTTGAACCGGGAGATTATGTCTTAATTAAAACCTTTTCAGGTGATCCTTTAGAACAAAAGTGGAAAGGACCTTTCCAGGTGTTATTGACTACTAATACAGCTGTTAAGGTACGAGAAAAGAAATCTTGGATACACTACTCTCAAGTAAAGAAGGCCCCTTCTCCCTCTCTATGGAAGGCCGAATCAACTGGACCAACTTCATTACGGTTATTTCGGTAATTATACAAATTGAACAAATACAGAGTGGTTGGAAAGAAAACACTCACTTGTCCTTGGTACAACAAGTGACTGAATTGATTAGTCGAAGTGATTGCTGGATATGTACTCATATCCCCGAACATGGGAGAAAAGGAATATCATTAATTGGAGTTCCAATTCCTTCTAACATGTCTTGGACAGATTTATGGACAAATACCTCTTGGGATTCGGGGATAGATGCGGAACAAATAAATATCATAACTCCGGCCCCTCAGGATTCTTACTATACTTGTGTTCAACGATGTAATCCACCTACTGGTATGGGAAAATTGTATTGTAGTGAAACTGTATATGTAGGAAATCAGACAACGTGTAATAAGACTATAAATATAAGCGTCAATAGTGAGGTAAACAACTCTACCAAATGGCCTGTCCCTGAAGGAAAAGGATGGTATTGGATATGTAATGATACTGCTCGAAAAACGTTACCTGAAAATTGGAGAGGAACTTGTACCTTAGGAGCAGTTATTCCCAATATGACAGTACATACTCGATTAGATAAAGGATTTCTGAGAAGCCCATTAAGGCGACTTAAACGAAATAATCCTTTAATTGAGAAACCTACTGCCTTTCATAGTTTTGTAAGATGGTTTTTACCATGGTTAGAGGTAAGTGAAATTGAAAAAGCCCTTGTAAATATTTCGGCTGTTGTAGAAAAATTGGAAAACGCTACTATGGATGCAATTCAAGCACAACAAGAAGAGCTTAGGAGTTTATCCAAAGTAGTATTGCAAAATAAAATGGCTTTAGATATCCTCCTAGCTGCTCAAGGAGGAGTTTGTATAATGATCAACACTAGTTGTTGTACATATGTTGACCAGAGTGGTCGGGTTTCCACAGACTTGCAGGTAATTTGGGATCAGACTAAAATACTGCATCAGGTTACACAGGATGACACCTCCTGGAATTTTGAAGAAGTTTGGAATAAATTAACATCTTGGTTACCAAATCTTACTTGGTTAAAGAAGCTTTTTATAATCACAGTTTTAATAATTATCATGGGAATAATAATTTGTTGCATGCTGCAATGTTCTCTCATAGTTTATAAGGGAACAATTAATAAAATCATGTGAAATGTAGTAAAAGAATTTACTTATGATGTAGAAAAGGGGGGATTGATGGAGCACAAGGAATGTATTTGGTTAATTAAGGCTATACAATTTATGATACATATTGTTTGTTATATATATATTCTGATATGTGTTTAACAAGGAACAGATGTTTGCGTAAATCATTAACCATGTCCTTCTGAAGACAACACAGGAAGGAATCAACCTTAAGATTAGATGATGGGACAATCCGACAAGCAAGGAACATCCCAGCAGTTAACAACATAGTTAAAAGATAAGGATACAAGATATTCAAGGATCAGCAAAAACCTGGTGCCAACTAGGTGAAAGGGAACGAGGAAGACTACTGGCCTTCATCGGAACGACCCCAGCCCAGAATTATTTGGAAGGTCTGCGCAGGCGCAACTAATTAGCATGAGAAGCGGGGGTAGGCGTGGTCAGATAATAAATATGTATAGACGTTATTAGAATATTCATTATTCAATTGTATAAAAGTGATGTGATTTTTGTCGTGGGCATGCACGATAGGTGGAGAGATCCCCCGTGCATCCAGCGCGCTGCAAATAAAGAATATACTACTCGAACGAATTCGTGAAACAAGAGCATGGTGCAGTTCATTATTTTGTGCTGTAAATCAATATAGTTTAAGGATTTTGAAGAACGGATTATCTTATTGTTATTCTAAAAGCAACTACTGCAGTAAAAGTACTGTTCAAAGGCTTTGTTCTCAATGGATGCTGCCAGCTTAACCTGGAAGAATATAACTGCCAGGTCTGCAGTTTCATGACAAAGGTTTAATTCAGCTTTACACAGCCCTGATTTCAATTTACACAGAGAAATCCTGCTCCAGACAGTTGGTATTTCTTATCATGGGAGATTACATGTTTCCCGAATAACTCTTTCTGAATCTTCTGCAACTGCCTGAAATCGTGGCTCAGAGATGAGCTGCTGTCTTCTATGAAACCAGAACAGACTTTATGGTGTTTATGATAAGCATCTCCAGACATCCTGAAAATGCTGCTTGTTATCACTTGCATGCAGTTGGCTTTTTCAGCAGTGATGTGGAAAATAAACAGCTTCAGATCCTGCATACAGGGTGATACAGAGAAAATGTGTTGTGGCCCAACTGGTTTCAGGAATGTGAGGAAGCAGAAAGGAAAAACACTTAGGGCTTGAAAGTTTAGTCTGATGTGAACTACCCTCTTAACTCTTTGTTTGCTGTTGTGTTCTTCCACTTTGTTGTGAAGGCAGCACTTGAATACTGTGGCTTCAGAGTACGCCAGCGACCCTAGGTCAGATCTTTCTTTCCTTCTGGGAAATGGAGCCTATTTTTCCCAATAGGTGGTATTTTTTTCCTTTCTTGTTCTGGTTGTTCCATAGAATCCCTTTCACATTTTAGGTACTTGCCTTTCCAAGACCTGTGTAGAAGGAAGGTTGACTCAGTGCGTTTGTGGAGGACTGAGAATTGGGATTACTGTGCTTTCCCTTTGCTGTCTGTGTCACAATGGGAAAATTGCTGAAATGCTCAGCGCTTCAGTTTACAGAGTCAGTGACCCCTGCAGTACTTACTTACTGTAGGTGGAATTGGTGGATATTTGAGATAGTTTGTACTATATGATGACACTTGATTTACACTTATTGGAGTTCCAGTTATCAGTCTGCCAAACACTTTTGGGTTAAAATTGTGTATGTGCCTGCTTCCATCTGAGCTATGTTGAACAGTTTCAGTTGTTTCTGAGAATGAGACATGGAGAAAATATATCTGGAGCGGAAAGGGTGGCCACAGTGACCTTACTGCTAGCATTTATCAACTTGCAGCATGCTGTTTTGGAATATTAATGTTTCTTTAATGTATTGTTTAGTATGTAATTTTCCTTGTATACTGAATGCTTTGCAGAACAGATCAAAAATATTCTATGGCTAGACGCATACAGTGTAATAGTTAACACAACGAAGTGGGAAAACTTGCCCACATATCACTAAGTGTTCATATACTTTAGGGGTTTTCACAACCTGGTGCTCTTATCCCTTCTGTGACGATTCTTTTTGGGGAAGGATATTTACTCTTTCTGTGATCCAGAAAAAAATGATTAACAGCTTTGCTCCTCTGGGACTGGAGATAGGAAAGTAAGTGGTGGATTGCAGGCTGTAAGGGGAGTTGTGGGTGACTACAATTATTGACTGAGCAAAGGCAAAGTCAGTATCTCCTCAAAGGGGCGATAAATCTTGTTCATTGGAACAGAACCTTATTGTTCCATCTACGTGGTGTTACTTAATTCAAACAATGTGGTGGTGGGATTTCTATCTAACTGCACACATTCCCACCAGCATCTGGCAGGGGAGGGGAAAAAAGAAGAGAGGTAGACTGTGAGGGAGGAGAGCTACTGAGCTTCTCAGAGCTTGTGGTAACTAATTAGGATGTGTAGCTAGAAACAAAAAAATCCCTTTAAAAGGCCTGTGATGCCCAGGGTATTATATTTTGATAAGCAACCAGGAAAAATAAGGCAATAGTAGAGGCTGTGTCACATACCTGACTAGGTAAGATGTGTTGCTTCCTGGGGACAGAACTTCATCGGTGTTGGGGTCAATGTTTAAGTAGAAAGCAAAAGGGCAGAGTTATGCTGTACCAAAATTGCAAGGGCTGCCATTTTTCTGTCTTATTGGCCTCTAAGGGATAGTGATTAGTCTGTTCAGGTCTTGTTGTGCTTCTTTCAGCCAGTCACAAAATAGACTTTCTCCTGTGATGATTATAACAGTGCTGAGCGCTCAACATGGATGCTAAGCTCAATTAATTTGTTAAGTGCTTTGCTCTTTGGATGAAAACTGAATTTTAAGTATTGCTCTGTGGAATTCCATCTTTCTTTGCCATACATGCTGAGGGTGTCCAGATGCATTTTAGAGTGATAGATTCTCAGCGTGTTTCTTGCTGTGCTGTTCTGTATGGATTGTTTTTACATCCTCTTAATTCCAGCACTTCATGTGCTTCTTACACAGAGGATCTGCAAAAGCTGTAGAGACTAAGAGAGGAGAATTCTTGGGTAAATGCTGGCCTTAATTAAAGTGCCAGAGTTTCATTTCGTTTATGCAGGAATTTGAAAGTAACAGATTATAGCAGTGGGAGAGGAAGAGGTCAAGTGAATGTAGTTCAGGAGGCTGGGCTCAGGTCCTCACTGTGCGATACTTTTTGGTCTGACTGTGAACAAGTCACTTACTGAGCCTGTAATCATTATACAGAGGGGAACGTCCCACTGTTTGTTCAGATGATGTAAAGCTTTAGGTAAGTGCCATATGTTTGCTATTAACATGAAATTAGTTCTTTAGTTCTTTCTGACATTGCCCTACAAATAGGAATAATTTCTCCTGTTTTTGTTGAGGAACGGGGGGTTGGAACTGCTACAGAGGCATGCAAACATGTAGCTGCAATAGTAATGTGAGGTAATCATCATGCTAATGGCTTCCTGTTTCAGCTCACCACTTCCTCCTGATATTTCATCTGATTTTGGTGGTCTAATTATTGGATGTCTGAGACTGATGCCCCTCCTGTAGGCAATGAAGAGAAATAGCCTCTCTGGGGAGCACTGTGTCTTATCTACCCGGGACACCTCAGGAATACTTGTTTCTCTTCGTTGACTGCAGACAGGGCCTCTGTGTCTAGCTTAGACTTAGATCCTAACAGTTGTCTTTAGGACAGGAATTTGACCTGTTGTCCCCATTAAGACTCCTACGAAGTTCGGGATGAAGCAGGGCCTGGCTTAGTCCTACAGCCAACCTCAGAGTTTCACAAGGACATAGAGGCTTGTGATGGTTGTAGGTAGCTGGGAACAGGAGTGCAATGCTCCTCCAGGCTTGTCTGCCCAATGCTGGGTTATCTCATACCCACGGATGCCACAGCCACCTTCCACTGTGCTCTCTGTGTGTACTGTGTGGTGTGTTTGCTTGGCAGACCTAATACCCTGCTGTGATAGTGGATTTAGTTGGTTGGAAGCTGCCAACAAGCTGTCATCCTTATGCTAACAGATGTTTCCATTCTTTTAAAACCCATTAGGTAGACAATTGATTGTTCTCTCTTTCCCACTGGGGCTCTGTTGGAATAGTACAAACTGGGCAAACTTTCCTGGATATATCTTCCAGCAAGTGGGTGCTTGGCAGAAAGGTCCTCACAGTATGGAAAGAATCTGAATAGACTTTCTTTTGAGAACAGTGACAGTGCTCAGCATCCTTGTACCAGCTGTGCCCTTCTGCTGTCTGCGGGTGCTTGTTGTGCTGTAAGACCTTAGCATCTGGCTTTTCTCTACAGACCTGAATCCTTGGCACATCATCCCCCAGGGAGTATAGATGACCTATGTCTCTGTGTGCAGAATGGGTGCTTCCCTTAAATTTGAAATCTCTAACAGACATCAAACTGTAATAAGGTTAGGGTTAGGAAACCAAATCTAGGTAATGGCGCTTTGCTTCCACAAGTTCTGCCATGCTGGACTTGCTGTCTGAGAAGACTGAGAACTGACAGATTTACGTAAGATCTTCATCTTCTTCACTGGACACAAATAGGAGAGAAATTCCCCCAAGTTTAGATGTCTGAGTTGTCATCTGGGCATTTCCTTTCACACAATCTTAGAATCTCTTAATTGCCGGGGGAGGAAATAGGTATGTTAGTTTGCAGCTCATCTCGCCTGCTGCAGCATAAGCTGAACTGCACCTTACAAGTGTGTTTCCATTCACTGACTAAGGATCGTTGTGGATGCATAAAATTAAGTGAGATCACCCATGCCCTAAGGGTAGCAAGCAATCATTACCTGACATCTTGCATGTTCTCTCCCATTCCCAGGAGCAATTTATAATCATGGCTCTAATTCTGCTCACTGCTGAGTGACTCCACTGATATCATTAGAAAGGATGTGTGGAAAATATCGTCCTTTGGGACCCTGGTTCTTTCTGCCTTTGAAGCGATGCAAACAATGAAAATAAAGAGTAATACATGTAGATATCAGAATTACAATGCAGTTATTAAAGACCAGAATCTTGCCAGGGGTATGTTCTTTGTTTAGAAATTAAGATGATCACAGGAATACCAAGTTAAATGGAACAGTCGTGAATGATATCTCACAAAAGGAAGACATCTATATTTCTACACCTCCACAGAAAAGTAAAGAATTATGAGACTAGATAATCTGCTACCCTCATTTTTGTATTGCTTCCTTCACACCATCCCACTGTATTAACTATGTTGTCTGCCCAGGGAAGACAGAATAAATACTCTCCTTGAAATAACAAATACTGCCAAAACAGTGGTGATGTCTTAAATAGGTTTCTGAGGTGCCCTGGGTGACTGAGGGAGAGATTGTGTTTGAAAGGTGCAAAGGGAGGCAGCATACAAAGCATTTGTGGGCGCTGCCAATTCTGTCTTGCAAATGGGCTCAAAGGACCCTTTTGTCATGATTGAAGGAATTGGCAGTTTGCTTCATAATTCTTCCTTATTCTTGGACAGCAGAGTTTGTTTTTATCTCATGTTCTAGTCTGTCGTCTGTCTTTGCCAACTGCTGACTGTCTTTGGCATCAGGGAGTTATAGTTAAGAAGAATGATGTTTTGAAATGTGTGTGAGGACAGAGTTAGCAGCGAAGAGTGTGGAATTGCTGAAAGATGCGATTTAAAACTGTGATACTGAACCTGTACTGGATCTGCTGACATAGGTCTGCACAGCTCATTACCTGCTCTGTGATGCCCAAGAGTCTTTCTGTAGAGACTGGACTCCTCTTTGTGCTGAACGGTGGGCAAACAGAAAGGGGAAAGAAAGTCATGATCCTTGGTCATAAATTTAACATATCCAGCTTCATTTGAAGACTCTTAAAACTTAAGCAAGTTAGCTCAAGGACCATATGTTGTGAAGCATAAGCAATCCTGTGAATCTTAAAGAAGGGTTGCTCATAAACTGGTTCATTTGTATCCAGCAGGCGAGCAAACCATCTGGAAGCCTCACCCAGAAAAGTGTCTCTCCCATTCCCAATGGAAAGACGTGTGATATAGCTCCAACAGCTCAGTATGGATGATATGTATTATTAATTTGACATCATCTTTTGCCTAACGAGGAAGTACAAGCTATATAGGTCTTTTTAGTTCCTTGTATCCATACGACCTAGATGACCAGCTTCCTTCTAGATGGGCATGTTTGTACTGTGTTGCTGAAGTCATGTGTTGCTTCTTTTCTACTCAAGTGGAAGCACCAAAAAAAAAAAAAAAAGTTCATGTTGAGACTTGTAAAATGTCTTGCTCTTCATTCCAAAAGCTGTCATGAAATTGTGGTCACTTGAAAACATACGTATGGGTTACACCTGCGTAAACTCTAGAAAGCACCTGCCATGCTCTTCACAAATTATTTTTACATTTAACTATTTGGGTTTCTAACTGCTCAGCTGGTGCTAGAATTACTCTGAAGACAAATGTTCAGCAAAAGCAGATGCCTTGTTCAGGAAGCTTCTGCTTCCTGAAGGACTATTTTTATCTTGTTGATGGGCAGGAACTTAAGCTGTGTTTTATGAACCATTGAAACAAATTGGTGTCCATTCATCCCTCCTTGGTGTGGGAAGTTCACTCCTGAGGTCAATTCTGGTTTTCTCCTGGTATTTTTGCTGCTGGTGGATGCCAGACAATTGATTTGTGTGTGCTATGAAAATGTCAAAATGAGCAGAAAATATTTATTATTTTTTTTTAAGTGCCAAAAATTTACTTGGCTCTAGGAGAAATGAAATGAAGGCAGTGCCTGCGCAGGATAGGTTTCTAGGTAATAAATGGAAGAGAGCACATTCTAGGAATTCAAACAAGGAGTTCAGTGGAGGAGATGTAATGCTTTATGCAAATTGTTTAAGTTCATGTTTATGCTGGAAGGGGACAGGAAAGGGTCTGTCTTTTGTGTTGATGTCTCTATAGTCAAGCAAGAGCAGAACATTACTAGGAAACTAACTCCTTTGATAATGCCACTTACCAGATAGCTCATTAGTGGGCTAGATCTGCCACTGCGCACACTTCAAACAGATCACAAATCCAGGAATTTTTTTTTCTGGATTTTAATTCAATTTTAATTTCCCATCCTCTGTGTAGGGAGACAGATTCAAGGAGCAGGTCAGTAGGAGCAGGCAAGAATGGGAGACAAAGAACGTTTTCCATTGTCTGTAACTGGGATAAAATAGGTCTGGGGAACGGCACTGATACTGAAACCAACCTGTCAAGTAAGTATGTTTCAAAGAAATGAAAAATAGGTGGTTGGATGCTTCAGTAGAATTGACTGATTTCTCCAACAGGGCCATTTGCTTCCTTTGAAAGGAAGACGTTAGGATTGCTGCTTTGAATGTTGATGCTTGCAAAGTCTACCCAGCAAACGAAAACTTTTGGGAACGTGCATTAGATCAAAGATGAATGAACAGTCAGACAGAACCGACTAATACCTGCTGAGAGGAGACTGACTTGAACCAATGAAACCCTGTCACGCAAAAAGGATGTAAATCACAGCTGGAGAATGCGCATTGATTTATTCGGACTTGTGTGGCTGCTTCTGCACGGCAAATGGCCCTGCAGTTTTGGTAGGGGGCTGTCTTGCATAGGGAAGGGTGGGCTTCAGGAGCAAATGTCACGCTTGCAGAAAATGATCAGTGAAGCCTTTTGAAACTTCACATACAATGAGATTGATTTCTGAATGAAAATCAGAACCAGCTCTGATCTTTAAACTTTTTAACTGGTGTCCCTGTTACTTGCCCTTATCTTTGTCATGTCAAGCAGTTCCTTTGACAGTATCATCTTCACATTAGCTGTCTACACTTCGGCCATGTTATCTGATATTTGAAGTGAATATACTATTTGGGGATAGTTCTCTCAGTAGATCAGACTATTTTAAGCTACAAAGGCTCTATGAGAAGTAGAACTGAATATTTCATCTTAAGTATAGGTAAGTCGCTGAGTTCTTATTGTAAATATCCTCTCCTGCAATGTTATATAGAGAGTGAGAAATTAAATCCTTTAAGCTGTTGGTACTGATAGTTTATGCCTCATCCTAAATTGGCCTTGGCATAGGGAGTGCTGGGGGATGGTGCAACTATGAACATAATGTTGTCATCTTCATTTTTGGGTTTTAAAAAAAAAAAAAAGGCAGAGATTGCAGTTGTTTTCTTTGTGTCAAGGGAGCAAGATGGATAAAACCAAATCCTTTATTCTGATTTCCATTGCTCAAAATTAATTCTGAAGGTCAGAAGATTAGTAAATACTGGAGTTGAAAAGCATTTTTTCTAGTCAAAAATCTTTAAATTATAGGATTGTAATTCACTGAATGCAAAACAACAGAAGAGGAGGTTAAAGGATGAGGGGGAGAAAAACAAAGTGTTGGCTTTGGGTATTTTTTTTGTTTGTTTGTTTTTGAAGGGAGGGGGAGGCTGTTTCTAAAGTCTGGAGATAAATTTCTGTTTTTAAGTCAAGTCAGACAAGAACATCCAAGAAATCCGTAACTAGGTCACGAAGTGCAAGATTGCTACTTCCAGCAGTGATCTGCCTGTGCGCAGCAGCTTTGTGTGCAGGGCCTGGGGTCAGTGGGGTAAAATCAGCCCTGCTGACTGGGGCTGTAGACACCCAACAGGCCTGTAGGGCTCTGGGAGATGCAAGTTCAAGATCCAGCTCTATCTGCCTGATCAGAGCAGACACAAGCTTGGAGGTCCCTTGATGTGAGATGTGTGGGGTTTTTTTTTCCCCTAATTTGGAGTGTGAAGCTCACAAAATGCAATTAACTGGCAGGGCAATAATGTCCAGCAGGAGGCCTTGCAATTAAATCCTGGTCAATAAATGTCTTGCAAGTGTGTTCCCTAATTCCTGGAGTATGGCTGACCAGAAGGAGTAGGTGAAAAGTGAGGGCAGGGGAGAGAACTGTCTTTTGACAAGTTCTTCAAAGGCCTCAATTTTTGCTTTGTTTCTCTTGGAACAAAATCTATTCCAGGCCCTCATTTTATTTTGTAACTTATTTTTTTTCTTTTATTTCTAGTTGGCACAAGAAAGCATTCTTGAAAAAGGCACTATCTTGAATCACTTGGAAGGAAACCTAGCATTAACATTTCGTTTATTAAATAGTCCATATTCAAGGTGAAATAAAATCTTGTAGGAGGAGTAGGATGCAGTTGCATAGCAAATGGATATATATGAGTTCACTATTTTCAGTAGGATTCCTCTCTTTAGGAGAAGAATTATTGCACTACTTTGTTTAAAAAAAAAAAAAAAAGTATATTTTAGTCTCTTGACAGTTCATTGGAAATTTCTCATAAAGGCTGGCAATTTCCCTGGGCTTGTCAGCCTCCTTTGAGAAGGGCAAAGGCTCTTCAAAACCATCGTGGTGATCTGTCACGTGGCACGAAATGTGAACAAAAACCAGAGGTCAATTGTTTTGCTGCTGATACAGACAGGCCCAGAATCCTTTTTCGCAGAGGCTCATTGACACCTAAATGCTTTTGAACAGTCTAATCCAGGTCTGGTCTTTGAGAAGTACATTGGGAGTGGTATTGCCTTTAGATCTCTGTCCTGTCCCTTGGCTGATGTAGCATTCTTGTGCTAGGGTTGGCAGGAAGGAGTACGCACCTGCACTCGACATCTTCAATGCATAGTCCAGAATTTCACCTTCAAGATGGCTTCTTCAGCAATTTAAAATGTCAAATTTTGCACAGAAGTAGCTGAGGCTCAGGAAGGGTGAGGTTGGAGGCATTCAGATTCAGGAAGAAGGCTTTGCTGAAGGATGATCTTGGCCAACTGTATCTCCTCGCTTTAAAGTTGTTGCTTGAAACAACAGCGCAGGTAACAAACACTAACAACATGGCAGCGTTGTGCATCAGGGACATTGGTCTTCCAGGCCGTTGGTACAACAGAAGGAGAACAGCAGCAGAGTGGGGAAGGCTGCATGGGGAGATAGGAGTGAAGTCAGCTGTGTTGAGTGCCAGTTGCAACCACCAGTGCTGGGCTAATAATAACTTGGAGTATAGAAGTGCAGTCAGATTTCCACAAAAACTTAATTAAAGTAGTACTTAAATATTTTGATGAAAAGTGAGGACTTTCCAGAGAGAATCAATCATTTTCAGAAAGTTCACTGTGCAGAACATGAATTTTTTTTTTCTGCATGCAGATTTTCCCCAGTGAGGTGTGTGTATTTGTGTGTGTGGTTGTTGTTGTGTTTTGTGGTGGTTTTGTTTGTTTGTTTTTGAACAACTTCAGGTTCCTTCTGTAAAAACAGTTCCTGAAAAATTTGTTACTGAATAGGACCCTGAACATTTGCTATTTTTTAGTCCTGGTCTTTTACTTTTTACTCTTTTTTTCAGACTTTTGCTAGAGGGAGGAAATCAAAGATGGGTAGAAAATGTAGAAAATGTAAATTCCATATTTTGTGGAAAAGGTAAGAAAAAAAGCCATCAAAACTTTCTATTTATAAACTGGAACTGCTTGTCAAAGACTCTTCAAGATGCTTTTAGACATGCTAGCTCTTTGGCAGCAAGAATTCCCACACAAATATACATGATGAGAGGATAAAAAGAGCTATGAAACCTATTCTTTTATTCTCACACGTTGTTTAGTGTGCATTGTTGCTAACGTGTCATTCGCTATTTCAAAATCAGCAATTTATTCAGTGACTTTGGGCTGTTATCGCTGTGTGTAAATTGTACCTGTTGCTGAATATCTTGGAGAAAGGTATATTAGAATCCCAACTGGGATGTCTTGCGCTTCCCTGTAGCTCCAGAAAACTGTCGAGTCTGGCTTTTCAGCTTATGTGCAGAACTAGAAAGGAATTGCCTGGGGAAAATGTTGCAGAATTGGCCTTTCCACTCTGCAATCCTGGTTGTCCTGAGCAGAAGACACAGACCTGTCTTGGAGTGAAGCAGGTGCAAGGAGGACTGTATGCTGGACTTCTGCTCCCCTTCCTTGGCTCCTAAACTAAGCTTTATAAAAAGGCATAACATGGGATAAACCAAGGCCAGAATTAGGTAACATCCTGCAATAAGCCTTGCCCATTGCTTAAAGGGCAAATCTTGCCTCCCCTTTCCCAGATAAGAGCGTTTACGGGCATGTTGGGGGTATGTACCTCCCCCCCGCCACGTGAACTCAGTCCTCAGACAGTCCCACTTCCAGCCCCCCTCATTCTTTTTCCCCTTGTGAACTGCCTGTGTGAAATGCTGGAAAAGCAGTTTACAAAAGTGCTGAACCAACACAACTCAGGTGAGGGGCAAAATAGTAAATGCACCCTGCTAGAAATCTGATCTGTCTTAGACCAGCTCTCAGACACCACAAAGGCTCCTGCTTCCACATCCAGAGTCTGCTGGAGTCAATAGCTCTGATTCACTTTCTGTTGGCCTTTGGTTAAATTTCAGAAGTAGCTTACACCTGCAGTATGTTCACTCTGGTTTTTTTTTTGTTTTTTTTGTTTTTTAAATTGCTTCTAGGAAGAATGATGCTCTGTGCATTCACCTGGCACCGGGGGGAAAGAGACCCATCCTAATTATTTTGCTCTGTCAGCTGATGAGGACAAATAGAGTAAGAATATAAGGCAGTGAAGACTTCCTCTTACATACCCCACGTGTAAACATATGCAGATCTACTTTGTGCTGTATGCCTGCTGGGATCTAGGCGTAAGGGCAAGGTTATCCATCAGAGAACTGGGTCTTGGTAGGCAGGAGTTTAGTGGCTCAATGCCAATGAACAAACTCACGAACGACACCACTTTCTTCCTGGCCATGGTAGCAGGAGACATTAGGGACTACCAGGCAGTCTCGTGCAGAGGAGAAAAGGGATGATTTCAAGTCACAGCTGTGCTTTTCCTCTGTGCCATGAGTTCTGGCCCCATGCATATGACTTCCAGCTCTTAATCAGGAAATTTAGCAGAACATGTAATGGTGTAACTAGATGGTATGTTTACATTGGTTAATTGAAAGTACTTTTCCCTGGAGGCTAATTACAGTGCAACCCATTAAATCACAATTAGGATTTGTTTGACTATCCAAAGCATTATGAATGTTGTTTCTGGAAAAAAGTAGTGCAATACTTATGGCCCCAGTGAGGTACTTACATTTCGTTTTTGTGCAAGAATGCAGAATCTGATCACTTTTCTCAACTGGTGACCTGGCTTAGCAAGTCTAATATCTACCACCAGCTGTGGCTGATACCTGATACTTCTGAGAAAGTAAATTCATTCTCTTGAAGGCTGTACGTCTTTCTAAATACTATGGTAGTAAGTGCACTAATGGAAAACCATAGATTCTTTCGTCTTCTGGAACCAGCTGATTCTTCAAAGAAGGGCCCTTTGGCTCATCAGTGTTTTATAAAAATTTCTCTCTTATCACAGTGTACATATCAATATCTGCGTAGACCAATGACTGCTGATACAGTCAGTAGCAGGATACTACTGGTTGTTGGGCAGAGAAAGCTATGGTTCTTAAATCTGGTCTTCCAACTCTGCGTTTGATATCCCTGCTAAATCTGATATGTAAAAGTAAAAATCCAGCAGTTTCTATAGCCTAAAGTGAAACAAGGAGCTTATAAAATCTTTATGGATGTGATAGGAGCACAGAGGTAAGGCAGAGCCACTGCATTTAGCAGCAATTCTGAGTTACGTGATTACTGAGGTATAATCAGGGCTAGAAATCTCTGTCAGATTGGTGTGTGAATAGTTGAGGAAGAAGCAGAGATCTGAGTGCGTGTGGCACGTATGTGTAGATCACTGCTGGCTTTTGCTGTGGAATATTGCTGCTGTGTCATTAAATCTCTAACGCTTTTTTTCACTTAAGGAAGCTCAAGGATACAGTTGGACTGAGCTTCAGATTGCACTCCTGTGTCTGCTATGGAGTCAGTCCTGTACTGATGTACACCGCTGCGGTTCCACTGAATCGTTAATGCTATGGCTCAGCCTGGGTTCTAGTACTCGGCTCTTGTGTTTGTATTTTTGGTTTTTAGTGATCCCTCTGTAATATCAGTAATAGGTATTGCAATAAAGATGTTAAATGCAGGGCACCTAACTTTAAAGGTTCAACTGAAGCAAGAATGTCTACAGTGCAACAAAAAAAGAAAATAAATACGAATTCTTTGTTACCATTTAAAGATTAAGATGTAATCTACCAAGCTGGCAGATATTTGTTTAATTAAGAAAAAAATACTCTTCCCTAACTAAGAGTCAAATCCTAAATCAAGTAGGACTATAGCATAGACCAAACGCTCTGTGTGCTTTCTTTTGCTCTAAAAACAATTAGTTGTCATCTAGGCTTCCTAATAGTCTTATTCGAGCTATTTAGCGTTGCTGAGCAGATGGGGTGGGGAAGGCATGGGATGCGCCCAGTTCCAAAAGACCACTGTTACTAAGCTGAAAAGCTGAAGGATCTGAGATTTGAGGTTTGCTATGGTTATTGTGAAGGATTCAAATGCCATCTCCCCTCCCTGGACGCGTGCGTGCGTGGTGTGTGCATGCTATGTGGAGAGGCAGGTGGGCAGATTACCTACACTGAGCTCAGCGCTGTGTCGCTGGAGGCTGAGAGTGAAGACCCTGAGAGGATTTACTCGCCAGACAATGAATATGAGTCAGGTAGTCAGGTCAAGATAGGACACACCAGGAAATCGGCATCTAAGCTGCTACCCCAGCCTTGCTGTTACCCTAACAAGAGGGGGATGAACTTTTCTTGGAGCTTTCTAGAAAGGAGAGCTAATGACTTTCGAGTTTTGGAAGCTTTCTTTGAATTACAACCTTCCTTTCTATTTGTGTTCTCTGCTGATGACTGTAATTCTCTTTTCTGCTCTTTATGTGAAGGAATAATTTGATGGTTGAGTATAGAAAGTTACGAGTGACATGCTAAAGAAGTAAACAGCGGTGGTGACGGTATTGCAAGCTAATTTTCCATGAGTTGATGGTATTGTGCTTCAGTACAGAGAAAGTTTGTTTTGTGTATGTGTTTGTGTGTGTGTATATATATATTTTTTTTTAAAGATAAACTATAAGTATAAAAAGCTACCAGTGACTTCTGGAAACCTGAGAAACAATCTAAGCCTGATTTCTTATTTCTGACTGTGGTCAGGAATAAGATGATTGTTACAAGTGGTTTACAAGTCAGATTTAGACTCTCTTCCTCCAAGCACTGCTCTTGTTTCTGGCATTGTCTCATTTTCATTTTTGGACAAGATACAGAGCTCCACTGAGACAGTTTTCCCATAGATATTTCTGTCCCTTTCTGCTCATCATGGATTGTTATTTCTGACAATGCATCATTGTTACTGCTGTGGAGAGGGCCCAGTCTGGCCCTGGGGTCAGCAGTCAGCTGCTCTGTAGCACTAAAAGGTTACGTGGATGGTATTCAGGCTCATTCACGCTGTTGTTGCAGATTGGTAGCTGAAGACAAGAACCGATTGTGCTTTCAGTGGCCACAGAAAGCAAATCCTTCACTGAACTCAACTGAATTTCCTAGACAAGCTCTCAGTGAATGTGGAATTGGGATTTGATTTTAATTTTCCTTGAGTAACTAACAATACTGCTCTATCACAGTTATTGCTATTAGCCAGGTAATTAAAAGCCCATAATGTAAAAACAGCATCTTAAATCCAGTTTAATATTAATCTGTGTCAAATTTACAGTGACAGCAGGCTTGTCTTACCATGGAATATTGATGTAATTATCCCCTTGCAAGAATACAGTACGGTAATGCAACAAGCAGACGTTTCTTTTAGAGGGAAGGAAGGTTGTAACCAGTTCTATAGCCACTGCTATTTTTATAGATTTTGTTTAAACCTGCTGACTGCTGGCAGTCACGTTCCTTTGGTTTTCCTTTCACTGACAGAGTGGTTCAGATTTGAGAAAGAAATTTGGAGGAATGAACCAAACTTTTAGGGATATACTTGAAATACTAGGATCTGAGGAAATTAATTCCTAGATCATCTCTGAGCAAAAGGAAGAAGCTGAAATGGAAATCACTGGAACTGCCTATTTCCCCCTCCCTCCTTCTTCTGTCTTACTTCACCCTCCAACCTCTTTGGCAAAGAGGGTTATTGGAGTTCTCCACAGGGGCATGGATTCAGCTGAGCAGTGGGGCTGAAGGTAGCTCTTCTGCTCAGTCAGTGTTTCTGTGCAGGAGAGTTGGTTCTTGCAAAATGAAACTCTGATGAGGGAAAATATCAATACAGCCAAAGCTCACAAACTAAACCAGCTTTGATTTTCCCGGCAGGAAACAATCCAGCAAATTGTATTGTGTTGATTTAGGCATCAGCCTGAACCTGAATTGTCTCAGTAGCGCATGGGAGTTGTAGGGTTTTTGATTGTGTGCCTCCTGATTTTTTTTTTTTTTTTTTTTTTTTTTAAACTGCATTTTGGGTAAAACTGCTCTGCCAAAAGCAATCTTCAGCCCTACACTGTGGTCATGAGATGTCCATGATGCAATTTAGTCACCAGAAAGCATCATGATGAATAATACAAACTGTTAGTGGTTCTGCTGCTGTGTTTGGCAAAGGAAGAGGAAGAGATGTTAAAGCCAATATGCACCAACATCCCTGAACAGAAGTTCTCATTCCGAGCTTCTATCACACCAGGAGTTTTCGCATTTTAAAATGTTAAAATACCACTGTTCTTTCCACAGGAAGGGAATTTTGCTTCTCAGTTTACAGCTGCTTACATGTTGGTTTGTTCAAACTTTCCCACTTCCTGGTGGAGTAAACGCAACAAGTGCTGAGATGGTACTGCAGTCACAGAAAACAAGAGATTCTACTGAGACCTTCAGGGGGAGGAGAGCGAGACAGTTACCGCTGCCTAGCCCAAAGGGCAACTGGACCAGGATAAATATTATCTTCAGTCAGTAGGCTCTAGTCACTGATATTTATCTTTCTGGAGCCTCTTTATAGACAAATTTATGTCTTTATAAATGTGAGAATAAGTACATACAGACATGGCATAGGCAAAATTCTTCAGTAAGGACTTTGATAGAAAATGAAACGAGGACTTCCTTGACTGTTAGAAAATGTTCATGGAAAGTGTTTGTTTTTTTCCATTTAACACTGGGAAGTCTGAACATAAAATTTTCTTCTGTTTTCTGCCACACACAGGATACAGTAACAAGTAAAGAAGAAAAGGTGGGAATCATTCCCTATGCCACTAACTGTCCGGCTTGTATATCCAGAATTTGCACAGAGAACCAAAGCATAAAGGCTTTGTGACCACAATTGCTTTTTCCTTTCTTGAGAATTCAGTCTCAGGTTGTAAAATCCAATTTAATAACAACAGTTTCTGATCACCTCAGCAAGCATTACATATATTTTTTTCTGACTTTATTCTTTGATCTATGACCTTTCTTTCTTCTTTAAAATGAATGAAGTTCAATTAGTCTTCATTCACCAAGTGTTCCATGTTGCCCTGTATTGGAACTTTGGCCTCATCAATATTTACCTCTTCATAGACTGCTGTATTTGTTGCTAAATTAGCAATTATTTGAGATTTTCCTCTGAGTCAGTGATAGAACTGTTTATTAATGTTTGACAAAACCAAGGGGTGAGGGCGTGTGGGATGCAAAGGGGGATCAGAAACATTCAAGATTTTGGCTTCTCACAGACCCTTGGGCTTTAACGTTCAGCTATTTTAAATCATTTGTCTTGTGCAGCATGTGACTTTCTGGGCTGTGACCCATCTGGGTGCACTCCCGCATCCATGGCTGCACAGCCCTATAATCTAATTAAGGAAAGAGCAGGAGTGAGGGAACCTCGGCTCCAGCAGGCTCTCCTGTCTCTTGGTGTTGGTTGTCATTTCCAGTTGGTCTGTGGGACTGCAATTCTTCCATCAGGGATTTCTTTGGTGATTTGCATTGCCTCCGTGAATCTACACTTCAGGAGTGAGAGAGAATTTGTTAACGTGGCGCCTAAAAACAAACAAATAAATCTATTGCAATCAATTACTTCCTTTTTCAAAGGGGACATTAAAAGTAAATCCAATAGAAGACTCACTGGATACCTAGGTGCCAGACACATGTAAAAATGCATATATTTCACAGGTGTATTGAATATGAAATGCCTTTTTTTTTTTTTTAAGATGCAGGATACAAGTCAGCAGGCCTTTAGGTGGCTGACAAGTAGTGGGCTTACAAAAATCACCACCCCCATTCACACTGCAGAAATGAGGGAGTTCTTAATGATGAATATTAATGCAATTATTATTCAAGTGACAAATCCATCTGCCCTTTCTTGTCATAAGAGCGTTATTTCCCCATAAGAGCTCCATTGATGGTGTCCTAGCATCTGCTGAGACCCATCCTAATTGTGATTAATTTTCATTATATTTCTGTCTAGTTTATAATGGGGCATAAAGCAATCTGAGTCCTGGAGCAGGTAATGTTTCAAAATAAAATAATGCAAATTAAATGCAATGCAGATGTTACAGCATGTCAAATTTTATTTATATGGCTGGTGGAAGAAGCAGCCACGATAAATAATGGTAGAAAGTAAAGGTGCCCAAACATTTGCAACAGGGGGTGTTGTCAGTGATCTTCAAGGCAAAAAGACCAGGAACCAAGGAGCTGCAAATACTGCAGGTGCTGGCGGCAGAGCTAGGGGAGGCGAGGGGTTAGGGAGGTTTCAGTCAATGCAGCTCAGGAGTGGGGATAGCCATCTGCATGTCAGGGAAGGGATAATCAATATAGTGGCTCATTCTAAAAACATTGTCAGTATAAGCTCTTTCATAGGTATGTCTGTAGGCTAACAGTGTGGTGGTATAGGTTTCTTGAGAGAAAGGAGACATGCAGGGCTCCTGAGTTATGAACAGTATAAAAAGCTGAGTCTACACCTTTGCTTGGCTGTTCTCCGTTCAGTTAAACCTGAAACAAGGTTGATTGCATTGAATTCATTCTATGCCAACCTTATCCATTGTTTATAAAGAAAATTTAAGAGACATAAAGGGCAATAAAGGGCTTTAAGGATAATAAAAATAGGTTAACATTGTATTTTACTACCATGCTTTGGAAGGATGCTTCCCACTCTGGTTGCTGAACATGAGTTAATGTGCCAGCTTCCCTGGACTATTTCTCCAATTTTATTCATTTTTGATTTAAATGGAATGACTTGAGGAGCATCAGCCTGTTGGTAACTTCCCCAAAGGATGCCAATAGATGCTAGACTTTCCTACCCTACCATGAAATTAGGTTACCCAGACCACAGCAAAATCATTTTTATATACCTCTCTATAGGCCTGCTCTAGGCTTTGCTAGAAACAAGATTCTTAGGGAAGCCATAAATATTTCTGATTTCAGGTTACAAGGTCCCGCTTACTTAGTTCTTGCTGCTAGAAATCTGGTCACAGTCAGCATCGCTACCATCACCTGTCAGTAAAAGCACAGTAGTCCACCAAAAATCTTCAGTGACTTCAGTTATTACACTCAGTGCAGGTATGTGGCTTTTTCTCCATTCTATAATCCCTCACACACTTGAGCACACTGAGATACCTGTGTGGTACTCGGCCTCCTGTTTGGATCACTGCCTGTTTCCTGGACTTACCTTTTTCAATACCAGACAGCTTCAGGACAATGTACCTGTCTATGGGTAACTGTGCTGACCACAAAAATCGGGTTGCTCCCTCCAGAGGGACAGAAACTCTGTATGCCCTGAGCCCTATGGTGCACACGTAGGAACGAAGCATTACTGCTGCTTTGTGTTCCTATTGATTCCATGAATAAATGATGGGCTCCTTGTAATGCTGAAGTGGTAACTATAGTTTCCTTAAGGGTCTAAGTGCCAAGCTAAATATTTAAGTCCCACATAAATAATTGAAGTATCAGCCTCTCTTCAACAGAAGGAGATTGGGGTTATAATTTCATTTCTCCCTGAATGATCTTCTGCCTTCTTGGTGCAGAAAACTCATCTGGGAACCACAAATTATTTAGAAGGTTGCGCTGCTGTGTTTATTTTTGTACCAAAACCAGATTTGTGTTACTTCTGCAAGTGTATCAGCAAAGCATTTCAGTATTTCTCTGACACATAATAGCATGGGTGGGTGGGCTCATAAACCAGGGAGCACCTTGCTAAGGTTCAAATAGTCAAATCCTTAATACTCTGCCATTTGGGCTTTTTCTTTCTTTATGGATTTCATAGAATCATAGAATCATAGAATCACTGAGGTTGGAAAAGACCTCTAAGATCATCGAGTCCAACCGTCGACCCAACACCACCATGTCCACTAAACCATGTCCCTAAGTGCCTCATCTACTTGTCTTTTAAATACCTCCAGGGATGGGGACTCCACCACTTCCCTGGGCAGCCTGGTCCAATGTTTCACCACTCTTTCAGTAAAGAAATTTTTCCTCACGTCCAATCTAAACCTCCCCTGGCGCAACTTGAGGCCATTTCCTCTCGTCCTATCGCTTGTTACTTGGGAGAAGAGACCGACCCCCACCTCGCTACAACCTCCTTTCAGGTAGTTGTAGAGAGCGATGAGGTCTCCCCTCAGCCTCCTTTTCTCCAGGCTAAACAGTCCCAGTTCCCTCAGCCGCTCCTCATCAGACTTGTTCTCCAGACCCCTCACCAGCCTCGTTGCCCTTCTCTGGACACGCTCCAGCACCTCGACGTCCTTCTTGTAGTGAGGGGCCCAAAACTGAACACAGTATTCGAGGTGCGGCCTCACCAGTGCCGAGTACAGGGGCACGATCACTTCCCTACTCCTGCTGGCCACACTATTTCTGATACAGGCCAGGATGCCATTGGCCTTCTTGGCCGCCTGGGCACACTGCCGGCTCATATTCAGCCGGCTGTCGACCAGCACCCCCAGGTCCTTTTCCGCCAGGCAGCTTTCCAGCCACTCTTCCCCAAGCCTGTAGCGCTGCATGGGGTTGTTGTGGCCGAAGTGCAGGACCCGGCACTTGGCCTTGTTGAACCTCATACAGTTGGCCTGGGCCCATCGATCCAGCCTGTCCAGGTCCCTCTGCAGAGCCTTCCTACCCTCGAGCAGATCAACACTCCCGCCCAACTTGGTGTCGTCTGCAAACTGACTGAGGGTGCACTCGATCCCCTCATCCAGATCATCGATAAAGATATTGAACAAGACTGGCCCCAAAACTGAGCCCTGGGGAACACCGCTCGTGACCGGCCGCCAACTGGATGTAACTCCATTCACCACAACTCTCTGGGCCTGGCCGTCCAGCCAGTTTTTCACCCAGTGCAGAGTACACCTGTCTGAGCCGTGAGCCGCCAGCTTCTCTAGGAGAATGCTGTGGGAGACAGTGTCAAAGGCCTTGCTGAAGTCCATGTCGACCACATCCACAGCCTTTCCCTCATTTCATGACAAACAGGGAATTTGGGGCCTTTAAGAGTCTCATCTTCATGGTAGCAAGAGGTGTCCTTAATTATTCTTTAATAAACCTTGTCAAAATTAAAGGGAATATCAAGAAGGGAGATTATATTGCCACAGGGTTCAGGGGAACCTGAGAAGACTTGAGAGAAAGTGAAGGCTGGGAAGACACAGGGGGGAGTAAACTAATTTCACACACACACACACCACCCACCCACCCCCCCAGGAAAGGCTAATTTTGGCTGTGAGGAAGGGGTTAACACAAATGGCAGAGTTCAGTAGAAAGCAGGATGTGGAGGAGAATAACCTGGGAAACAGTTTTAAAGGTACATCCCATCTAGGCCTCAAGTTACATAAGGCTTGTGGGCAGGGAGCTCTGGAAGGTAGGTTTCCTATCCCCTCCCTGCTGTTATGTTATCTTAATTATCTTTGTGAGGACAAGCAGCACGTCTTCTTTGAGAAGACACAAATTTAACAGTGTTGGCATCCCAGGTGAATGTACCACCTCCCTTGAGTCAATACCCTGGCTCCCAAATGCTTTTAAAGCCACATACCTCTAAAGAAGGCAGAACAAAGCATTGAAAATAGAAGAAAGGTCCGTAGGCTCTGGACAAATGCTGTTCTTTTACTTCCTGCTTATGAGGTGAGTTTATTAAAGGAAGTGCTGTTTTTTCCTGCTCTTCAGCATTTTCTGAATTGGAACTGCATTCTCACTACCTGAGCCACAGAAAGCTCCTCTAGAAACTTTTTGTCCCATCAGTCCGCTGGATTTTATTTGAGATCTTCTGAGGAGAGGTTTTCTCGGGTGGTTTGCTAAGAAGCCATCCATAACTACAGTTATGCTGAAGGATAAATATCCTCATTATGCTACCATTTGGCAGCACTTTGCTAAAGACAGCAAGATATTTTACGCTTTGCTGTGATAGGCCTAGAAAGATAAAAACTGTAAGCCTGCTGCCCTCCCTTGCAGCTTGTATAAATTCTGCAAAGGAAACAAGAATTTGGACATTTGGATAAATAAGTATAGTAAACCTGTAAGAGTTGGCTGTAGCAGGGGTCTGGTGGTTCTTGCTGACAAAACGCTTGACTTTGTAAGACACTTCTGCATGTGGCTGATTTGTTTGTAATGTAGGAGATAGAGACGGTTTGGTGTCCAGTGAGTGTCCTTGTAAGATGTTAATGAAGTCAGGCTGTGTTTTCCAAATGTTTGCTAAGTTAATCTTCACAGTGAGTTCCTCTAGTGATACTATAATGCAAGTGTAATTGTAACCAGTAGAGGAAGATATGAGAGAAATACTGTGAAGTACCTAACCAGTAGATAGAGTTTACTGCTCCGTATATAAATTCCCGTGGTCTGGGGATACAAGCAGAGTAGAGACAGGAAAATAATTTTGCTAAGAAGAGATCTTTGACACATCCCTTAAACTGTTTCTCTCAAGTCAGAGAGAAAACTAGTGAGTATAGAAACTGCTCAATGCATGGCTTGGTTGAGAAACTTTTATTGTGAACATTACTGAGGGGTATAAACTATGTATTTTGATGTTTTGAACCATGGAAATGTATAATGTTTCTTGTAGTAACTTTCCTAATCTTCATATAACTCAGATGAAGAATGAATCTAATAAAGATCAGGTGTTTAACCGTCCTATCATTTTCTTACAGGTCAGAGGTCTGAAAGCAATCAGGAAAAACTGAATTGAATGTAAATATATGTATTGTTATTCAGTCTATATGATTATGCGTGGTAAAGGGTAGAAGAGGTGAAAGGTACTTTATATCTTAAATTAAGTTTAACAAACCTTTAATAGGAATCAGTGGGAATTTACACGAATGCCCCCATTTATGAATTGTGGAGTTCTGCAGCGGATAATCTCACTGAGCCTTCACTTCTGTGTGGGACAGAAATCTCTTGTATATGCGTGGGGGAACATAGCTGGAGCCAGTACAGGGTTCCACTATGCCAGTTACATTTGCCGGTGAACCTGAGTTGGAGGTGTGAGCTGCTTCTGCGGGTAGGACTAAATGGATGCAAGAGAAGCGATTGTATTATGGAGGGACACAGACTTGCTGGCTTTCGCATACTGAGGTGGGCAATCATAGCATGAAGCAGCAAGTGCAGCCTTAGGTGTGGATAGCATAAGCTTGCCCCAGGATCCTTTGTATTTCCAATGAAAGCTACGCAATCCATGATGAAAACCATGCTGCCATCCCTTCATTGCCAACACTTGCCAAGGCGTCTGGATGGAGGCTAATTTGTGGTTAGCTAACTGTACTCGTGCTTTCAGCTAAAAAAGGGCTTGTCTACAGGTAAAGCCGTTCTTGGTCAGCCATTTTGGACCAGCCACGTGTGAACTCCCTTATTTCAAATGTCTTTTTAAAAGGTTTTAATTCTGTTTAAAAGTGATGCTTAATAAACATAACTAGTGTGGGAAAATGCAGTAGCAGAGCTCATCTGTGAGGAAAGTTAGAGCTAACACCTACAAATCCTCTCCTTCCCTTTATTTTGCCTCTGGTGTAGGCAGACCTTAAAAATGGCCTTGCAAGTCTCTCAGTGATCTGTTTAAACTGCTGGGGTTTCCCTGTCCAGCCTTGTCCCTCTTGATTTTTATTGTGTTTTCTGATCGCCTGAACGTCCCTGTAAAATCATCAGAGCTGAGCTCTCAGTAGTACCTTCTTGACTCAGGAAGAACAGGTATAAATGGCACAGAACAGTAGCTTAGTCAAGCTGTGTGGCAGGCTCTCTTGGGTGAGCTGAGGCTTTTGGAAATACATTGCTAATGGTGTGTAATTGCTTTCTGAATTGGTCTTTTGGAGAGAGTAATTGTATTATAGGAGCTACTGAACCTCACTGCATGATCTTGCAAAGAAGTGCTAAGCTGATAGATTCCCTTTCATGAAGTACACTCGTCATTCAATAAGCGCTGCTGCAATGTACTCTTCCTAGCCAAGGCTCTCTACTTTTTAATCCTCCACTACTGCATTACCAGCCACTCCTCCAGAGCTGTGATTTTTTTTTTTTTTTTTTTTTTTTTTTTTTTTTTTTCATGTTGGAGTTTAACTCTTAATCTCCACCTCTCCCATTTCAGGTAAGGCTGGAGCATGCAGAGTTTTCATGTGGTATGGTGTTTCCATGCAGACAGACCCTTTTCTAAGGAAAACTATGTTTTCTTACTTTGAACTAGTCAGTAAAGCCCGTAATGGGAAACTTGACACATTTCTTTGGCATTATTCAAATTGTTTTGATTCCATCGGAAATACACAACCTCCCCCAAGCAACACTCCAGCCTAGGAACACAACCTAGAAACCCATGGATAATTGATTTTGCTCATGGAAATTCTGCATGCTTTGGCTAATTCAGAGAAATGCAACCCTCTTGCTCGTCCATATTCTGGATCAAAGTCTAGATTGCTACTGATGGGCATGGAGCCCTGCCCTGCTTGGGAGGGCTACCAGTGAGCCCAGCATGTTTTCAAGACGTACAGCTCCTTCAGATATTGTCATTCATGGATTACGCTGCGCAGTTTTTAGTTTTTCTGATGAGTTGGGGAAGAATTTGTTTCCAAAACAGATGCACACTATTTCAAGCAGGAGTCACTAGGTGCTGCGCTCCTTTGATTTTGATTGTCTGCTATTATTTCTTTTATGTTGCTTTGATTTGATTATTCCAGCCGATGTGGAGCTGGAGATTCTTTATTGCTCTGATTGCATGATGTTGTGTTTCCTCTTGCTTTAATAAGAGCCTTGCCAATTTGTTTTTCATGATTCATCTCTGGATGGCCTCTTATTTTTGATGAGAATTTCACAGCTTATATTTTCACAGTGTTTAAGATGAATGCTTATTAAGCTTAGCATGATCCTTAGGCATCAGCGCAGCAAGATACCTGAGCATGTGCCTGATTTTTAGCATATGAGTAGTTCCAGTGATTTCAAGGGGATTTAGTACACATATCTATAAAGATAGACATAACCATATGTAATGTGCTGAATTGGGGCCTTTTGTTCTTTATAGAACAGCTTTTGAAATAACAAATTGCAGCTTTGGCATTGTCTTGGGAATGGTTTCTTCATGTGTCATTTGAGATTTGCCAGACTCAGTCACTCAGAAATCACGAGTCTACATTCCCCTACCATTCATGACAGGGACTGAACAATCAAGAAATATTTTAAATGATATTTAAAAGATAAACTGTTGGAATCTTTCTTTCTATTTGGTTAAGGGTTGTGTTTCTTTCAAAATTGTTAAGTATAAAAATTAAGCATTTAAAGTGAAATGCAGAAGACTTCATTTAATTTCACATCTCTAGGAACCAGGGTATTAAGAAAAACACAAACTGTGATTCTCAATAGAGGGAATTTCATCCAGGTTGGTCCCATCTCCAGAGAGGTTTAGGACTTTTCAGTGAAATCTTGAGTTGTCAGAAAATCAACTTTTCCCAGAAGCATAACATTATTAGTGAAAGATTGTCAATTAACAGAAGTGGTTACCTCTAAGTCAGGGAGAATGTTTGACTACATGTAAGCTATATTTTAGATACAGGTATTGAGACCAAACTTGCCGAACAGTCAGACTGTTGAACCTCAGAAATATCCTTGGGGCAGGTTTCAGTGAGCAAAATAAGGAATCCATAGGGAAACTTTAAATATGGCCAAAATATCAGAGTACATGTAATTGTGTTTCTGCCTGTATATGAATGTGTTTCCCATCCATCTTGGAGGGGGAACCAGAGAGTTGACAAGTTGGCTTGGAGTCTGCTGTAGAAGGGACCAAGTATTTCACGGGGACAGAGATGTTGTATGTAATTTGTAGGTGGAGCGGCATGGTCTCAAGTGCATCCAGGCTTCCCAAAACTAACGGTAGCCATGACAGCATGATTCAGTTCTAAGTTCTCGAGATGCCTGTGCTGTTACAAAATACTCAGTCTTGCTATAATTACGCACCAGTGTCCCCTGGCTCTGTAACAGAGAAGAAGATAGCTTTCCCATCCTGCAGGAATTTTGGGACCTCAGAAGTTACCTTGTTTTATGTTGGGATGAACCCGAGTCTTTCAATTTCTTTTTCTCTTAAGGGTGAAAGACACTCACTGAGCCCAATATAGAGGAGGTGTCTCTGAGATGTGGAAAGTAAACATCCAGGAACATAGTATTTTAACAACTCTTACACTGGTTCCTTTACAATGATTTCTATTTCTTGTCTGCTGACATAAATCCACTCCAATTAGTGGTAGAATTTACCTGTGGCTCTTTCTTGTTGGCAGTCAGTACCCCAGTCAGTAGACCCGTGAGTTTTCTCTAGTTTTGTACTGAGAATTATCAGCTAGCCAAATGCTTTTATAGGTGAATTGAACCTTCCACTCTTTTGGGGTTGTTCTTTTTTTTTTTTTTTTCCCTTTCACTTCCATAGGCAGATGTTGGATTTTTTACCTTCTTGTGTGATTTATGAAAGCTGTGGGTATTATTTTCTCTGTAGAGGAAAAAGAAAGGAAAAAAATATCAATTACAAACGCAAAGTAATTTATATGTTAGAGCTTTAAAGAAAAAACAAAAGAAAAGCTAGCGGCTAAAGAATTGTCAGTTGACTGACACCAATTATCTTGTGGGTAAGAGAAACAACCTTATCAGTGTACTTAGTTTAATACAAATCCCCTTGTCTTTGTCTTTCTAGGGATGGAGTATTTAGAACAACCACATGACAACAGCAGTAATAAAAAAACCTGATCAACACCCCTACCTCCCCCCCTCAAGACACAAGGGGCTGGTGACTCTAAGCATACTTCAGATGTTTCTACTGATTGCACACAAAACATGATCTGTGCAAGTATTCAAAATATCTCTCTTACTGATGCCGCAAACATCGGTGTGCTCTTGGCATCTGGGCGTTGCCAGGGGTCGCTTCCATCAGCACAACCTCCAATTCATCTATCCCCCCTCTACCAAATCCAAAATAAAACAAAGCCTCCTGGGGAAGTATGTGCCAGTGATCAAAAGAAGGCTCCATAATAAGAATTCTATTTAGAGTTAATGAGACAGTAATTGTGGTTTAATTAAATACCAGCTGATTGCTATCCCTGCGTATTTACTGGAGGCAATGGCAGCTGCTAAGCTACAGCCTGTGAATTACCAACTGGAAGCAGGACTAGCCCAGGTATCACAATTCTTATGATTTATTTTATTTAGATATAAGCTGATCAGAACACGGTGCTTTACCACTAATCTAGACATCATGTTGTTCGTGGGATTCTTAGCAACACTGAAGTGCTGGGATTTGGGAAGGCAGAGATCAATGGGAACTTCTCAACAGAATCAGCTCAAGGCCCCCTGGCATTCCTGTAAAATTGAAATTCAGTTGTGGGAGTATTGGAGAGCTGGGAAGTTATGGCTGCTTCTATGGATTAGGTATGACTTTCTCCTGTTTCCCCTGAAAGCCCTTCCTCAAATTCCAGCAAAGAGGAGTCCTGTGTTACTTGCTGGAAGTTGATGGAGGAAAGCAGTGGGAGGGATCCTGAGTCCCTTCCTAGGAAGGAGAGGAAATAGGGTGGTTGGGTCCTGTGCCCCTTGTTGTGCAGAGGGATTCTCCAGGCTTTTCTAGTACCTTCACACCCTCTTTGTTATGCTACAAGACTTGACAAATCTCAGGTATTTCCTTCCCTTTTCATGTTCTCTCCGTACCCTGAAATGCCGTATCACGGCCTTTTTTGTTACTGTGTAACTCCCTGTACACACTGCAGTCCACTCAGAGTTGTGCTCACCAGCAGCACTCGATGCCCAAGACCAAGCCCATCACCGCTGCCCTAGCACCTCTCACTGACAAAGAGCTGTGTGTGGGCTAGAACAGGGAGAAGCCGCTTCATAAAAAAGACACAACTTCCAGGGAGATAATGAGTGAGGGGGAAGCTAGGAATCATGTCTGTGGGCTAAAACCGAAGATCTTTCTGCAGTCATGCTATTCAGGCTGCCCTGTGATGAAGATGCTTTGTGAAAAGTGACAAGTGATTCTTTTTTTTGTTATTTATTTTTTTATTTCCTAGAAGTTTTCCCAATTTAGAGTCCTTTTAGACTAATGTGGAGTCCTGGATTACATTTACCAGAGAGAGCCTGGGTCCACCTTGGGTGCTGTACAGTCTGAGGACTTTCACAATCCCAGCTCCAGGGCAAATTCATCTTCTTCCCTTCAAGACACGGTTAAACGTGAAATATTCCTCTATTGAATGAAGCCTTTGCTATTCTCTCTGCTGTTTTTCTGCCTCATTAAACAGAGACCATCGATTAAGCAACAGTGACAGATAGGAAAAGACAAAATGGCTTGGGAAGTGATGGGCCTCTCTTGAATCTTGGAGGAAGAAGCCATAATTGTCTATAGCAGTGATGCGTCTGTCTGTCTGCCGTGCATTTCTGTATGCAAGGAAACATAAAACTGCTCAAAATTCAAGGACTTTTGCATTTCAGAATATATTTGAGAACAGCTCCTTGTCTGAGGAAAAATGTTGCTAAGTTACAGAGTGAAAATTTTGGAACAACAAAGTCCATTTCTGGGGAAAAATGAGTCTTGTTTCTGCAAGCAGAGCCGATTTTCACAGTATAATCATGGGAAGAGTCTTACACAGATAGATGGGTTGGGGGCTGTGTCTTCCCTACTTCTCAGCTGTGCTGTGTCTGAGCAGTGCTGACCATTATACAACATTGTTGAGCCATTTTTAATCCTGTCTGTTACAATGTCAGTGCATGGAGAAAACCCTCCTTGGAACTGTATCTGCATCAGAGCATGTTGATGGACAGATTGACTGATTCTTAATGTACTTGCAATTGGACCCACTAGAACGGGATTTTGTCGTAATGCGAAGGAGGGATGAGATTGTAGGAGGGCTTGTGGCACTGAAAACTTACACTGATATGGGAGGGCTTCAGTCTCTTTCACCAAAAAGTGCTACATCAAGTGAGAGTGGTCTCGCTCAGGGTTACTTGCAGAGAGCAAGTGAAGATATAATGGATATGGCAGGATACAAGGACCAGAATAAATGGGAAGATAGGGACAGCAGAGTTGGAAAATGGCCCGAAAGTGTCGTGAGAAGGAGAACAGAGTATTCTGTAAAAGATGCTTCAGGAAAAAAAAAAATTAAAAAGAAACATAATACATGGGAATTCAATGTTGGCTACATCTCATGAAACAACCTGGAAGTCACGGACCCATGCATAGCTAGGCTGTATGCAGACTTATCACTGCATACAGCTTTTTGGAGATGTGATAGTTCAGGCATTGTAAACAGGTGTCTGTTTGGACACTGAAATCCATCGGTGTACATGTCCCCTTTCCAGCTAGGGAAGGTACTCTCTGGTACTCTCTGGGGGCTATTGGCCCTAACCAATGTGTTGATAGTGAGATCTAGATACAAACTCCCTCAAAAATTGGTGTTAGGTGAATATCAGTTGTACAGACTGAAAGGTGAATCTTGGTCATTCTATTAGTAGCTACTGTTGCAAAGAGCAGAGAAATAAACAGCCCCAAACCTGAGAACATAAAAAATGATAGATGATCTGCATCAGACAGGGAAGGCAGGCAAAAACAGACTCAAGAAACAGAGCAGTGATCTGGAGAGAAATGTAAATAGTGTCTGAGTTGTGGGCACTGACAGCAAAAATATAAATGCTTGTAGAGTAAGAAAAGAAGCTGCTTTGCAGAGGTGTGCAGCCAACTACTGGAATAGGTGAGTGAGAAGGACTAGTTCAAACTACTTCACTGAAATGGCTTTTTGACAGTGTGCTGGATTTGTGGCTGAGCAGATGCCTTTGAGAAAAAGCGGCTGCTTTCCACAAAAAATCTTTTCTTTTTCCTATTGAAAACTTGAAGTCCTGAAAACCAAACATTTCACATGTCTTTTAACACTGGAAATTCTGCCAAGAAAACTCCCGACTACTTTTCATGGCAACTCAAGGCAAAACATCTTATGTTATTTTTTATTCTTTTCTTTTCTTTACTATTTTCTGTGAGAATAATGACCAGTGCCACAGTAAGCAGGATAAGCAAGTTATATCTCTGCACAGAGATCGCCTTCATTGTGCTAATGGACTGCTAGCGTGAGGAGGAAAAGAAAAATATTATTTGTGGAACTAAAACTTCAACCATCGCAAAGACAGCCAGCTCAGATGTTCCCTGTCAAACTGACAAACTCTGTCTCAGATGTGAGGAGCATTAAGGGCTACTGCAAAGTTTGACAGGGTAGCTCTCCATCAATCACTGGAAAGCAAATCCAGATAAGAACTCTGCACTGGCTTGTTAGCATCTCCTGGGACTGTGAAATCTGTGGAGTGGCACAGGTGGGAAGGAAAGGTGGCAGGGACCACAGGAAATCATCTAGTCCATCCTCCTGCCCAAAGCAGGCTCAGCATTGAATTCAGACCAGGTTGCTTAGGGCTGAATCTTGAAAACCTCCAAGACAGCACAATGCAAATGCGAGAGGATGTAATCATGTGCAATGCCAGGGCTACTCCTTTCCAGCCATATGCTTCCTGCAAAGGAACAAATGCTTTATCATTTGTGAATTCCTTTTTAGAGGCCATTGATGTCTCCCTAGAAAACATCACTTGGCAATTAGCCACTAAAGCAAAGCCGTAATACAAATGCTGGGTGTTAAAGCCAGGTCCTTTTAAAAAAATAATTTAAGAAGAGATCGAGTGTAAACCAGAACAGGCTTCTCACTGACAGAATAAAACAGCAAGAAAAGGAGCTATTAATAAATGGACAAACTCTGCCTATTGGTTGACCCTGTGGAGCACGATAAAGCCACAGAAGATTCACAGTATCTTTTCCAACAAATGAAAATTCCTGCCAAGATTCACAAAAGCTTCTCAGCTTTAGCTGCCAAAAATCGGTTTGTGGCAGGTGAAAGCAAATGAGTAACAGCTATGTGAGGACTGCAACCACCCATCTTTGTATAAACAACTTTCTAGACCAGCAGCAAGCTTATAACCAACCTGTTGTCAGCAGCCCAGAGCCCTGTTATAGTCAATCAAGGGCTCAGCAGGCTATTACGGAGATACAGGAAATATTTCAAATATTATAGTTTTGTTCGCTCCAGCAAAGAGATCTCAAAAGCACTTTTGGCTGGGCCTAACTACTATTTTCTGTTCATTTCCATCTGAAGTACAAGAATATAAATGAGCTCCAGTCAATCTGTGCTGGTCTATTGGGACTCTATACCCCAAAGTCTGATCAAATTAACTTGAAGTATTTCAGCACACAAGTGTGTTTGGGTCTCCTCATTTTAATTTCATATAAATTCAAGCACTGAATCATAATTCAGCAGACTGGAGCATCAAGAAAGCTAGAAAAAAATATCTCTCTGTTTACCATTAGCCAGCAAAAGCTGGCGGCTGCCTCTGAGGTTCACGGTCCCATTCTGGGCCTCAGAAGAGACCTTTGTGTGAAGGAAAGAAAAGGAAACCTAAAGGAAGCCCAAGTCCCTACAGAGCTTCAGGGATGTGCAGACCTGCCTCTGAACTCTGCGGGCAGGATGCTGACTGAAGGAGACAGACGTGAAACAGTGACACTGTGCCCAGATTGCCACTGGCCCTTCCTACCAGCTCTGGTAAGTCAGAGTAGCACACAGGCTCTGAGCTCTGCGTGTCTGAGTCACAGCTACTTCAATTTTGATGATGCCACCAGGTTTTTCAATTCCATTTAATCTTTTGGACAAAGGAGTTGTGGAGCCTTCAGAGCTGGCAAGTAGGGGGGCAAAGATCCTTTTCTCCTCTCTAGCCTGTTCTTCACCTCGATGCTGCTTGGTAGGATGCTGCAGTCTGTCCTGGGAGACCTCACTCACCACAGCAGCTCATAGTGATGCCACACTGCCACAGCGGTGGTGCCGGTGCCTACTCATTGGGATGTCACTTACACTAGGTCACATTTAGACCTGTGCTGTCACTGTGATATTGGTGTATTGCTATCAGCAGTATGGATCTGCGTGGCAATCTGTCCTCTGGGAAGCACCTTTGCAATTTTTCTGTACCAGGCTGTGTGATACAAAAGATGAGAAGCAACAACATGTCAGTTCAGCCACCAGGTATCAAAATGACTGACAGCTTGGGGAGGCAAAGCTGTGACTACACTGACTTGTCCCTTGAGAGTGCTTTGATATGCACTTCTGCTCCAGGCATTTGTTTAAGGAGTTGGCACCTAGATTTAGACTCCAGCATGGGACTGTGGTGGGTAAAGGCCACCAGGAATGTGCAGAGAGGAAAGGGGTTGCTGGCTTAGCACAGATTTGGGGAGGGAGAAACTGCTTACAGGCAGGCTTTGTAACTGCCTGCAATCTTGGGAGTATAAGCGCATCAGAGGATGTTTGCCAGCACGTCTCTCCTCTGAGCATCTCTGCTATTCCCAGTCAGATTAGTTCAATTTACACGGCAAAATATTTTTAACCACCAGCAAGGAAAACTCATCCTGAGATCAGAAAAATAATAATAGTAACTCTTAGTCCTTATACAGCACTTCGGAGCCTTCAGAGCACTGAACAAACATTAGCTAATGAATCAAGCTGTGCTGCTTCTCCTGCCCCATCTCTAGCAATAAATGCTCCGAGATTAGAAACTTGCTGACATTTGTGCTGAGGGTGCCTGAGGCAGAGGGTACTGTGGCTCTAGAGATATGTTGCTTTTATGGTGCTGACGGGGTCAAAATGGATCATCGTGTCAGCAGGTATGATCAGGACATGTGCAGGGTTCATCCTTCCTAGACTGGTGTAAATGCAGATTAAATCTGCTGGAGGCTAGGGTGTTGTTACGGCCGCAGTTCCATCCATAAGAAGCAGAAGTGCTGGATAATGTGCCAGCCTTGCAGTCCTGTGGCCAAAACCTGTTCACTCACTGGTGTTGAGGTAAGCAGGGAAAAGCTCTGAGGGTTTTAAGCACAATTCTAGATACATTTCTAACAACCAGGAGCAGAATTTGGCCATTTTCTGTATTATACTTGTGGTTTTCAATGCATTTGTGGCAGTTTCCCCATCACCACGGCAGGGCAGTGCCATCAACTGCTTGCAGCAATATCTGAAGATCATCCCTGCCTTTTGTGATGCTGTAGGTGTTGTCCCATTACTTCTGAGGCACTGTCTTGCCTTAAACACCTCCTTCTATTCTCTTCCCAGCCTCTCCCTAGGAGGGACTAGACAGCTGAAATGCAAAATGGCAAGTACTAAACATCTTTATTCCTGTAGTCAGTCATTTTGGGGGATAGGATGCTGGTTTCAGAGCTTCCCCCAAAACAGAGGCTAATGTTTACTCTGAAAACCTGGGGCACAGCCCAGGGGAGAGAAAAGGCAGAGCTGAATTGTAAATCTGTTGTGGTTTAACCCAGCAGGCAGCTAACCACCACACAACCGTTCACTCACTCCCCCCCACCCAGTGGGATGGGGGAGAGAATCGGGGAAGAAAAAAAAAAAGTAAAATTCGTGGGTTGAGATAAAGACAGTTTAATAGGACAGAAAAGGAAGGGAAAATAATGATAATGATAAAAGAATATACAAATTAAGTGATGCACAATGCAATTGCTCACCACCCGCCGACCAATGCCCAGCCAGTTCCTGAGCAGCGGTTGCTGCTCCCCAGCCACCTCCCCCCAGTTTCTGTACTGAGCATGACGTCCCATGGTATGGAATGTCCCTTTGGCCAGTTTGGGTCAGCTGTTCTGGCTGTGCCCCCTCCCAGCTTCTCGCTGGCAGGGCATGAGAAGCTGAAAAGTCCTTGACTAGTGTAAGCACTGCTCAGCAACAACTAAAACATCGGTGTGTTATCAACATTGTTCTCATGCTAAATCCAAAACACAGCACTGTACCAGCTACTAGGAAGAAAATTAACTCTATCCCAGCCAAAACCAGGACAAAATCCTTCTTTAATCTCATTAACTGAAGTGTTTTGTGGCTTGAAGGACTCACTATATTTACAGCATGATTAAATGCTTGGATAAATAACAGCTATTAAATGGGCAGTATCTAGATGCTACTGAAATGAGATAACACATTGGGTTTTTTCCTCTCTTCCCTTAGCTTCAATTTTTTTTCCACCTACCCATTGCTGATATGTAGAAATAGCAGTGACAGCGCAAATCGCTGCATCTCTGACAGCTCTTTGCTACTGGAATGGATGAAGGGAAAAAAATACCCATATATATACTCCAGTCATGGCTTTCAGGCTCTTTCCAGGAACTGTAGTTCCCTAGACTGCTGGACGCACTGCAGAATTTACCTTTGTGGAAAGAAACCTCATCTGCCTGGGCAAGACTGCTACCTGTGTGCTCATACTGCTTGGCTTAAATGCTCCCATGATGTCTTTTAATATTAATGAATGGTGTAAAGAAAGAGAAATACTGCTGAAGGTAATTATTATAATGTGTTCCCAGGGATTTTGCTGTGGGTTTGTAGCTGCATGTTATTTGAATTTTTAATTGGCGCAAGAAAAGGGGGTGAGGGAAATGGAGGAAATTGTGTTTTATTGGTGGGGGGAGATAGTTTCTCAGCTGTTTTGCTTGAAAGGTTTGAAGCTAAGAACAAAACCTCTAATTTATAACGAGTCAGGATGGGAGAGCAGAGACATCTACCACCTCTATCCAGCTGCTCATTTGGCAGTAGTCCAAGGGAACCAGGTCTGGACTGGTGGAGTCAAAGAGGATTGTACAAAGACAGACTTTCGCAAGGACCTGCATACTGCACTGAAACCCACCAAAACCCCTCTGGCCTCAGATCCTGTCCCAAAAGTAGTCAGAGATGTTTTAGTAGAGGTAAACTGTTGGAGATAAACCTGTTAGTATAGTATACAAACATCTGAAAATCTTTATAGGTCCTTGCAGTCCCACTCAGTGAGAAGGGGACAGTGACCAAGAGGTTAACTCTGAAATGTGGGATAGAAGTGAGACTGAGCAATTCTGAAACATGAGTTAAGTACTCATGAAGTGGGGTTTCTCATTATTTCAGTTCAGAAGAGCTTTTCACTCTAAAAATTATTGCAGTTTAATCAGGAAATGGTAGGCTAAAAAAGCATTTTTAAGGGTATCCAAAGTTTTTGTTGACCCTGAAAAGGATTTCTTTTTATTTTCAATTTGCATTAACCCCCCCCCCCTTCTTTTCAGGTTGAGCAGAAAAAAAGGGCTTTCTTTTCTCTCTCTCTCTCCTTCTGTCTTTGTCTATCCATTTTTGATATGGCTAACGACCTACAATTGCCGTTGTTCACACAGCTCCATTGTGATGTGCCCTCTTCATCTGTACATAAGGGAAAGGGCTTCTGAGCTAGGCAGAGAGGTTGAACAGAGCAAAGCCTTTAGTGAGAGCAGAAAGCACAAGAGGGCAGGGTGGCTGTGGAGGCAAGGCAGGAATAGGGGATCTGTACGGAGGATCTGTAAGCCTGGGGTTTCTCTACTCCCTATCCTCATGCTGACAAGTTCTCTCTAACTCTCGTGTTGTTATAATGTCCGATTCTCTACATTTTGAGTCCTTGCTGTTTCTTTTGCACAAGCGACCCAGACAGACAGTAGCCCTGCGGCAGCCTGCAGGTTGCGGGAGAGGCATGCTCAGTGCTTTCCGTTGTCTGGCTACTTTCTGATGCTCCCTGGCAGCATGAAATGTGCTGGCAGACCTGCCTAAACAGAGCTAGCAGGGAGTGCCGAGGTGGGTGAGCTGCAGAGCAGCTACTGTCCAGGGGCTGGAGCGCCAGGAGACTCCGGGCAAGGAAGGAAACCTGTTGTGATAATGACTTGTTATTGAGTAGGTTTGTACCAGAGCAGAAGGATCAGGGATTTCTCTGAGGGCTTCAGTGGTAAAATGTAAGATGCCAACAAAGTAAAACTCCTGGGGATTTCCCAGACTCTGCAAGTGTCTGCAACCCACCATGAGAAAACCTGTCAGGAGGCTCATGGTGCCCAAGAATAGGATCATGTCACTTCCAGTAGTCTGTGTAACCAGCTTTTGGCAGGGCTTACAGCTCCCACCAACGTGTCTGTGTAGAAGCCAACCCACAGGGATACCAGTTAGTAACCGCAGACATGGGGTTTTAAGCTTTTTTATGCAAGTTGCATATGTTTTCAGTTCTGGAGATCTCCTGTTTAACTCTTTCAAGGGTAGCCATCACACAGCCTGTGGCACATGAGCAGTGTGTAGTTCAGCCCATGCTGAGCTAACGCAGGTCAAACTGCAATGGGCAAACCTTTGGAAGTAATTAGCAGGATAGACCTAATTGCATATTAAAGAGCAACGTATAACCAGTGTAAAACTGCATAAATATCCCGGGGTGTGCACATTTGTGTAGTTACAAGGAACTGGTTTTATGCTAGTTTGTATGTCATGCAAGACTGGTGAGGTACTTCAAGTGCAAGAACCATGGCATGAATCATGCTGTGCTTCTATCTTGGCTCAGGCCCACAGACTTAATCAAGCATTCTCCATTGTCACAACACTCTTGGCTGTTTTATTGTCCACTTGACTCCTGTTATGACCCCTGGAATCTGCTGATCAGTGCAGAAAAATCCACACCCATTACTAGGTTTTGGGGGGCCGTTTCAACTCATTCCATCTCAGCCAAATGCACTACACCTGCAGAATCCACTTGTATAAAATTTCCAGCTGGGGAAAGAAGAGATTTCTGGAAAGGCTGGCCACACACTGGCCGTATGCGTGAACTCTACAAGAAAGATGCTTTTAGAAGTCAAGAAATAGATACACGATGTTGGCAGTTCTTCATCAGGGGAGACTTAGTAGAATGGAGTAAGGTTTCTGAAGCGTATTAGGAGGCCATTTTGCGTTGGTTCGCTGGTAAATATATCTCATGCACAGTGTTCATTTGCTCAGGAGCTGAGCAAGCTCTTAGTACTCAAAACTTTCACCTTTTGGTAAACAGCAGCAGCCACCTCCTGGAGAGGGAAACATGTCCCTTGCTCCATACACTTCATTTTCCCCACGAACACAGGAGCTTCCCTTATCTAAGGAACAGCCTTTATTCACATGTCCGCGTGCTCCACCCTGGTGTCTCTGCAGCTGTTGAATTACAGCAAATGACAAGAAGCAGCAAGGTGTGGGAGCAAGAGAGCTGTAGAGTCACAGCGCACATGAGAGACCCAGAAAAGGTGCTGTGTAGCTTTTTTTCTCCTGCCATGGGCCAGGGCTAACAGAATTGCATGGAGAAGTTTAGCGTAGGGGAGGAAGAGAGAGGTGGCAGCAAGCCTAGAGAAAAACCTGAGACAGGGAGAGGAGCTAATGTGGGAGAGAAGCCAGGACACTGCTGCTCTCTAGAAAGGAAAGGACCTAGACAGTTGTCCATGTTCCTGATCGGTCCCATCAGCCTTGTCCTACTTTGAAGGGTATTTAAGCCTCAGCAGGCAGAAAGAGGTGTCTCATAATGAGAGCATTTGCTTGGGAGCTCCTACGCTCTGGCTTTACAGCAGTGATGTGTGACAGTGACTTTATTCTTTACTGAAGACTTGAGGATCCTGATGAGGGTAAAGGTGTTTTTTGTCCCTGGCACCTCTGAGACACCCTCTGTAATCAGGAGGGCTGGACAGTACCTGGAACGCCGCTGCCTAAATCTGAGGCTGTGAAAGGGAGTGAGAGCTCAGGAAGGAGCTTCCTCGTGATCCTCTGTCATACTTGAGAAACAAACACTGCCAGGCCCTGCTCTGTGCATATCAGCTGTGCTGAAAGAGGCCTAAGAGTTCAGCCCTGAACAGGCCTTGTGTGATGATTGTCAGCTTTAATGAAACCAGGGTCCGCTAACACAGCTGCCTGTATCCTCATGCTGCTTAATAACCAGCCACTGCAGCCTGTGCAGGAAAGTAGCTCTTTGGCACAGCACTGGTGCATACAGCAAAACCCCCTTCCTGCAGTTGCAGTGAGAAAAAGGAGGCTGTTTTTCCTGAGAGATTTAACTCACTGAGCAATTATTCATTTCAGTGGCTTTACTGCAAAGCTTGCTTTGTTTCTGCTCAGGTTTTAGCTGAGAGAAGCTTGAATAATTTAGAGCCAAGAGTTTTGGGGTTATTTCTATTTGATCTCTCATTTTCGTCTTCCTTTCTCTCCACCCCATCGCAGTCATATATCTTTTAACTCAATTCCTCTTTTCTTTTGTTGGAATGATTTTGCTTTCATTGGGAGAAATATCTGTGACTTTGGGTGGAATTCATCTCTTTAACCGTAGCTACCTGAAGGCAATGGGAGAGAGCAGCACCAGCCTCCAAATTAATCCTGTCTCTAATGAACTTCTAACTCCAACATCAGTGTTATTCTCTTCATAGATGTGTAGATGAGGTCCTTCTTAAACCTGTAGACCATGAGAAGATGTAGAAGGAAGACACATGGTAAATTGCATTACAGAAAAGCCTCGGCCCTCTTCCCAGGCTAGGCAATGCCAAGAGGAAGAGGGACAGCAGATAGCTACCCATTTTGCCCAGAGGATGCAGTGAGATAAGGAACAGCATTTCTCTGAGCTGTTGAGTAGCTGTCCTCTCTACTCCTTTCCGTGCTAAATGGGGGAGGTCTGGGGGCTCTGCCTGCTTCCATCATCAGTGTCTCTCCTTCAGCAGCAGGGCAGGAGGGATGGCAGCAAACAGAAGTTCCCTCAAGCAGGGGGCATGCTATTGAAAAGTGGGTGGTATGAATGCTCTCTGCTAGGCACAGTTGTGTCTGCTCATGGAACTGTTACTGGCAAAGTACTTGCTTTAGCATGGTGGCAGAGGGCTGTGCTGTTCAGTTCCTAGAGTAGTTAACTTCATTGCTCCAAGCTAGTGTGAGAGGAAGGATCTCAGCCTCCAAAACTGGACAAATTATTTGCTGAGAAGGATCAGTTGTTTTTCCAGAGAGACCATAGGAAGCAAAGACTGGATTGATCTCTGCAACTGTTCAGCCCAGCCATGCACACATTGTCTGAGTGCCAAGTATCAGGATCTCTGCATGTGTAGAGCTAAGCACCTTCTTTCTGGCTATGCACTGCTGTCATGGTTTAACCTCAGTCGGCAACTGAGCACCACGCAGCTGCTCTCTCGCTCCGCCCGCCCCTGGTGGGATGGGGGAGAGAATCGGAAGAGTAAAAGAAAACTAGTGGGTTGAGATAAAGACAGTTTAATAATTGAAATAAAATAAAATACTAATAGTAATAATAATAGTAATACTAATACTAATAATAATAATACACAAAGCAAGTGATGCACAATGCAATTGCTCACCACCCGCCAACCGATGCCCAGCCAGTCCCTGAGCAGCGGTCCCCCCGGCCAGCTTTCCCCCAGTTTATGTACTGAGCATGATGCCACATGGTATGGAATGTCCCTTTGGCCAGTTTGGGTCAACTGTCCTGGCTGTGCCCCCTCCCAGCTTCTGGTGCACCTCCAGCCTTCTCAGTTGGTATAGCACGGGAAGCTGAAAAGTCCTTGACTAGTGTAAGCACTGCTCAGCAACACCTAAACCATCGGTGCGTTATCAACATTGTTCTCATCCTAAATTCAAAACACAGCACTGTACCAGCTACTAGGAAGAAAATTAACTCTATCCCTGCCGAAACCAGGACAACTGCTGTGCCCTGGCTGCTTATTCACACTCCAGGAGCAGTTGTATACTAAGGCTGCAGTATGTACTGTCCTCTTTGTAACGTACCTTGTGCATCTTTGGGATGAAAAGTGCTAGGCAAATGGAAGCCTCGTTCCTTGTTCACTGTAGTTTTGTCACTACATGAATGTAGATTGTGCAGACAGTCCTATCAGAAGATGTTTAGGTTTCAACCACAAGTTTTGAGCTTTTATTCCGGCTCCGAGTACAGATACGCAGTGGCAGATGATTAAATTACTCCTGCTTATCGGCTGAACCAGAGGAAGTGACCCCATAGATTTCACTTTAACTGCAAGCCAAACTACATTAGCTTGTTCCAGTGATTAATTTGTCTTCTTGCTCAAAAGTTGGCATTTCATTGCTTGTGTGATGGTTCACTTCGGCAGCCTCTGGGATCGGAGTCTGTTGCATATAAATGGGGGACTGATAATGAAAGCTCTTTCATTTCAGCTTATTGATGTTTTATCTACCCCAAACCATTAGCATTCCTTCCCCAAATGTAGAGCTGCAAATGCTGAGTGCCTTTTTTGGAGGTCTGGTATGTCCATTCCTTTGGGGTGTGTTCATGCAGGTATGTTCGAGCTTGAGTTCACCCTCATCCTAACTCAAAAATGTGAATGTTGCCAGTTTGCTGGCGTACTGCCGCTCAGCCCAAGTGGCTGCCCTAGCTCTTGTTTTTTTTGTCCTTATCGAATCCAGATGGATATCTCTTATAAAAAGTTTTTGATCAGGAAATCCAATTTGCAACATTTGCAGTGACACAAGTTTTTACTTGCTATAAGAAGTATAAACAGCTATCATATTTCTTAATACTTCTTGCATGGTACTACATTAATTTGACAGCTCCTATGTGTTTGCTTTAATATTTAAAACATATGTTTCTCTGACAAAGTGCACTTAGCTATAGCCATCGGTTATCTCACTACTGGATATTTATTGGGAAATTTCCTCCCAAGATTTGGGATTTGAAACTTGGTGGCATGCTGTTGTGGTTTAACCTCAGTCGGCAACTGAGCACCACGCAGCCGCTCTCTCACTCCTCCCCCCCCCCCCGGTGGGATGGGGGGAGAGAACTGGAAGAGCACAAGTGAGAAAAACTTGTGGGTTGAGATAAAGACAGTTTAATAATTGAAATAAAATACTAATAAAAAATAATAATAATAATAACACACAAAGCAAGTGATGCACAGTACAATTGCTCACCACCCGCCGACCGATGCCCAGCCAGTCCCCGAGCAGCGGCCCCCCTGGCCAGCTTTCCCCAGTTTATGTACTGAGCATGACGTCCCATGGTATGGAATGTCCCTCTGGCCAGTTTGGGTCAGCTGTCCTGGCTGTGCCCCCTCCCAGCTTCTGGTGCACTTCCAGCCTGCTCAGTCGGTAGAGCATGGGAAGCTGAAAAGTCCTTGACTAGTGTAAGCACTGCTCAGCAACAACTAAAACATCGGTGTGTTATCAACATTGTTCTCATGCTAAATCCAAAACACAGCACTGTACCAGCTACTAGGAAGGAAATTAACTCTATCCCTGCCAAAACCAGGACACATGCACATCCTAAGGCAAGTGCTTGCTTGCAGTTGCAAGTAAAGAAATTTGTTACTCCTGCAGACTTCTGAGTACACCAGATTTTGGAGTCTATTTGAAAACAAAATTAAGCAAAAAGTCTCTTCTAGCAAAATTCAGGGTTATATTCTTCATTACTAAGTTGCAAAGGAAACATAAGATGTATAAACTTTGGATATAACCTACCTGCAGTCTCTCCCGGGTCCTTACCAAGAGTTCCTCACCCCTTTCAAGGGTGGAAGTCTTGAAGGAACTCACTCAGCAGCACTTTACCTCTTGAGCAACATCTTCTTTTACTGCCTCATTTTTGCCTGCTGGCCATCCAGTTATACCTGGAGGTTATCTAAATGCTGCTGCATGCAAACAGATATTCAAAGTGCCTCTATAGGACAACCTTCCCTCCTTCTCTACTACTTAAGGAAGACATTGCATGGTTGCTTTGACCTCTCCTTGTCTGTGAGAATGCACATAAAACAATGCTAATTTGCCTGGAAATTATTCACATCAATACAAAAATATCCTTCAATACGGGTATTTCCCTCTTTAGATTTATCCTTCTGCTAAGGAAGTAAATTGAAATAGCTTTATGACTCCATCCTGTAACATGAAAAATTTTATTGGCTTTATAAGACCTTGCAAATCACAAACTGAATACATTTTATGACACAACAAGCTGTGTCCCAGTGTTTTTCAGAGCCTGGAAATATAGATATGACTGCCTTGGCATGTTTTGATCTTAAGTTTTCAGTCTGGAGGACTCAAGCTATCAGTTTTAATAACGTGTTCTTTCACCACAATGAAAACACTTCATTTTATCACAGAATATACTGGTATTTCCCTGTTTGGGGAAGTTCATTCTGTGAAACGTCTAAATCTGGATTGCTGGTTTTTTACTTGAAATTAAATTATTCTAAAGGTCAGAATTTCCCAAGGAATGTAAATTAAATAATCCAGTGGACTCAATTCTTTATGCTGCTTCTGAAAATAAGAGAAATCTCATAGGAAATATTTGACCCAAAGTATTGAAAAGGCTGTCTTGATAACCTGAAAAAAGTTCAGTTTCCAGTTAAAAAGTTGACATAAATCATGCTTTTCACCAACACCTTAATGCTGATAAATGTTATTTTCTTACATGTAAGCATTTCAATGTCTTCCTTATCCATGCCAAAGAAATCTTAATTTTCCTTCAGATAAGAGAACAAGAAGCATATATTTCAGTTCTGACTTTGAGCTAGTTTTAAGCTCCAAAATAGAGCTGGGACAGGGTAAGTTTTTAACTAATCCTGATGTGAGAGTTGAAAATGGGAATAAATCTGCTGCCTGGGATGAAACAACCCCACTAAGAGCTTCTTCCTAGGTAGTTTAATTAAAAGATTATAGATTGCATTGATATATTGGAGGGTAGTTTGCTATAGCATATTTAAACTCATGGCTGGAAGATAACAGGCATGCACATAAAAAAATCTAAAGACAATTTGTGAACAGAAATGTTGCTGTGTGACATATAAGCGCACGCTTCCCAAGACCATCCTCATTGTTACCTGTCAGTCCCATAAAAGATGTTTGGGAAGGAAAAGGCAAAGGCTGTGCAAAGGAGGGATTGAGTTTGCAGATTGAGACACCTGAACATGGCTGCTTGCATGGAAAACAAGCCTCCAGGACTGCTCTGGCAGCTTCCCCAGCTTGGTCGAGTTCACTACAGTTGTTTGTATGCTGCCCAGAGCCTGTGTGCCATTGGGAAGGAGCAATACTGTTCAGTGTTCCCTTCACTACCCTTAATTTCAGACCCTTACGTCTGATCCAGTTCTATTTGTCTCATCTGATCAGCTGATTTCTGGTTTTCTTGTTGCTAGTGATACTTTCCTTTTCTTCTTTCGAAGCGTTTACTTAAACCGAAGAAGGAAAATACTGAATAGAAAATGGAAGCGGCATTTATTTGAAATATTTGGGTTAGCTTGAAAAATGAATGTGCACTCACCTTTCTATGAACCATAACAATAAAGTGTGGCACCGCAGCAGGCTGGATTGTACATTGCTTATGTAGAGTGGCAGCAACCTTCAGTCCTCAATCTGGTGTTGCAGAAATGTTCAATTAATGTCACTACCCTAAGGGCTACAGAGGCCATTCTTGCCCTCATTCCTTCTCATTTCCCCTCCTACTCTCCTTTACCCCTAATGGAAAGGAGAGGGTAGGCAAGGAGGGTAGAAATGAGATTTTATCTATATAAACTTTTAGGAAAGGGAAAGAGCAGAAAACTGATGGAAGAACAAGTTCCTGGAACACAGGAGTGGAAATGCTTTGGGACACAGAGAGGCAGAAGCAACCCCCGAGAAAGCTGGATTCTCACCCATAGAAGAAGGAACTGGTGAAGATGGAGGACAGCTGGCGTGAGAGTGAGTGTGGTTCTTATAAGGGGGAGAAGGAAGATCAATGGAATGATGATAACTTTCAATGAACTCGGAAACAGGAGATGAGATCTCATGGGAAGCAGATCCAGGGGGAAAGAAACTAAGGAGAGGACTAGGCATTTTTCATTTGGTAGCAGGACTACGAACACAAATCATCTCAATTTAGAGGAAGAATAGAAGGTTCAATAAAAGGCAGCTCGACAAATATAAGCTTTCCATTGATTTCTTGGTTTTTTACTGTTTGCAGAAAATGGAAAGTAGGTTAGATGAGAAAAGCTGGACTTTAAGAACAGTCAATGTGTGGAGGGACAAAATCAGAACAGGCAGCACTAAATAAGACACAGGAAGTGAGAGAAATCCCAGGTTAAATGAAATCATACAATTAATACTATGAGAGGCCATGGAAAAACCTTTCACAGATGAGCCCCACAATGCTAAAGAGACGCTCACTAAAATGCTGTCTGTGAGGCAGTGGTTGGTGTAACTCATATGGCAACAAAGCCCAGACCAAGGAGAGATCAGAGGAGAAGCAATTTAGGTCAAACCAGCTGCTCCTAAGGAAATTCATCAAGGGATGAGGAGGAGAGAGTTAATTTCTGCAGGATGAAAACATGCTGGAGAGCTCGAAGGGACCCATGCAGTCTGACACCGGTTTTCCTGCATGGGCGCAGCCAGTTTAAGAGCCCCCCACCCTGGCCTTGCATCCATACTTCCACACTGAGATTCGTTCCTTGTTCCACTGTCCTCATAACACCGGTTAGCACTGAAATTCTGCCAGTTTTTTATTAAAACCAAAACCTTTTCATTTACCTAGTTTACGGGGGCAAGCTGTATGGTGCAAAGGGCTAGAGAACAACATTCAATGGGGAAAGAGGGGCAGAAATGAGCAGTTAGTAGAAGAAGTTAGCTGAACCTGGGGTGCTTTATTTAAAAGGCTTTCTTTTTGAAAGAGGGGGGTTTCAGCTTGACCTCAATATCTGGAAAATAATGAATAAATAACCTTAACTGTTTGTTGAGCATATGAAAGATAGCAAGAAGATGAGTTTCAGCCAACCTGGATTAGAAAAGCATAAATCATGTCAAATAAATTTAATTTACTCCTAAAACAGAGAAAAGCCTTTTTGACAGTAGAAAAGCAGATGTCATGGGAGGCAATGTACTTAAGTGCAAGAAATATGACATTTTCATAAGCATGTTAGTGAAATCTAGTCTAGATAAAACTACAGTAGGGTGGGCCAGAGGAGGTTGGATAAATTAATTGAGTCAGGTTTCATTAGGAATTGTCCTTTGTCCAGTTCTGCGCAGTACTTCCATTAACTATCTGAACCATGTGATAGTGGATGCATTTATTACATTTTCAGAAGGCTGGGAGGAATGCTGTCTGTATGATCTTGACAAATAGCATGCTGGGGAATGGTTTCATTAGAATACAAATATACAGCAACTACTGCTAAGCAAAATAGCCGGCACTCATAAGGTGCACAAATGTGTATTTAGGAGTACAGATTTGGGATAGGAGGGGGGAGCAGCTGTGTTTACAACAGGTAGTAGTGTAAAGAAAAGCTCAGGAGGCATGTATGACAATCCTTCAGGCATATGAAAAACCGGTTCAAAGGGGTTCTCTACACCACCAAAGGTTCATTTCAAAATTGAGAGGAGTTCAAGGAACCCCAACAGAACTGACCATTTCAGAGGCGCAAGCTGAAAAGACCTTGCAAAACACCTTAAACAGGAATACAGCAAATGATGAATACTGCAGTGGGAATACTGTGCATACGCATGGCCCAACAGCTGTAAGCCTAATGGGAAGAGAGGGACATTAGCACCTAGCATTTCTAGGCAATGACAACAATTAAGGCAACTGCTGGGATTGTATCTTAACCAAGGACTATGGCTTAAGTTACAAGGATGCAAGAGTCTTCCTACACTTTTGGGTAGAGACCCCGGTATCAAGAGAAACTGTCAGAGGAACAGCATCTCTGGGCAGAGACTCATGTAATTTGACTGCTGAATACAGCTACAGAAATGCCAGTTTAGCAAGCAATATATCAACTCCAGTACTGTACAATGCACCAGTTTCACTGCCTTCTAGCCACCTAATTGTGTATCCTGTAGTTAATGGAGATCAAACTGTTCTGTGTCAAAAGTTCAGTTTCTAACACTTTCTTGCATAAATCACCTTCCTTATTCTACATTCCTTACATGTAATTCTTGGTGTATATCGTGGCCTAACTAATCTAAAAAGATTTTTATAGTCTTCTTGTGATCTTCAATGGAAAAAAATCTCTTCTCCATGCCCCTGCTACATAGGACAACGTGTAGCGAAACAAAATTGCGGCAAGATTCAGCTTGGACACTAGAAAGAGAAATCTTTCTAATGCTGTGTGGTGCACTGACATGGATTACTTGACGAATTTTCTCATCATTAAAATGGCAAATTGGTTTTGCCCTTAATGCCTTTCTGCAGAGACAGGCAGCTGGCTTCCAGTTCAGTTTAGTGCAGGCTGTCAGAAGTTGTAAACATACATTGCTCTCTCTACTGGAGACTACTTTTGTTACTTGTTTCCATCTATTTTTGAAAAAGCCATTCAGGCTAAGAGGGTCTATTGTTTGTATAGTGGAGCAATTATGCTAATAATAATGTAGAGTTGTGCTTTATTTTAATATTAATTTTAGTGACTTGGATATGACAGCAATTTGAATGTATGAATGACTAAAAAAGGCAAAATGTTTATAGAAGTACATAAAACTAATGTTATGTACTCCATTTTACAAGTAGCTTGAAATGGGTTTTTAATAAGCATTTAAAATGATGTATTCATGTCTGTATAAAATGTCATATCTCATCTTAGGAAAAGTGATTTTAAATAGCTCTTGTAACTAACTATTTATTTATTATTATTAAATTATTTACTATGGTATAGTATTGGAAGCATTAAATGCTTTTGTATTGGAGAGCCTGCCCACTATTCTTATGGTTGGTTGTTCTTTATTGTATGCTGTGGCTGTGCTAAGACAGAATCTACTAGAGAAGGATTGTCATGCTCTGTGCTGGCAGGTCATATTCTTCCTTTGCTTTTTGTTAGCATCTGTTGCCTTTGTTTAGGATGAAATTTATTGATCACGGTCACAGATCCTTGCCTAGCCATGCTGTTGTCTGTCATGAAACCCTGAGGTGATGGGGTATTCTTATTTTAGTAAGACCTAAAAATGATGACATTTTCCAAACCTTCCATCAGATTCTTTCTCTGGTAGGTCCAAAGCAGGTTTAGACTAAATTCAGATAGTAAGGTGGTTGTTGCCATTCATTTAAAACTTGAAAGAAGATAGGCCTGGAAAAGGTCTTTAGAGGTCATTTAATCTAATCTATTTTGCTCTAAATTCACATTATCTCTACCCAAAGCATGCCTATGTTGTTAAACTCCAGTGGTAGTGATTCTACAGCCTCCCCAAGCAATGTATGCTGGTGCTGTCCTATCCTTAGCATTGGATTGACAGTTTGATTCAGTGTTGAAGCTAAACCTCCTTATGCCAGGCCTTTGTCAGCCTTTGCAGACTCTTGTGAAGGGAGCACCAGAGATGCTGCAAAACCTTTTCAAAGCTCTGCTTTTGTCACTTTGAGATTGAGGAATTCAAGTCCTGTTAGTAGCTGGCACAAGTGTAGAGTTTGGTGCTTGCTAGGAGGGTCTGAGCAGCAGGCATCAGAGCCACAACCCTTCAGTGCCTGTTCTCTTGCTGTGGGTTTTTTTGGGGGGGTGGATAAAGGTGAAAGATAAGCATGCACATCTCCCATGAAAGGATTTATAGCAGCAGCAAAGGATATTAATTGATATTTGGTCATTTAAAAGATCTTAAAATCAAGACTCAGTGGTCGTCTGCATTATCAGGCAGGCAATGGCATTAGCACTAGTTCCCTGATGACATGCTATGAACATATCCCCCAAGGAATCCAAACAAGATGAGCTAGAGTAGGGGTTTGACTTTCCAGCTCTGTTTCCACTGGGAAGGGGAATGAATTTGTTTCATTTCCATCTCTTTGTGTTTTGTAGTCACAAAATAAGCACAATAAACATGAGAGGTCCCAGAGCTAGGGCTTTAGAGACACACTGAGGAGGATGAAAAGCTTCTTGGACAGGTAATTTTGGCTTCTTATAATGCTCACATTCTTATGTCTCTTTGCTATGCTTAGACTGTGCATTTACTCTGGTGGTTTTTATTTGTTTGTTTGTTTGTTTATTTAAGAATTCCTACTGGCACAATATAAACTCCTAATGAGCAATATATTTTGGAGCTCGGAGGCCCAGTCAGTCCTTAAGTTTAGACCTTGGCTAGCATGGGGATTTTCATCCCATAGCAAGTCAGAGGAGAAGAGCTGAGCTCTACAGATTGTTCCCTAGCATCGAGGGTCAGATCCTCAGCTGCTATACCAACAACAGTATAGCAACAACAGTTGCTGCCAACTCTACAAATGGAGCTGTACTTCTACATCCCACGCTGACACAGGAAGGACAGCAGGCATGGTATATGTAAGGCAGTCAAGCAATGGACATACTGGCCCATCTACTGACTATACCATGACTTCTTGCGCCTGGTGCGGGTTGTCCAATGTGTTCTTGCCATCACCTCTTCGCATGTCCTACCTGACTTGCAAAGAAACCTTTCTAATTCTAATAATCAGTGTTTCTTCTCTTGAGACTTTCTAACTAAATTGCACCATCTAGGGTTAGCAAGAGAACTGCAGAACTATATTCCTCTACAACTGATTTTCAAGGAGACAAGAGGAAAGCAGATGCAAGAAACCTGCCTGGAAAAAAAAATGCTGGAAACTAAAGGATTGGAGTTTAAGGCAGTCATTTGCATCTGGAAATTCAAGGCCAAGCAGCTATGAATGCTGGGGCAAACTAGGAACCAGTGTCAGGTTTAACTGCTCACAGGGCTATGCCTGATCTCTGCAATAACTAAACCAATTAGATATGTGAATGTGCAGCATTCCCTTACTTGCCTCTGCAGTTTCTTCTTGCCCTTTAGACTTTCTAATCCACAGCACTCCTTTTGAGGCACCCACATCAGCAAAGCCCTCTACTTGCACATGCACTGCCAGGCATGTGATGCAAAACTGAGCATCTCCTACTGAGAGCGTAGTCAGTTTTGGCCCTCATCCCTTGTCTGTGTATTATTCCTCTTTCCCTTATACACCACAGTTGCTTGGTGAGAACGCTTGTCCTTCCTGGTGTTTGTGTTTGAATGAGATTTTTTGTTTGATTAGCAGAATCTCCAGTTGGAGCATCTCCTGTCATGCTGGCAGGCTGCTTTGATCTGCAGGCAAGGTTGATGGGAACTGATCTAAGCTGAGCTGGCAGATACCAACTCTCGCTGAGATACATCCCGTCCTTCCCCAGTTTGAGCCAGAGGGAAATGGGAGCCAAAGGCACTAAGTGCGCTGAGGTCACAGGGTTGAACTCCATAGCAGAGGGTTCAGACACAAAGTGAGACATACCACTTCAGCCTGCATGTTTCTTTTTCTTTCTCTTTTTTGCCAAGAACTTTGTGTCACTCTGTTAGTAGGAACTAAGAAGCTACACCTCCTAGATCCCTGTTGCTGTCTCAGTCATGGCTGCACCATGTCCTTGGAGAAGGGGTCCAGTGATTGTTTCCTGCAGGTTTCTGGGTACTGTGCTCTGCTCTGGGATTGACACCTGCTTTCCCACTCACACATGTAGCTGATTAAACATCTTTTAAAGCAAGGATTTAAATCTGCATCTCCTTGTAGTGCATGCACTGACCTTAATATATTGGATTTCCAACTGAGGAAACATTTTAGCATCCCCGAAGTGATGGAGATCTCGGGTGAGAGGATGTTCTCCTGTGTTCATCATCCTGGCTGAATTCAGCTGTTCCTGCCTCAGTATTTGAACTACAAAAAAAATAAGTTTCTTCTATGGGAGACGAAAGGGAGTGATGAAACCTTTCAGCCTTTTCATGGGCAGCAAGAGAAATAGGCACTTTAATGGCAAGATTTGTTTCATACCAAAATGTCTGAATTAAGCAATTTATCTGTCTGTCTCCCTCCATTGACTCTGAGATTAGACTTTGGCTGACTCTAAATACCTGCAGTGCTTGTATCTCTCTCAGATCAAATCAGATGAGATGAATCCAGCCCACTATCTTCTCACTTTCCTATGGCTTGTAACACTTAGGTGTAGCAGACCATTTTGTTAAACCTAACAAAATGGAATTGGTAGAAAACCAGTATAATCAAGAAGGGAGCTGGATCTAGTGGAGCCAAATTCCTGCAACATCTGCCATGTGAATTTCCAGATAAACCTATGCAGAGGGGCAATGGACCAGAAGGCCAGTAAAATAAACCCAAAACCTGTGAAGCAGCTGGGAAAAGGGAATAGAGCCAGCTAACTAGGATATGTTTGTCCTTGGCTGTGCTAGGAGGATCATTACTTCGAATCCACGTGATCTCACTTATGTAGTTCCTTGTCAAAGTGCCACAGAAAAGCAAGGCAGTGGCCTGTTTCTTGCAGAGCTCTCAAAGTAATTTTTTTTAAGCATCCTCTGGGGTTTGCTCAGCTTGGAGATGTCCCCAGCTTGGAAATGTCCCTTCAGCTGCCCCTCCATTACAAGAACAGGGCTGCCAGCCTCCTTGGGAAGACTAGGATGGCTGGCTGGCTGGCTGGAGAAAGGGAGAGGAATGGAAAACACGCCCAAGTGTCTTTGCTCTGGTCAGCTGCTGAACACGCAGGAGCAGTAATGAATTAAAGAACCCCACAGTTAATTCTTTTAAAAAATTATTAGCATTCCAGGTTTTGAGTCTTTCCTTTCAATCTTGTGTAAATTATTCACTGTATTGGAAGGAAGACACACACCCCCCCCCCCCCCAAGTTGATCAGCTGTAATCTAAGAGTTTAATAAGCTCAACAGCACACACCTATCTTTCTCTCCTGCTGTGCGTAACTGCTGACAACTGATTAGCATCTGATGTGCAGGCACTAATCACAAGAGGGCTGTGGTAATTGATCAAACCTGGAGCTGGACTGTCAGTGCTTTGGAGACCCCAGAGCATGCTTGCAACAACCTCTGGGCTGCTCAGCAGCCTGAAGGAGATGTACAGGCAGGGCTGCATTTTAAGGATATTTGTCTTTTACTCCTTGCTCTCTCCTCTCTGCCACCTTTGCAACAAATTGGCCAATCCCAGGTGAATATGACTGCAGAATAGAGGCGTAAAGATGATTACGTTCCTGCAACTGTAGAAAAAAGTGGTTGAGCAGGACACGGAGACCTTGCACGTGCTGCACAGAACTGCTCTGTGCTTGTTTCCTATAAGAGAACATAGACTCTAACCCTTCTCCGGTACAGCAAACAGGGGAGAGAAGGCATCAATCATAATTCACTCCTGTTTGATACCAAACTCAAAGGACCATACAGCAATGGAAACCAGGCTGCACTGCATGACATTTTTCCAACGAAATATTTTGCACTGAAAAGGTGATTTTTTCACACAATGAGGAAATTCCGTTCTGCTTGTAAACTTGGTATTTTGTGATGAAAAATGGAAAATATCAGTTCTGTGGGTTTGGAGTTCAGAGTCAGCATCTTCCATAGGAAATACAGAGAAGCAAATGAACCATATCTGACTATCTGTAGTTGTCGCCTGGAGATAGCAGAGTCCCTTGGTCAAAGACTGTCCCAGTATCTTTTGTGTTGTGTGGCGAAAACTGATCTCTCAGTTTTGGTAATGAGGAGCCAGGAAAGACCACAGTCTCTGAGCTCAAAATAAACCCAGAGGCTCTTGAGTCCAAGACTGCTTCTCCCACTGGAGTTGTAGAGCCCAACAATCTGTTTTGCACAAAATGACCTATCAATCCCGACAAGCAGCATTGCCCAGCACTTGCACAGCGTGATGCTTTCTGAACAGCATTTACTCTTCCAGCAGCCCTTGGGGGTCCAGTAATTTATCTATTTCTGTGCAGCGGGTACATGACCTTTAATACAGAGCAGAAGCAGAAAAGAGCTTTGTGGTTCTGCTAATAGAAATCGCCCTGTGTTTCACATATCTCTTTGTCAAGCTACCGATGAAGAATGTTGTTTCTGGCTGTGCATCCTGTGTGGGGCTAAAATGCTGGCTTTTTGGCCCAGGAAACCCTCATCTCACATACGCCTAATCAGCCTCCCAGGTTACTGTGTCCGCTTCATGCCCTATAACAGGACTCTCCCCAGGAGACATCACCCTCAAAGGAGTCTAGGCAAAGACCCTTCCTTTCGGAGAAGCCTTCTGTTGTAGCCACTCTGCTGTTCTGTAATGTGAGGCATGAAACTGGGGTGGCATCTGGAGATGCTCCAGACTGGACAATAAACCCCCCCCATTCATTAGCTAGCTAAATATGAGCTTGACAGCCTGAATCTCTTCCATGAAATGAGTTTAGCTTGTCTCTATTTCCTGTTTCATGATTTTTCATGAGTTTTGCAAGACTGGTTAAACTTAGGAGAAAGGTGAGGGGGCACTTTGGTCAGGGAGACAGCCTAACTCAGCTCTGGGCAGAGACCTGCTGTCAGAGCAGACAGCGGCATTACAGGATGGAGGGCAGAGAGCAATCTCCCCTTCTGTCTGCTTCTCTGTGCATACACCAGATTCCTTTCATCAGCAGAAGTCATAACCCGTTTCTTCCCTCTTTGTAAAGACAGATTTGAATGCAGGTTATTTGCAGCAATGAAAATTACCTTATTACCTAATTTGCATTAAAACTTCCATCCCACAAGGCGCTACAAACCTTTAGCCAGGTAGAATTGACAGATACTAGCCAAGCAATGGGATGGGTTTGAAATGATCTTTCTCCTCTCTCCCTTTCCCTTGCCTTTTGGGGTGAAGAATGGTGAACAGAAGTTTCTTTGAAGACTGTTTCCAAGCAGCTGCCTTAGCTGAATTTCAAAGATGTTGCAGGCTAGAGGCTGCTGTAGCCAGCCTGTGTGCCAGGGCTCTCTCTCCACAGCCTCCTGCCCATGAGATACATAGCCAAAGAAGGAATTCAGGGTGCGGATGAGGCTTCGTGTCCTGTAAAGGAGAATGAAATGTGCCACGTGCACCATTTGCTCTATTGCAAAGAGATCGGGCACATGGTGGCTACCTGACTTTCTACCAGTGAAACAGTTGCTTTACTCCATCATGGATTTAAATTATATACACAAATTATATATGAGATTTATAAATATATATAATTATAAAACCTATATATATAAAGCATATTTCCAGTGCTGTGATCACTTATCCAGTAACGTCATCTTCCTCTGACTTGATGGTGCCTACAAAGCACAACATTTTCAAAGAGAAGCCTGAAAATGGCTTATCTGGGGTAGCTGTTAGGCAATAACTGAATTTAACTGTGGATGAGTTTATATTGTATAAGCTTAATTTCCTATTTTCCTGAATCAGGCCATACTTGAAGCAAGGTGGTCACCTCTCAGGGAAGTGGTCTGACTACTTGTGTTTATGAAACTCTTGTTTTCTGTTGTTTGCTGGGTTTTGTTTTCTTTTGCATGACAATGTCTCCAAGTCTCTGTTTTGCTCTGATGTGTGATTGAGTTTTCTGGGAGGATTTTGTTTTGATCTTTAACATTTTTTTTCTGGTAGGAGAACTCCATTTCCTGCCCAGTTCCACTTACTGCTTCTTCCTTGCTTATAAAAGTGAGAAAAGACCTTCTTGCAGTCCCCCAAGCCTCTAGTTTGGATAACCACTTTTTCACAGGCAAGGGTGGCAGTCCCAACGATATGGCACTTAAAGACTTCGACTCTCAGCTGTTAGCTCATCCTACCTAGTGACCTAGCAATTCCTCTTTCTAGCAGTATGAAATCCCCAAGGTGAGAAATCACAAATTTCAGTTGCTGAGCTGGCTGATCCATAAATCTCAGCACCAAGACAGATTGTTCCCTTGCTATCTTACAGCCTCGCCTCCTCTGATGCTTTTCCGGCTCTTTTCATTTTTTCACAACAAAACTCCGAGAGTGCAAATTCTAAACCGCTCTCCCGGCAGCAAACCCAGCTGTGAAACAACAGCACCATCCAGGGGCCACTGCCGCTCATTTCCATTTGTGTCTGCAGATCTAACCAGAGGGAGTTGGTCCTCTGTACCTGAGCAGCGCCCCGGCAGCTCCCACTCCGCGTTTCATTTTGCTTGCAGCAGAGAACTGAAAATGGGGAATTAAGTTTCTCTGCAGTCCCGTCTTTGCCTTGTTTGTGCCTTAGGAAAACGATCTCTGTATAATGCCTTCTTAGGTGTTTTGCCATGACGCAGATGTCTTAAGTGGTTATCTGCATTTGCTTGGAGAAACAGCTAATGGTATGCCCAGAGGCTCATTTACCCAGATCTTTAGGCAGCTGTAAGTAGTGCCTATGCCAAGAGCCATTCGTGACTGTATGTCACCTATTTTATACTAAAGCTGGGTAAGTATTCTCCCTCCTCAACTGCTTTTTGACATAAAAGGGAGATTTTGGTTAAATTTGTGAGTGTCTGTTTGCCATAGTATTTTAAAAATATGTATTTTTCACTTGAACATTGCACACCTTAAAATCGGTATGTGTATCACTTACTGAGTTTATGTGACCTGTTGTCTATATAATAATCCCACACTTCTGGGCTGCTGACTCCTTAACTAGACTAATTTCCCATCACATTCTATGGCCAGTGACAATACCAGGAACCAAGAAATCTCAAGAGGGAAATGGTCTGACCAGAAATGCAGCCTGTAACTGCTGATTCATTCTCTCTCTGGTTCCTACTGTTGATGAGAAATTCCCTTTGGATCCAAGGAACCTCACCGAAGAAAAGCTCTGGTTTCAATAAATGGAAATTTTCTGGTGAAGAAACATAACAAAACAAAGCCAGAAAAACCTCCTGTGCAACCTGTGGCGAAGGGCACTAGTAAAAGTGCAGGTACTGGGGCAGATGTAGGTAGTCAAAGCTGACTAACCCACTGGTGTACTCACATCAAAGCTCAGCTGTATTTTTGGTGATACAGAGAGAAAGAGAGATGCTAACTAGACCTTTGAATATGTCACTAAGTCTCCAGTGGAAAGACTTCCATTAACTCTGTCAGATACTGGATCAGTGAACAATAATACTGATGGATCTTAAGATTCAAGTGCCTGAGCTGCTACCCAAATAAGCAATTATTCAATAAATTAAGATTGAATTAAGGAAATTGAAAACAAAACTAGGAGGTGTGTATGTGCATGTTGGAAATTCTACTTAAAACTAACTTTTGAATCACATAAAGGAAACAGGATATAATAGGAGTAAAGTTGCAAAGGAAAACATGTCCTTCTGATCAGATAGGAGTCTTTAAACACATAAGTGAAATAGCAGATAAAAAAATTACAATTGGGTATGATGTGTTTTGATTTTTTTGAAGTGAAGGCGCTCTCAGAAGAAATTCCTTGCATTTTTTTGAAGTGTCTGGTCCTGTCCATGGCTAGAGATGGCATTATGGCATTTTAGGCTAGGTAATACAGAGGTCTAATCTGGTCTGACGATGAACAGGTCAGGCAGGGATTGAAGTTAAAATGGAAATAGGGAGTAATTTGGTTGGCTTGTTTTCCATCGTTGATACGCATCTGGGCTACATCTAACCACTCACCAGCATTTCACTGAGGGACGCTGTGCATTGTGGCTATTTATTTGTGCTGGGACCGTGAAGAAGAAATAGTGATGGACACAGCTGTAACTCCTGTGAGGGAACCTGGTTGCATCTTAAAATCACAGTATTTAAGCTAGTAACGAAACTTTTTTCTGCTTTCTGACATCTGGGGAGTTGTTTTGTTTATAATTTCCAAAGGATCTTTGAAACTTTTGGCCAAAAGATTTCTTCAGTTAAAAACTCTGGTTCATAATGAAAAACAGTTTGCATGGTAATTTTCTGACTGGCTTTGTTCTGTGGCACTGCCTGAGCAAAAAAAACCCTGATAGCTAATAAAGTTGTGCACGGTATTACCAAGCTGTCTGTTTTATAGCAAGCTTGTGTGTGTCTACGTGATCTGCTGCTATAGAAATGCTTATTCTTGTATCCTGTAGATACAAGATAAGCATCTCTGCTCATGCAGCAAATTGTGCCCTCCCCGGTGACACCAAGTGCCCCAATGCCCTGTATTTTCCTGCTATGAGCCAGAATAGTCCCCTGCATTTATTAAGTTGAAAAACCCACTTTTCTCCTAGCCTGGAAATGCATGAGAACTGAATGCTGATTCAGGAGCTGTGTGCTTGTCATATAGAAAGCCATATTAGAATGCAGCCCCAATGTTACACTTCTTAAGACACTGAATAAAACCTGTTAAATAACCCGTTAAAACCCGAACAAAAATTCGTTTCCAGGACACAATACATAAGCATCAGGACGCATTTCAGAAACCATTACATAGATGTGATTCCACATATCAAAGCCCAAGGATTCTCCCAGAAACCTTAAGGCGCCACATACTCACGTCTGGTTTTGATCGGCTCATCTGGATGTTGCTTTTAGCTACCACAGTGTTACAGAAATCCTTTGGGACAGCACATTCGCAGATGAGACAGAAGTACCAATTGGCTGTTCTTCTGAAGCGACGTGCCTATCCCACAGTTTACACGTCTGCCTGTACACATCTCCAGCCTTCCCTCTGCACTCTGCAGCCATCTGCCTTACCTATTCCCATCTCTCCCTGTTAATTTCTCCTTGCCTGTGCCCTAGCATTTCAGCAAGTAAGTGCCTTTAAAAAAATCTAAGTGCCCAACTCCTTAAAGAGTGTTGAGGGCTGCTGGGGGCTGATTTTCTCTTTGGCTAGGGGCTTTGTGCAGGCGGAGTTGCTGCCTCTATGGAGGAACAAGGCAGCCTGTTCACATCTAGATCCCATTTGAACTCCCTCGTGTCTAGAAAGGATTGCAGGAATACAGGTAGATTGGCCTTCTCCCTTGCATCTGAAATCACAGCTTCAGCGGTGACTTCTCCCATGTAGTTTTATTCTTGGGAAGGAACTACCTTAACATGAAACCAGGTTGTGCAAAGGGTGGCTGAGGGATAACTAAGTTAATTGTCTGTGAGGTACTGGGCAAACTGGTATTCAGACACCCAAAATAAAGTATTTTCATTTGGGCTGATCTGAACTAAAAGGATTGCTGTGAGTTTCTGAGGGTGTAATTTGGCATAAAGAGCAAAATCATCTTTGATTCTGCTGAAATTACTCTGTCATGGCAACATATAGTAAGATTTTGTCTGGAAAATTTCTCGTCCTGTATCCAATCTGAAGAAGGGCCCCGAGAACATTTTAGTGTCAGACTTTGGAAAAAAGATTTTTTCCTCTAAAGGGAATTTCTGCTATTGGCAGCATAGCAAGGCTTCTAGCATGCCCATGTGGGCTAGGTGAGTTAAGATTTAAAAAGAACTTTTTAGAGACCTTGCCAAAAGCTGTTTTATAAAACTGTGATTGCTCTTGGGTTTTGGTTTGTATTAGAAAGGGGTCAACAATATACAGTCATTTACCTATTAGTTACATTTATCTTCAGTTAACTTTCTCAGTCACCAAAGAAGTAGGTCAACTATGGCTTCACCGCTCTGGACCCCAAACCAGCCAATAAAATGCTCAGTGGCTCTGGTTTGTCCCTATTTCCGTATTAACTGATGCTTGCCACTATGTTGGATTAGTCTCATAGTATCTGATGGGAAAATAGCCACAGGACATCATGCTCCGATGATGGTGGCTAGAGTACATTCATGAATAAATTGTGTCAGTTTGGAACATGCTGAAAGGTTTGAGGTGTGGAGTAAAATCCCCAACAGTGACTTAGGAGTCTAAGATGCATTTTCAGGGTGACTTGGACTCTTGAGAATCTCATTTAATAGCTTCAGGTTTTGCGTCTCTGATTCACATGCCCTGAAGCAATCAGCTGAGGTGTTTTTAAGATTTTCCTTTTTCCCCCACTGTCCCAACTCTGACTCAGAAATTATTGCTCTCTCCTTATCTTCATCACAGAACTGGCAGAAATGACATTGCTTTAGCTCTGTCTGGAATACTTGCGTAAACTCACTTTCTTCAGCAGTTTAAGCTAACACATTGGGTTGAGAACAGCAAGGCCTGTAGTGCACATACGTATTCCCTGCTGTCAGCTCTGCTGTGCGATGGGAGAGAAAAGACTTAAATGACTGTAGCTAGAGCTGCCAGAGCTTATCAGCCAAAGCACATAGTCACCTGAGAGTCAGACTCTGACCATCTTTTCTAGGAACCAAACCCTGCTGGCATGAGTACTCATGACATCTGAGGTCATGAGATCAATAAAGGATTCACAGTGCTGCTTTGCCCAGGCTGCCAGCCATGGCCTTTTTGTACAGAGGCGTGCTGGTTTTGGCTGGGATAGAGTTAATTTTCTTCACAGTAACTAGTATGGGGCTGTGTTTTGGATTTGTGCTGGAACCAGTGCTGATAACACAGGGATGTTTTCGTTATTGCTGAGCAGTGCTGACACAGAGTCAAGGCCTTCTCTGCTCCTCACCCCATCCCACCAGCGAGCAGGCTGCGGGGGCACAAGAAGCTGGGAGGGGACACAGCCGGGACAGCTGACCCCAACTGACCCAAGGGATATCCCACACCATATGACGTCATGCTCAGCATGTAAAGCTGGGGGAAGAAGGAGGAAGAGGGGACGTTCAGAGTTTGTCTTCCCAAGTCACCGTTAGGCGTGATGGAGCCCTGCTGTCCTGGAGATGGCTGAACACCTGCCTGCCCATGGGAAGGAGTGAATGAATCCCTTGTTCTGCTTTGCTTGCGTGCGCGGCTTTTGCTTTACCTACTAAACTGTCTTTATCTCAACCCACGAGTTTTCTCACTTTTACCCTTCCGATTCTCTCCCCCATCCCACTGGGGGGGGGGAGTGAGCGAGAGGCTGGTGGGGCTTAGTTGCCGGCTGGGGTTAAACCATGACAAGAGGACGAAGAGCAGTTGCAATGACAAGCTGGGCAGCTTGCTTTGTGTGGTCTGAACATGGCTCCTGGTGTGCAAGTGAGAAATGGGACTAATGGTTGCTTTTATAAAGTTCTTGGGGACCTAAAAAAAGTAATGGGGTTTCAGAAATTAAGAATGCGACAGATGATCTGCTCTGCACACGTTTCTCTGTGGAGGTCTCTGGCTTCAACTCGTGTATTTACCAATACAGTGGCCATGCTGTAAGCTCCCAACCTCTTCGTTGGGTCCCCAAGCACAGAGAAAGGAACTGTCAAATTATCTTCTCAGACTAGTGGGTGGACAATATATAATGATGGATCTGAGCGCCCATTTGCTTCTGTCTATAGCCTTTGACATTTCAGGAACATGAAGTCTCAGTAGAGGTTAGCATCTGTACTGGTTTTGGCTGGGACAGAGTTAATTGTCTTCATAGTAGCTTTGTATGGTGCTATGTTTTGGATTTGTGGTCTCACAGCATGAGGTGCAACTATGGGAGGTACCTTCCTTCCAACACACCAGTCTCTCCATTGCCTTTTTGTTTGAATTCCTTTAATCTGAAGTAAAACTGTCATTATCCAGGGACTGAATTGTTCCTCTAAAGGCAGAAAACTAGCTTTTCTCCACCACTTTCAGACAACATGATTTCCAGCATAATTTTCTTTGACGCAATGTTTCATTTTGTTTTAGTTCTCCAGCCCAGCAGCTGGTAAGACTTGCCCTGCTCAGACCTCTGACCACCCAAGGGAAAGTCTGTCCTCAGACTGGCAGCTCCTTCACTCTCTAGAACAAAAAAAAGGAAATTTTCTCCAACTAGGAGTTCCATTATTTTGGCACTCATTTTTGTCTGCTAGCTGGATCAAAAGCCACAATATCAACATTTTAGTAGCATTAAACTTATTCAGGAAAATGTTGGTTTGGAAACAGCAACCTGAAAATCATTGTCTGTTTTGAGCAAAATAAATACCTAGTTGCAGAGAAATGTCATTTTTGACAGATTGAAATTTCAAAATGTTGATTCAGAAGCTTTAGTTTAGAGTCTTCTTATAGGAAATAGCTGTTTTGACAATATTCTGTGTTTTGTCATGTAAACTTGTCAAAAGATTTCCATCAGATCTACTGTTTTCCCTGTGTTGTTCATAGCTATGCAGCCCTCCATGGAAAGCGTCGTTCAAACCACCAAAACACAAGCTCACAAAAACCGTCAGAAAAGGGCTGGCTCCTCTGGCAGTCCTGGACAGAGCCACAGTTTTTGGATGTAGCCATGCAAATTCCAGATTTGATTGCTTTGCAAGCCATTCAAAGAGCAGAAAATAAAAGGAAAATGGAATTTGATGGTTAAAGTAGCAGCTGGAAGTTTCATGTTCTGGCCTTGGATCGATTTCTGCATCAGTTGAAGCTTACTAGTTATTTTTGTTTGTGCCTCAACTTCCATCTCTGCCTTTAAGTCAGGACCATTTTGTTCTCCCCCATCTATGGTGAAGATTTCTGAAGATATGGATCATCTCTCACAGTGTATTTACAGTTTAAGCAACAATATTCCAGACTGCACAGGGAATAAAAATTAAGCTCAATCTTAGGACTAAAAATCCCTTTGGGACTGTGTTTTTTCACATGATTTCCAGATCAAATACATCCACTTACTTCCAAAAATCAGTTTTCACCCTCATGTTTCGTTTCCAATCTTTATTTCATTTTAATTTTCACACATTTCTGCTTTTCCTTCTGCAAATCAAGAATAAACCCCAGACATTTTGGGTTTCCCCTCAGTTTCCATCTCCAGACCAATGTGATTATCAGTTTGTATGACCTGAGGGCTTTTTACTTATCACCTTCACCACCATTGCATTTAATTAGAGGTGCCAGAAATGTTAATATCAGGTGGTCTGGCACCACCTGGTATTTTGTAAGCATTCATCTTTCGCTGATGTGTTTTACCCAAATCGCCCACTAGATGGTATGAAGGGACCAGAAAGAAAATTCATTCTAAAAAAACCCACCAACCCCCAAAACACTGAAATATCTGAATAATAACTAAGGAGCTAAGGATGGCAGAAATAAGACTATGTGTTGGCCCAATGAAAGTCAAGACACTTATTGGTCCTGCAGTGTTCACCAAAGTTGTACCCTTTTGTAATGTAGAGGGTGTTTGATGGACTCCAGGAATGCCCAGCCCCAGAGGCTGATCTCAGTGCAGATGTTTTACCCTCAGTTTTAAGTCCCTTGGAAAATCAGTCATCTGCTCTTTACATTAAATGCCTTTGACTCAATGAGGAGCCAGGACTCCTGTACATCGGCTGGCACTGTGAAACGTCGTTTGCCCACACCTCTGAGCTCTGCAAGGAAAAGCTTTTCATTCTGCTATCCCTCACATAAAGAACAAAAGGAGCTTATTTTAATTCCCCATGGAAATGCGTGGGCCATTCACAGCAGGATGCCTTCCTCTTTCACATGCATTTCACCTCCAAAGCATATCAGGTCAGTTGAGGGGAGTGCAGAAGTTTCCTCATTTGATTCATCACTCTGGCAGAGAAGGTGAATACTTGCCAAAATTGTCAGCTGCTGGGGACACACTACATCTCTAGGCCACATTAGAAGGCAGCTGTTGAGCACCTAATTGCACAGTTAGCTAATTAAGAAGTTTGTGGAAGAAAGGCAGAATTTGAGTTTCACTTGTAAGCTAGCAGGCATCAGATACGCTGGGAACACCTGGTGCTTTGGTGGGTAGCAGATTTCTTTCGAGGGTATGGGAAATCCTCTTTCAGGTGCCTGGAGAAAAGTGGGTGCTCATTTTCCACAAGGTCTTCAGTCACAGGTGGACAGAACTAAGAGAAGAGCTGGAAAACAGATGAGCTTCTTTCCCTAGAAGTCACCCAAAAGAGCTCCTCTTTTTCTGAAGCCCCAAATTTAGAGACTGAGAAGTGTCAGTTCTCTGTCCACTCCTCGGGCCTGGGAGAGATCTGGTAGAACAAACTTGAACAAAATCTTCAAAGAACAAGTGATCAAACAGGTTGGGTTGTTTCAGATTTTTTTTGCAAAAGCTGCTCCCTCTGGCCCCGTAACAACAAGGTTTCCTTGAAAGAAGAGGGGTGGGAGAAGAAAACGATTTTGAGCTAATCACACTGGGGACAGATCCTGAAAAGAGGAAAATAAAAAATAAGTGAACTGAGGAAGGAGAAAAAGAAAAGACTTCCTCTGACTCGCAGTGGAAAGGTGTGGGACTATCTATCGGCCTCTGTTTCTCTCACTCATCCTTCTTCCCCTTAAGAAAAGAGGAGAAAGTGGAAATACAAGGTGAAGGCAGGGGCAGTTCAAAGGAAAGAAAATTAAGAAAGGAAAAAGAGAGAGACTTTAAAATGAAGAGTTTAATTGTAAAATGCTAAAAGAACAAAAGGTAATACGAAGTGAGAATTCCATTTCTTTCCATTGAAAACATTCCCAGTGCTAGTCTCCAGGGTAGAGATAACATGCTGCTTCACATCTCTTGTGTCAAATACACAGTACATTCCTGTGCTACATTCAGTACCTGATGATGAGTGCAAATTGCTTGTGAAGACAGTAATTTATAACATCTACCAAGGGCCTTGGCCATCTGGTGATTAAGCTGGTCTGTAGCCTACAGCTCATTCTGGACTCCTGGCCAGACAACTAGCTGGCTGTTGTGCTGGAAAATACCCCAGTCCATTGCTGCTAGCAGGCAGATTGTGTCCTGCTTACCAGGAAAAAGCCAATGTGGTGATCACCTTCATAGCCTCCACTCTGACTGGGAGGAAGGCCACATATCCCGAGATCATCACAGAGGCACCATCTTCCCTTCCTCCTCCTCTGCCAGGAGCCCTGCAGAGCTCCTCAGCTCTGCAAGCATGCTGGGATGGGCATTGAGAATCCAGGAGGCAAAAAGGCACTGTGCTCTTACATCTCTTGGGAAAACTCTCCTTGCACAAAGATTTCGGTTGCACTGAAAGAGCCTTTTGCTCCCCCAAGCTCTCCTCATCCTCCCTTGAAAGCCTCCTTCTGGAGGCTCTTGCAAAGCACCTTTTTACTGTTTAGAAAGGAAATTGCCTTGGGAAGCTGGACTCTTTCATACTACTGTGCAACAACCATGAGGCAGTCTGGGAGCAGAGTCAGTGCCTGACTAAGCACTAATCCCAGGCACAGTATCCCAGACTGACAGGTGGGGCCATCAGTCCCCTTTCTCTATATCGTTAGAGAGAGCTTCGAGGCCAGAAATGTCAGGCACTCACTGGAAAAGCTCTCTCTTTTCACACAAAGCTGTGTTGTGTTTGTGATACTTCACCATGTTGGCTTGGCTACCATGTCTCTAATGAGGTCTGGAGGACAAAAGCTACTTTCAGGCAAATCTCTTGGCTGGGAAAACCTTCCATCTCATGGAGATTGGACACCCCAGCAAAATTTGTCATGCTTTTCCCTTGGAACTTGTTAGATGGTCTAGAGAAATGTCTCCCAGAGTCCTGCTGTTGGATCCGCAGATGAGCCATGGAGGCATTACCATGGCCATTAATTTAGGAGAAGTTAAAAATTCCTAAGGTCAAGGTTGTGATTTCAGCCGCTTTGTGCTGCCTGGATGATTCAGACTGAAGGGTAGCCACGTCCAGGTTAACAGAACTCAAGAATATACTGTCAGGACTTTCCTGTGCCTCAGCAATTTTTCTGAGATCTGGGCATCCTACAGTCTCATCGTACAGGACTGCTAAAGGAGAAAATCAAGCCATCCCTGCAACTCCCCCTCTCCTTTGCCAAGCCTCCCAAAGCATGTTCCAATGAACTAAGCTTGAGTTTCTGTGTTTAGAAAGCAATCTGAGAGACCTCATTTTAATTAAGAAGGAGGTTCCATGATGGACAGGCATGGCACAGAGGTAAATGGCTGTGAAAAGAGATCACTGCATGTGTGACAGTGTGTAAAATGGACATACAGAGAAATTTTACACTTCAGCAGCAAACCAGCAAGGTGACAAAAAAAACCTATCTCCAAACCCACCACACCTGTAAACACACAAACATATATTATTAGTTTCTTCATAATCTGTAAGAGACAGACAGCCTGTCTCTTTGCTCTGTAAGCATCCATATTAGTTACAGAAAATTAGCGCCTTAACCTAAAAAGGTAAGGAAAGGAGGGAATATGAAAGACAGACTGAGTCTGCCAGAGTGTGTGTGTACACGGGTGTTAGCGTGTATGTGTATGCCAAACAGACAGTGTATCTTATTCTGGGTGAGAGTGTACATGTATGAAAAAAGGCTTTCTAGTGTAATTTAAATCTGGAGCTATACTTAGTAAAGTGATAGAGATGAGCAATTCAAGATGTTAAGCACAGCTCTCCGACTGAGCTGTGTGGTGCTTGGGATCTGTTTATTTAGACTCAGAGCATTCTTACAGCTATAGTTCTGCCACCGATAGATGCAGATTCACACCAGCCCCAAAAACTCCTTCTTACCCCCTATTCCCACGACAGAGGTTCCTGCCACAGGCACAGCCCTCTCCATAGTGCCGACAAGCACTGGTGAGGATGCACAGAGAACCGACCCGGGGTCAAACTAACCCAGTGGGAAAAAAAAAAGAATGATTAAACTGAATCAGTTCCCAGGTCACTGCACCACCGATCTGGTGGTGCTGGCCAAGGAAGGGCTGTGGCAGTGGGAATGGACAGGCAGGTGGGAACTTGATTCTTCTCTTCAGCATCAGTGTGTGGCTTCGTGTTGTGACTCAAGGATGCACAGAATGTGCTTTTGCTAGCAGAGCTGCGCTGTGGCCCTGGTCTGGCATAAATATACATATACGTATATGTATGTATGTAAGTTTTGGGTTGGAAGGGGAGGAGAGAGAGGCAGTAGGATCTGTTCTGCTGTTTCTGGTGTGGAAACGCAGGCTTAGAGTCCCCCTGAGGTTTAACGATGTCTCCTGTTTTCCCCATTCTGTGCACAAGGTACATCCAATACATTCAATGTACGATAATACTGGATCCCAAAAAGTGTTTTGGCCCCCCATGTCATCCAGAGGAAGGAATGCTGTTAGGTTCAATGGCATTTTCCATACAACTCAAGGGAATTATTGCTCCCCTCCTAAATCCTCAGGATCTAGTCTCTTTAGCCACACTGTAAGCTACAACAAGCCACACAGCAGGGTGGCACCTTTTGTTCCTGTAGGGCCAAAGTCCTCAACAGATGTAGAATTCAGAACTGGAGGGAGTTTGCTCAGGGAAAGACGCCTGCTCGCCTGGGCTGTCTGCTCCTCTCTGCCTGAGTACTTTATTCCCAGTAAAATAAAGTGAATGATTGTTTTACCTAGTCACAGAAGAGCCTTACCTCCAAAAAAATGAGTGAAATACATCACCTTGTTGTTTTTGCTGCAAGAGAAGAGGGAGCTCTTGTCCCCAGGGCTGCCAGCAACATCAATCACCAAGAAGATGCTTAGCGGAAAAAAAATCTAATAAAAAGGATTTTTTTTCAGGGATTCAGTGCAGGACAGAGAACTGTACTATATCAATTTTCTTCTGTCTGTTGGCTTTTCTGTCTGTCTGAGGTGCTTTCTCTCTGATCCTTTGTGCAAGCTTATTATGAAATGAAAACTTAGAAGAGTAAGCTGGCACCGTTTCTCTTGGTACTGTGCATAGGGAGGTCACAGAGCCAGGATTAGACACATTCCCTGGAGAAGCAGGCGGAGTTTAAATGAAGTTTTTTTATGGCCCTTGACATTCCTTTAGCTTTGAGGCACTGATGTCGTTCTCTTAAAAAAAAAAGGAAAGAAAAAAAGAAGGGAATGAAAAATCCATCTCTGCCTGAGACACCCAGTGCCTCTGTGTATGTGAAAAAGAATTCCCATTGAGCTGGCTTAAACATAAAATAAAATGCTACAGGGCCATATTTTCAGACTTGGAAGACTGACATCAAATAACTAAATCTATATCTGGACAATTAATAACATATCTACTTAAATATGGATTTTGATCACTAAGTTCCTCCCTTCTCTCTCCTCTTCCTCCCCAAAATTAATGGAAATTTTGTAATAATTTTTGTTATTGTTGTACCTTGTAGAATCATAGAATTATAGACTCATTTAGGATCTGGCCACCAAGTAGTAATTACCCTTTAGAGTCTGAGGAACATGTTTTCTAGCTATATCCTCCTCCAATTTTAAATCCCCAGCTGGGGAATGAGCTGAAATCAATGAGAAACAATTTGTTGTTCCTGCAGTGAATCTCTGACAAGTCATATGCTTGGGCAGATGCCTGGTGCCAGCTCTGGTAAGTCTGTATTTGAAGCCTGCAGAAGAAATTACATTGTCTGTCATTGTCAGCGTTATCAAGAGCAGACACAAAACAAAACACATTTGAGGATGTTAGATAGATAATTCTTTGGAGAAGGGAAGGAGGTAGATAAAGCTGGATCCTAGAACAGAAGAGCCAACATTATACATCATTACTGACATTAACATTACCTTATCTTTATGGTGTTAGACCTACCAGAGAGCCATCAGCTCTAGGGTCCTGGGTACAGAATCTGAAGGATTGATTAGAATGGGGGAAAAAAAAAAGAAAATTATATCCAAACAGAAACTGCTGTGCCAGCCTGAAGAACGGCCTGTGGGAATGAGTGGAGTGAAATTTGTGTGCAGATATGTTTGCATGACATCTACAGTAGAAGCAGAGTTGTGTGCCGTGGAAACCTGGGTGGGTCCCGTCAGACGCCAGAGCCTGGATCTCTTGGTGATAAGCTGAATTCACAGGCAAGGATGTATCCCGCTTTTCAAGCCTGGGCTTCTCCTTGTGCAAGGGTGAATGTAATCCCTCCGGATGCCCAAGGCATTGAAACCCACCTAAAATAGCTCAGGCAGCTTTCAGTGAGAACAGGCCAGGCGAGGTAATGGGAGAGGGAGGCACCATTTTGGTAAGCAAAGAAGCTGGGAGGCAAAGGTGTTCGATTCATCTGACCACACTTCTGCTGTCTGCAATATAAGTGTCCACGCCAAAGTCTAGATTCCCTTCACAACCACTGGAGACCAAAGCTGATGAGCTACAGGTTGCTCAGCCATAACTACACAGCTAAATTTGGTGAGGTGAGCCATGCCTGCAGGGTGCTGGCTACTCTGACTCCATCTCCAGTGACAGGAGTGTGCATGTGTGTGTGGCAAATCCCGTGGCAAGGCACCGAGAATTCTTCACTGATGGAAATCAGATGTAAAGTGACACAAAGTCTACAAAAAGTGAATAAACCCAAACTTTGACAAGCGCTGTCTACAAGTGTCTCCGCACAGTGCTGTCTGAGCTCATTCAAGCAGGGTTGAAGTCTATTCTGCAGTTCTTGGTACCTAAGTCTGTTAAAGACGGTCAGGATGTGTTTACTGTGGCTCCAGTTCTGCATGCTGGGTGAAATGCAGAATTGGAAGGGAAATTGGAATTTTCAGTAGCTATTTAACCTCTTGAAAAGTGAGATTCATCTGACAAATGCTGGTGTTTGTAGTAGTTTGTAGAAAACCTGGAAACTGCGCCGAGCCCAGGCTGTAAAGCCTTGTGGGAGCATGCAGATACTCCTAGCCTTCTGACTTCTGGTATTAGTGAATAGCAATGGCAGGTGATGGATGGATCGCTCCACTGTGGCCAGGAATCAGTAAGACACAAGCCGAATTGTTGATGGGACACTGGGCAGCTATTTCTTTAATTAAGACAGTGACTTCTTTGTAAAAAAGTAAGGGTTGTAGCTGATCTCTCCCCCTCAACCTCCACTCCTGCTACCCTTAATGTCAGTTATGCTTTCAGCGTAGATGAGCCTATTATTAACACTTTGAAAAAAAACCAAATTATTTTCTCTCAAAAGTTTGAGTGAATTTGCTGAGCTGCATATTACATCCCAGCATGTTTTCTTTGAGAAAAAAAGGCAAGTGTTCATTAGAGCTGGTTGAATTGTCTGGTGACATAGCTGAGAATATTTATGTCAATAAAAAGCAATGAGTTTGCTTTTTTTCTGTGCCTGGAGCCCTGTGACCTGTAAAGATTTGCAACAGTCTCAAGAGAGGGGTGTCATTGAATCTAAGTTTAGATGTCTGTAGTGTAATAGTTCAGTCTGCACCAATTGTCTGGACTTACTTGAAAGCTGAAAGAAATAGGCACATCTTCTTTCTTCTCTTGGGGTCAGTATCGAAATGCGTGAAGCAAATCATGCTTTAGAGCTGCCTGTCTCTTCAAGAGACTACAGATAATTAGTTCAGAAGGGGGCATTTACATTTTTGGACCACCACACCAATAAGTGAAGGATCCCACTGGAACTGGCTGTAAGAAAATTCCCTAATCTTGAATTTTTCCTAAGTGGTTTGACAGTTTTTTCCTAAGTTACATGAATAAATATGTAAAATATATCATACATTTTTAACACAGATAGATTAATATATTGTTGAAACCTGGATGTGTAACCGTGGGCCTGCATTTAAATTAAATGTAAGGAACAATGATGGAGAGTCATTTATAATGATGAAAAATTGAAATGAAACATTTCAGTCCACCTGGCCAAAGCACCATTTCACAAATGAAGTCAAACAGTTCTGTGCTGGGATGATTGACCTTTATAGCCTTTACAGCTTGGGCAGTAAACAAAAAGCTTCCAACTTGCACAGCAAAGTGTTTTCCTTTCTCTTAATAGTCCATTTTGAAATATCTTTGTTACTGTTTTACATCTGTCTCCTGCTGTTCTCATTGTGGATAAAAACAAACGTTAGAAGAACAGCCTTTTGGGCAGTCCGACACATGCACATTTTCCTTGGCTCTTGTATTTCTCCCGTGGGCTCTGAGCAAAACGGCCCCAAGACTCTTCCAGCAAAGACGGAGGCATGACAGAGAGCAGCACTGGCTGGAGGACAGACGATTGCTTGCAGGCAGTGATCACAGACTCCCGGGAGGAGTAACGGCACTTTGTGAGCTATTACACCTCTCACCAATCTCCTTGCCAATAAGACTCACAGAGAGTGTTCAACAGCCTTGTTATTACTGTCAATTCTGTTCTCTCCCTCATCATTTCTGGACCACTGAGAGGCTAAAATATTAACCGGGACATTGATGAATTTGAGCCTGGATTCTTTTAATTCATTCCTGGCTGAGTTCCTACTTGCATCCATAACTCCACTCTAGTTAATTCAGAGAATTTATGGCTTTAGCCTTGTCAGGTGCTTTGAAAAGTCTCTATTGGTTCCTCATTAACGGGACATTTTTCCCCTTTCTGGAGCCTGTTACCTAAGTAGGATTTTTTTTAATGGGGAAAAAATAATAAAATAAATTATAATTATATTTTATATATATAATATTTAAAAATTATACATAAGTGGAGCAAAAAGTAAGAGGCCTCACTGCCTTCCTCCAGTCTTTTATCAGCAACAGTGATGGGTCAGCCGCAGAAACCTCCTGCAAAGACAAGGTGACTAAGACAGTGTGACACACTCCTACCAGCACCTGGACACGTGGCTGCATGTAACTCAGGGGACATTTTTAGAGTCACCCACACTCCTGAGAGTGTGATCTGGTAATCTGAAAACGCCTTGTTTCTTTTAATCTCATCTTCCTCCTCTGCTCATCTGTTAATGGATTTGACCTTGTAGCTCCGTGTCAGAGGCTCACTGTCGCTGGCTTTGGAAGAACCTGCCTTTATCTCTTCTCTGTGTTGAATATGATTCTACAGCTTGTTTTATTTTATCACTTAGCATTTATCTATCTATCTAATCTATCTATTTCTTTTGTTCTATATATCTATCTGTCTTATTTACACATACACACTTCACTGCTATAGTATCTGAGCATCTGTCTGTTACAGGCAAAAGTAATAAACTAAACTGTTTTCACTGGCAGAGAAACCAGCATTGCCAGTTGAGTGTGCTTTCGGCCAGGAGTGCTGTAATACCCTTTTGTTTCAGGATGTGACAAATTCAGGCTGAAGGGCTGAGATACGAGAGTAACTGTGGGCTATGTGGGCAGTGGTTTCTTACTTCTTCTTGCACAAATTCTTGCATTCAAATCATGGGATTGCTCTTCTTCCTCTTTAGAGTATTCTATGGTGGTTAAACTCCTTGTGTTGAAGATCCTGAGTCTGATACAGGTTTTGTGGGGATGGATATTCCCTATGTCTTTTCCTCCTTAACATACAACCTTTCAGAGCATGTGGCATTCCTTCCTGGGTATGGAGTAGTGAAATGAGCAGCCTTGGAGTTAAGAGTTGCAAACCATAGCTGGGTCTGTATCCACCAGCACAGCACGCAGCCCTCCATCCAGCTGGGGATGGAGCACAGGTAGGGCTCTTTGTCCGCTCAGCCATGTACCTGCCCTGAAGTCTCTGCAGGGCTTGAGTGACCTGTAACTAGGGTTGGACAAACAGTCCAGTTTATTTGCCAGATTTCCCATTTAGAAGCAAATAAATCTGCCTGTGCATTTGTTTTGACACAGTGAAGAATCCATCTCCAATTTGGTAAATATTTCTGACCACTATAAATATATACAGGAGTGGGAGTGGGATTTCTTTTTGAGAAGCTGAAATTATTTTATTTTGATGTTTCTGCAATGAATCATTTTGAATTCTCTTGTTGAAAGTGTTTTGTCTAGAAATTTAGCTTTCCATAGAGATTTTGAAAGATTTTAAATAGCTGAAAATTAGATATTTAATTTAACTCAAGCATTGGGAGGAAAGGAGCAAGATCGAGCAGAAAAAAAAGTCTCAGGAAATGTTACTTCCTGTAAAAGAAATGATAGCCAAGCAAACACAAATATTGACAAAAGCTGCTGAGTTGTCATCCTCATAATCTTGGGTGGGCGGAAGTCCTTTCCTGAGGATTATGCTGTAAATTATTCAAAGTCCAGCTCTCAGCGTTACGTCTGGGATCTGACTCACATTTGTGGAGCAAACAATTCAGCATTGAGATGTTGTGCCGTTAGGTGTGCTGCCGCTTGGCCCAGCATTACTCATCTATAGCATCAAGAGAAGGAAAGAGATTTGGTTCTTCTTGTTTGCTCTCCCAGCAGCATCGTACAGTGCTGTGCAGGTACACAGCTGTCCTGGTTTCGGCTGGGATAGAGTTAATTTTCTTCCTAGTAGCTGGTACAGTGCTGTGTTTTGGATTTAGCATGAGAATAACGTTGATAACACACCGATGTTTTAGTTGTTGCTGAGCAGTGCTTATCCTAAGTCAAGGACTTTTCAGCTTCCCATGCTCTGCCAGCGAGGAGGTGCACCAGAAGCTGGGAGGGGGCACAGCCAGGACAGCTGACCCCAACTGGCCAAAGGGACATTCCATACCATGGGACGTCATGCTCAGTACATAAGCTGGGGGGAATTGGCCGGGGGGGGCAGCAGTTGCTGCTCGGGGACTGACTGGGAGTCGGTCGGCGGGTGGTGAGCAATTGCATCATGCATCACTTGCTTTGCATATTCTCCTGTTATTATTATTATCATTATTATTATTATTATTACTATTTTACTTTATTTCAATTATTAAACTGTTCTTATCTCAACCCACGAGTTTTCTCACTTTTACTCTTCCGATTCTCTCCCCCATCCCACCGAAGCAGGGGGAGTGAGTGAGAGGCTGGGTGGTGCTCAGTTGCCAGCTGAGGTTAAACCACGACATGCTCTTTGTGGCACAGTGAGTCTTGGTTTTACCAGTGAGCAAGAGAGATGTGGACTCACCTGGTCGTACTTCTTGCTGAGGTGGAATCATCAAGCACAGCGCTCATGTCTCTGCCAGTGGTCTGCCCTCACTTTTGAGGCTGAATGTCAAAGCAAATAACGATTTAATCTAAGTGTGGTTTCATTCAAAGGTTTCCTTGTATTCTGAGGAAACAGAGTAAGAAGTGTGGAGCATTTTGTTTGAAGCATGTGGGAGCAGCAGCTGGGTGTGCCATTTATTCAGTTAAAGAATCAAAATGAGTCTCTTTCCTTTTCATCCTGGCTTCCCTCTTCTGTAATTCTTTCATCCTCGATGCCTTTTATTGATCTTTTCAATCCTGAAGGAGAATGAAGCGGCATTGGCATCTTTTTCCTCCTCTTTCTCCCATGGCCATCAGGACACCTTGCAGAGACGCACACAAGGTAGAAATTGTCCTTCTCCTCCCATCCAAATGGCATTACCTCCAAGTCTCAGCAGGCTGCCTGGCTCTTCAGATGCATTTGTATTGATTGGAATGGGGAGTTTACCAACAAATTCAAAACATCAAATACGCTGCAGAAACTGATGCTGAGAACCAAGGCACTGTTGCAGGGCATGGCTTCACCACGGGCTAAGTCACTGGTGGCTGATGTCCTGCTCAGGGTGTCACCCGTGCTGTGGGGTGGGCTGCTGTGAGCAGGCAGTGCTGGATTACACTGTTCAAATAGCTGGAGCTACTTTGACAACAGGAGCTGGTTTTCAAAGAAAACTAAACAAAAATGAGCTGGACCTTGGGCCAGCGCTTGCTGTGATAAGCAGCTGCCTCCTCTCTGAGTGGGAAGGTAGACATACAACAGAAAGGTCTAGTATCAGAGTATCTAGTATCAGAGGACAGATATTTGGCCAGAGTCTCCAGTCAAAAAAAAGAAAAAAAAAAGCAGCATCTCACATCCAAGGTACACCTTCCTTGTGGCAACACCATGCATTGTCACTAGAAATATTCCATTTTACTCTTTAATTATTTCATTTTTTTTTGTAGGATACATGTCTGTGTTGAGGATTGTTTTTTGGCAGCAAAGGGCAGGAGGAAGAAAATATCAAAAATGTATGTGGGAAGCAGACACTTTTGGTAAAGATTTTCTTTGAACACTTCCAAGCAAATATTTCCAGGCACACTCAAAAATAACTTGGGAAAAAATAGAACTGCTTTAAAAACAAAAGAGAGAATTTCCTAGTCCCCAAATACATGTCCTTCATTATTTGAACCTAAAGCAATCAGAAATCACTACTCCAGATGAACAGCTCTGGGGGCTGCTCATTTTCGTGTGCCATGTACAAAACCCCCCAAATTCTGTATCAGTGTTTTCCAGCCTCCTCCATGGTAAGTCCCTCGACCCCACTTCTCCAAAGGAAATTTGTCCTGTTATCTCTGGCCTCTTGACTGAAGCCTCCTGCAGAGGAGGCTGGCTATTGTCACCAATCAGTTACTGGTGAAATGTGCTTACTGGGCTCGTACAGACTGAACTTAGCCAAAAATTTCTTTCACTTGAGCATACGTGATCTGTCCTGAGCACTCCACTTCCTCAGCGGGAAACTGTGAGCTGCTGCAGCACAATGTGCCAGATAAGACAGCTCTCTGCAGTCACTCCGGGAGACTGATAGCTGCGTGAGTGAGTTAACTCCGTTAAACCTGATGGAGACAAAGAAAGCAACAGAAAGGATAGAAAGACAAATACAAATCAGCTTGTCTGTCAGCCTCCCATCCAGGAAAGCTGCCTTCCCCCACTGCAGCAGTGGGAAGGGAGGTGGGCAAGAACTGTCTGCCTGCAAAAGTTTCTTTAAGGAGATTTCACATTGCTCATGATTACCGATTGGGTCATCAAAATGAAAAATTATGTTTTGATTTCTGTAAAAACAAAACAGTTCTCTTTATTTTGGCTTTATTGATTTATTTATGCCCCTCCTTCCCTCCTCTTAAGAAATACAGTGGATCACATGAAAATGTAAAAGAATGGGGAGTTTAATGGATGGACAAGTGATCAATTTTTAGTTCATTAAGAAGTTTGAAATTGAAGTTCCTGTGATTTGGAGGGAAAAGGGAGGCAAAATTTCACTTCCTTCAAAGTTTGTTGTTGAAAAATCAGTCTTTTCCTCCCAGCTGATTCTGATTCTGTAAGTTGGTGGGAGAAATCTCTTCTGTCTATGCAGAAGAATGACATTGGACCAAGCAAAGCCCATGGCTCTAATTAGTGCTTCTGCCAAGGCAAAAGTCAACACACTAGTGACGCATGGTAGGACATGCTCCCCACATCATTTCACAGTCAAAGCAACTGCTAGTATCTCAGTGTAATGTGGGGGTGTATGAGGGTTGTTCATATGTTGTAATATGCGGTATGAGCTTCTATTTCCTTTCTACCTTTAAGCACTCTCAGCATCTCTGCTCCCTCCCAGTTTTGTAATAGGTAACCTGAATTCTGTGCTGGAAACCTTCAAGGGAAATAGCCGTTATGTATCACGATAGCATAGGTTTAAGTGATCATTAAACAGTAGGAGTTACTACTTGAAATCTATATCGTCACTAACCAGGCCATTCTGTTTCACCCCAGGTGAAATCCATCCAGAGAAGAACAAGGCCAAAGCATAATTTAAGCTCCATTAAACCCTTGAAAAATAACTTCACCAATTCTGAGCACATAAATTTTTTTTTTACATGGAACATAAAAACTTAACAAATTGTAACAGGGCTCCCATCAGTATCAATTCCCTCTAATATTAAAGCCTGTATTGTATATGTCTGCTGATAGCAAGCTTGAAAATGTACTGTGAACAGAACAAAAATAAAACAGTAAATAAATGCGGAAGTATTAAAATAGGAAGAACACTACAGTCTTGATTTCATAGCTGACAGGCACTTTGAACTGGGACCAATAGCATTATCCCTATTTTAGAGATGGGAAACAGAAAAGCATCATGGCTTTCCCAAAGTCACATGGAAAGTCAGTGGCTGAGCTGAGTGTTGAATCCTGCATGTAGCCTATTGCCTGCATGTAGCACACACGTCACTTACAAACTCCTGGAGAATTTGACAAAGCAGGTCAGAAGTGGGGGGCAGGCCTCCACACATCTAATCATCAGAGAGAAAGGGAAAAATTATAATCAGAACCATCTCTTCATTGTCTCCTTCTCTGCAACCAGGGAGATCTGATGATTTAGAAGAGCATTTAATTAGCTACTCCATCTTGTTTGAAAAGGGAAGCATGGTCAGGGCTATGAATTAATATGTATGAATTTATCAAAGTAATCTGGTCGCCTGGAGGACAGGAGCCACAGGCACATGTAAATCTCTGAAAACACTGTGACAGACATACAGCCCAAATTTTGGGACTTTGACAATCTCAGGTTGTGAGTATTAGTTGAACACTAGCTGGTACTGAAGAAGTGTGGGAGGCTGTAGATGCTTTGCCAGCTGACTTCACTCGCTATCTCTGTCTGTAGCCAGTGGAGAGAGACAGCCTCCCTGGACGTGGTTTAGAGTGGGAGCCTAATTCAGGTGCTCTGAATCTTCATCTGGGGGAGCTGGTCTCTCATTAGTGACTGTAGGAGGAATCAGGGAAAATTAACCTCTTGTATTAGCCATGGCAGATGGTGTGAGCACTCTGCCATGGTTTCAGAGAGGATAAGTAGCAGCTCTCCAGGAGACCAAGGTAATTGTTTTCCGGGTAGGGGCTTTGTGCTTGTGTAGACTTGGCAGGTGGAAAGACCTGAATTTGTCCTAGGCTAGAATTTGTTTCTCTGCGTGTGAGCAGTAGAAGGGACTGAATAGTCACAGAGCGGTATCTTTCACCCCTTAATTCTTTCTTGTTAGGTAATGGTCTGATATTACTTCTATAAGCAGCAGTAATGCAACCTATGGTTAGCAAGACCAATCTTTAAAGTCACAAAATTGAATTTGTCCCTCTCTCAGGCTAATTTTAGAATCCAATTATGATCAAGAAAAGATCTTGAAAGAAAACGAACAATAAAAATTCACTCCAGATATCTGGAGAATATAGAGCATGAGCAGCAGCTGATATGGTCTTGGTTTAATTGGGGAAAAAACCCAGTTTCTCTTGATTTTGCCTCATGTGAGGATGCAGGGATGAGAATGAAAAAATACTTGCAATAAGTAGGAAACTTTATTTCTTCTTCAAGATCTAATAATTCTGACAAGCACATTGAAAACATATCAGAGGAGATCTTACTGTCCCCAGATGGAATAAGAGTGAAATTAGCAAATGGCACATTAACATATTTCTGATTATATTCCAGCCTTCCTGCGAAAGGAAGTGTTATGGGGAATTAATTAATTAATTAGTATAGTTTACAAGATACCTAAGTTTTGCTTGGAGTTAAAGACAATGAAAAGTCTCTGCGTCTGAGACGGAATCCTTTCAAAAAAGGATGAAGACCTTCACTTTTCTGGTTAGTCTGAGCCTAAGCTTCAGGCTTTGTTACTTTATGCTGTCTTTAGAGTCAAGTGTGATCTCTGAAGAAGGACTTCACAGGAATTGGGTGAGAAGTGGTTTTCACAGCCTGACAAAGTTACACATTCTGCCCCAAGGAATAGTTAATGCCTTATACAAAGTGCAGTAAGCACAGAGAGGCACCTGATCTTCTGATGATTTAGGCCACTCACATGGAAAATGGCACGTACACCTTGAACTTGCTGCTCTAAATAGTGGACTGTGGAACAGCTTCAACCCGGGAGTCTGCAAGTGCTGATAGTCTTTTAGCCAAAGAACTCCTTCAGAGTTGAGAGAGACCCAAGGTTGCTGAAAGCATAAAAGGAGAAAGCTGAAAGGACGCCAAAGGTGTTATCTGGATGACCTGCTCGGGTGGGGGGATTAACTATTCTTGCACCATCCTGGAGAGCTCTATCCCACCCCTTTCTAATAAACCTCGAATGATCAGGAGAATTTTAAGAACAGATTAACACACACCTGCCAGGGACAATCTCGTCCACGGTGTGAACAGACTGAACTTTTTTATTTTGTGTTCAAGGCTGTGTCTTTTTTGAATTTTAACCGACAAATCCACATGGTGCTTGAGAAACCTTCTCCTAGAAAAAAAGTCTGTGGAAAATTCAGTTTTGCCATAATGGCTTCTCTAAAAGATCTATTTTAAAAGTGTATCAAAAATACTTAAGGAATTCTGATAGCTACAATGCTTAGCAAATCATTACCGTAACAGAAGTAATAGTTGATACCCGCTTCCATAGCTCTGAATTCCACAAGTATTTATGAGTAGTAGCTGACTTGAGGAAGTAAAGAAAGATGGACTTGGAGTCAGTAAAGATGGTCACCTGTATCATTCTGGAAACTTAGGTCAGTGTTCCAAAGTGTTAAAAGGATATATAATCCTTAATAATGCAAGTAATATGAATAGCATCCTCCTTAAGCAGTACAGACAAAACCTCACAGCAAAGGGAATTAAAATAGGGATTTTGCTTGCAAAGGGAATGGAATAGTCTCTGAAATAAATGTTCAAATATCCTCCTTTCGGATTACCATTGAAGTTTGTCTCAGGGGGAAAAAAAACAAACCAAAACTCCTGCTTCACAGAAAGCCAGGCCAAATATGTTGCTTGTGGACAGCTGCCTGGAAGGGAGACAAGCCATTCACACTGACTTAGACCTGGAAGGTAATAAAATACCTAACAAGGCTCCGATGTAGCTTTTGAAGCCATTTACTGCCATTCCAAATCAGAGAAGATGTTCTCATAGTCATTGCTAAAAACACATATTGTTCCACCCAGGTCTACCCAGATCACGCTTTTTCTAGCGATTGCTCCTAGCCGTATCCAATATTATTATTTTTTCAGGCTTTTGCAGTGCTGAACCTCCAGATCAGTGGAATAGAGAATGTGTTATTACATGTGCTGGATTTGATATGTCAGAGAAGATAACCTTTCTGTTATGCAGCTTGCAGTGTGATATTCTCATTAGCCCTGTTACTGAGAGCCAGACAAAGTCCTAACAGAATTAAATCACACATTTCTAAAAGTCAGGCTTATTAACCTAGCTGAGACAAAATAACAAGGTAGATGTAGTTAGGGTGCCCTGAAGTTTCTCAATTAGAACTTTGTGCACTGAAAATAAAAATGCATCACAATTACCGCTTTTCAAAGTAAAAGGTCATTTTTCTCTTTTGTGAGAGAGAATAAAACAAAAACTACGGTGTTCTCAAAACAAAGTTCAGGTTTTCCATTCAGAAGAGCTTTTTGCTTTGGCATATATGTTACATAAATAGGCAAAAGCTTTTCAGAATGTTCAAAAGTGAAATGAAGATCTTCAAAATCATTGGTATAAAATATTTAATTTATGCCTGAATAATATTAGTATATTTGGGAGTGGTATTTTATAGTTTCCCCTATTAATCTTTGAGTTCTTCAGTTTTCTGTTTTGAAGAAAGATTTTTTTTTTTTTTTCTTTTTAATCTTGATTTTTTTTTTCCCCCCTGGAATTGAAAAAAAAAATCTTAATTTTAAGTGGCACCTTCCTCATCTTATATAATTTTTTGCATAAGGACTAGAAGAGATGCTTTAGTCTTTGGCTTCATGGTATCAGGCTCAATGCTGGAGTTACTAGCCGCATTCAGAGCCTGAGTGGAGCAGAAGTTCCTGCTAGATGCTGTAGGGACCTTAAAAATCTATAAATGTATGAAGCATCAAGCAGTGGGAGTTGGAGTATGGGAGCCAACAAGGGTTAACTTGTCCTATGGACTTTATATATTCATTTTTTAATTCATTTTATCAATTGCAGTGTGTAGTAAATTCACTGAATCATTCTAATTACTTATTGATTGGCTGCTGGTGCATTGGAACATCAATGTCCCTCTGTCATCGCAGGCTCACTCGTTGGTGACAGCATCCATCTGTAATGCACGGGCTGCTTCTTTTTTCCTTATCTCTGGGCTGTATAGCTGACACTGGCTTGTCAGCTGCTCTGCAGCACAATCTACCCAAGGTTCCTCCCTCCCAACAAAATTATTAGTATTTCTCTACCTACTTAATTAGGTTTCCTAGTGCTCAAGGGGCTCATTCAGTGGATGTAACCTGGGATAATCCTGCTTTATGTAAAGCCTTGCTTTATTAGTTGCATGTGTAAATCAAACTTCAGGACTAAACTCCCTGAACACCCTGCTCTGACCTTGATGTGGGCATAAGGGTCTGACTTGCCATTCAGTCTTGCTTGGGAAGCTTTCCCCTCCATGTAGAAATGTTACATCTTTTGACTGCCCTCCATCCAGGCAGTCTGTGCCCTAAAGATGAAAAAGGAAAGCTCCCCTTCAGAAACCAGTAACTGTGAGATCTGGGACTCTGACTGATTATTATCTTAGACCTGAGAAGGTGGCAAACCCCTGCCTGCCTTTCTCCTCTGCTGAGATGCCTGAGCTGCTTGTCAGTTGTGTCCTGAGCGGGTGCAGTTTAAAGCACAGTGTTTCATAGTGAATTACCACCGCCTGTGCTGTGCCTCTGTTCAGCAGCTGAATGACAAGCAGTTCAGGAGCAGTGACCCCACAGCCATCCTAACCTCATCAGTCAGGTTTCTATCCTTTCAGGGTCGGTCTCAAAAGAAATCTGGGACATCTCTGCCCTGGCCTACAACTCCCCTAAAAAGGTCATTGTGTGACCCCATGTGGCAGCTACACCAAAGCTGGTTACGAATCAAAATGAGTGTTTCCAAGGCCCATTTCTTCTGTTAGAAATCTTGAATTATTTGTACTATGTTAATAAAGTTCATCTAGGTCACCTGAACTGTCTCTCAGTTGTTTAATAAATTACTCACTGAGGGCCTGAATTGAACAAAGGTAGGAGATTATTTAAACATGCTGGTGACTGACTGATATCCAAGTCAGAGAAAATTCTATGCAGTAGGAAACAAGTGGTCAGGACATGAGAGAGCTGGGGGGGTCTCTGTGGGGTAGGATGGGGGGGACTCTGGAGATCAGATATAGGGCAGGAGTGTCTGGAGAAGGATACAGAGGGGTTGGCATGACAGCCTAGCTCATGAGATGAACCCTTGAGTAGAGAAGAGTAAGCACATTGTGAATGTCTCTGGATATTCATTGAGTTAGGCCTTGTCCAAACTGGGGGAAGAGACCTTGCCTTTCCTGCTAGGAAAGGAAATGTCAGTGCTGGGGTTGTGGTCTAGGCTTCAAGTGAATCCCCATCTGGACGTGCCTCCCTCCAGCAATAGTGTGTCTGTGGCTTTCTTGGCATGGTTCAGCTACAGGACTTAGATGCGTTGTACATTCAGCCATTCCAGCCAGTGCCTCCTCACCCCAGTCCTGCTTCTGCAGGTTTTCTCCCATTCTTGCTCTTTGGCTGAGATGTGCTGCATCTGTCTGCAGCATCCCTGGCTCTTCCCTCTAGGATGCCTGGTTGGCACAAGGACTTGGCCAATGAAGAGAAGAGGGGCCGGTTTTGATAACTGATGGTTTTTCTGTCCGAGACAGAGTCCGGTCCTTTAGAAATCTGTCTGGCTGATGGAGGAAAGGAGGAGAGAGGCAGGAGAAAAGTGATATTGGGCAGAAAGGCTAAGTCAGCATTGTGCTAGGAGAGCCAAGCATCTGCTGATTAGGGCATTCCCTTAGGAGACTAAAAATCCAGGTTTAAAGCCATATTATGCCTGAATCAGATATCCTGCATATACGATTTCTCAAAAATTGTAACAAGTTCTGGAATGTTCCTGAAATGCTTCTCTTAATACTGCTACATGTAAATGATCCGGAGCTGCGGGTTTTGAAATGTTTGACTTGAATAGCTGTTGTTTAACATCCTCCTTAATTATATTGAATTCTTTCTGTGCAATCAAACATTGCTTAGGGCCATTGGAAAGTGAAGTATTTCATTATCCTTGTAGGATATGAATACATCATCCAAATTCTTTCCAAATACAGAACTGAAATATTTATTGACTACTTCTGCTTGTTCTGTGTTGCAAGGCTAATTTTCCATCCTGTCTAGTACTGGACCCATTGGAACTGATTCAGTCTGAAACGTTTAGGCTCAAGTCAATGTGCTCTCAGCAGCAAAATAAATGTGTTTGCTTTTTGTGCCATACACTTTCTTCCCTAGGAAGACGATGGGGTTGGGAAAACCCAAGGGTTCCCCTTACGGACATTTTTTATCATTTTGCTGAAAATCCTGAACTCTAAATTATTTTGTTTTCTTAGAGGGGGTCTAGAGTGATAAAAGCAAAAAAAAAAAAGTTTAAGGATTTTTTAAAGACAAAAAAGGAATAAACAAAAATCTTAGGCTTGAGGGTCAGAAGGACCCTCAGACTGTCTCTTAAGGAGAAAACAGCTCCACGTGCACCGCTCCCGACAGTGCTTGTCTAGCTCCTTCACCAAACCCTCCAGTGGCGGGGATTGCACTGTGTGTTCATGGAAAGCACGCAGTTCATGGGGAAAGAAAGAAAGAAGAACACCTTCAACTTTTTTCTAAAAACAATATTCTGATTGAGAGGAAAAGTTTAAAGGGAAACATTTAGCCCAGCCTTAACAAATTTTCTCTTGTAAATAGACACGAAGGATACCCCTGTGAATAGGATACTCCAAGAATCACTCCTACATTTCTCTTCTAATGCTGTTCTGCACATACTGAGCACATGTCGCTCCCATCAAACTGATGGGAGAAAGAAGGAGAGGAGAGTTGTTTCTGAGGGCAGACTTTGGTTGTTCATCTGAGAGGGTTTTAAGGAACAAGTGAGGCACTCTGCTCCTGCCAGTGGGAGTCATCTCTGTGTATGTGTGATCACTTCGGTTCTGCAAGGGCTTTAGCTCCCATTTGCCTGCAAAACAAGAACTATTCCCACACTTGCCTGCTCTGAAAATCACAAACTGCTTTGCAATGACTTTGCCTCCTCCTTTAACAGTCGATTTTTCCACTCATTGCTTCAGCTTGGCCCCCTATCCTCCTCTTCAGTATAGGAAGAGGAAAAACAAACACTTCTGTATTTGTTCCTAATGTCTCTGACACTCACTTCACAAGAGCCTGGGAGCTGTCAGAGCCATAACGCACAACGTCAAATTAACATTTATTTTTTTCTGAAATGGTAATTATACCCTTTTGTACTGTGCTGAGCTTGTGTTTTTTGAAGTGTAAATGTGGAAGTTACATCGAAGTTGCATTTCTGAGACATCAGTATGGGGGCATTTGTCCAAGTGCTCAGTGGGAAGACTTTTGCAGTCCTGGTGGACAACAAGCTGAACATGAACCAGCATCTGTCCTTGCAGCAAAGAAAGCCAACAGCCTCCTGGGCTGCATTAGAAAGAGCATTGCCAGCAGGTCAAAGGAGGTAATCCTTCCCCTCTCTCCAGCACCGGTGAAACACATCTGGAGTGCTGCATCCAGGTCTGGGCTCCCTAGTACAGGAGAGACACAGGCATACTGGAGCGAGTCCAGCAAAGGGCCACAAAGATGTTTAAGGAACTGGAGCATCTGAAATACAAGGAGAGGCTGAGCGCTGGGATTGTTCAGTGTGGAGAAGAGATGGCTCGGGGGATCTATCAATATAAATGCTTTATGGGAGGGAGTAAAGAAGATACAGCCAGATGCTTCTCAGCAGGGCTCAGTGAAAGGAGAAGAGGCAATGGGCAGAAATTATAACACAAGAAATTCCATTTAAACATAAGAAAAGCCTTTTCTGTTGTGAGGGTGACTGAACACTGGGCCAGGCTGTCCAGACAGGTTGTGGAGTCTCCATCCTCGGTGACACTTGGTGTCCAACCAGCTGGACACGGCTCTGAGCAACCAGCTGTACTTCTCATCCAGGCCACAGGCCTGTTAATTAATTTACAGCGTTATTCATATCCAGAGTAAGCCAGTAGCAGCTCTGGGCAAGGAACCACACTTGTAAGGAGCACTTGACCTCAAACACGAAGCCTGCATGTACAGGGCTCCAGAAACACTAAAAGAGGAATTTGGAGGTATGTCACTGTCTTTATGGACTGTGCTCTCACAGGCTGGTGTAACTCCAGTGACTCCAGCAAACTGCACTGGATTTACACTGGAATAACTCCAGCTTGCTCTCAGGGTGTTCGGCCCATGCAAAAGTTGGGAGGCTGACTTGGGCCTGAGGTGAGGGCTTGCATCTGTTTGATTCGTGCACAACTTATTCATTTCATGAGCTCACCTGGCTGTTGAGTGCTGTGTCCATTGCCATCAGGGTTGTGAGAGCAGAGCTCGGCCACCTTCAGCAAGACACCTTCCACCAGCAAGGCTTGGTGTAGGACTGTTGTGGTTCATAGGCAGCCACAGCTCTGAAATTAATGTCCTTTCAAAAATGACTCAAAGTGTCCTCAGATTGACTGCAGGGTCTTGGCCCAGAGTGAGTGCGTTTGGAACAAAACATTTAAGCTAGGGTTCAATAAAAATGGGATGATAGGGCACAGTGCTTGCAGGGGCAGGGGGCTGTATGCAGGGTTATACCTGCTTTCATTCAGTCTCTGGTCTCATTAACACACGAGCACTGGCTGGAAATCTGTCATCATCCATTCAAGGAGAAGGTGGTAGAAGACACCTGATAAGGTAGAACAGACAAAGCCGTTAACCTGAAGAAACAGATTGATGTTCTCTTCCTGCTAAAGCCTGTCAGAGCAGATGACAAGAGACACAGACGTTTCCTGGTTGCAATCTCTAATCACGCAGAAGGGAGACATCATTGCATAACACTAAACTGGTTATTTCAGTAGCAACAGGCTTGAAGGAGAGCATCTCTGCCCATCTGCAATCTGTGTAAGGCCTCCATCAATTTAATTTCTTTAATGCTGGTACTCACAACAACTCTGTGAAGCTGAACAGTGCTGTCAGTCCCACATCACAGCAGGCAAATGAAGTGCCTGCGTACCTTCAAACACCTTTTCTCCCTGCGGTGGCTGAATGTACAAGCTCACAATACAACAGAAGGAGAGATGCACCATGGCATAGAGCAGAGCCCGTAGCTGAAGCAGGAGAGGTGGGAAAACCCCTAATGTGCCACTTTCTGATGGGGAGCTCCACCCTAAGAGAAGTCTGTTGCAGGGCAGGAAGCTGAAGATCAAGGTGACATCCTTAACTGAGGGTTCTTGCCCATGCCAACATGCCTGTATCCTGGCTACCACCTGCCTAAGGAAGGCTGTGCTCTACAAGGGGATATCGTGTACCATGCAGGGCGCCGGTGCTCCCTCCCTCTCCTAGTGGCCATCCTGTGAAGGAAGCACCATGCTGCAGCACCACGCTTCCTCTGTTAGCCCAGTGAGTCTGACCTGTTGCCAAAGACGAGATATTTTAAAAAGTAAGATTGGGAAGATAAGGAAGAGGGTCATTCTTTCAGGAGCATGCAAAGCCATCTGTCCTCACAGAAACTGTAGATACACACGTTTTTCCACTCCTTTCTCCTCTACATTTCGCATTTCCAAACCAAGGGCACGATACATTCTTCCTTTGGACCTTGAAGGGCAGATGATCACCTGGCTTTCAGGTAGCTGTCTCCTTGCATCAGCTGAGTATCTGCCTTGTGGGCATCGCATAAATCCATCCCCGTGTGACATGTCTCCAAAGCAAGTAACAGACATTTCTCTTTCAAGCTCTCTGCATCAGTGTAAATGTTACTGTCCAAGTGTATCCAAGGAACCTCATCTACCAGTTTAAAGTTCCTCACAAGATTTATGAGCTATTGGACTTCTACACGCATATGATATTGTCATAGCTACTAATTATTAATAACACCCTGTAATGAAGGCTAACAGTGTCTCTGGAGGGAGGGAAAGAGGGTTCTGTAGCTTTTGGGTTCATCCACACTGTTATTTAGCAACAAACTTGAGGTCTCTTGATCAGCCCAAGACATGTAAACTGCCCCTTTCAGTCTGCAGTAAAGCAAGGAGTTTCACCACCTCTGTGTTACTCCTACCCCACTGGCTTTTTAGGGAAGGGGTTAAGGCAGTGCCCTAGTATGCCTTCACTGTTACAAGTCTTTTCTTGTGATGCCAAAGCAGCTGTCCAATTTGCTCTGTCATTCCAATCGGTCACAAAAAAGTCCTTACAGAGTAAAGTTGTTCATTCATTCTTGAAGTCTCTGGTGATACAAACCTTCTGGAGGGCTGAGAGGGATCCTGTTTCTTGCAGCTCTGTCCCCACAGACTAGCCGAGGGAATCTGTTCTCTTTGACTTTTGATGCTCAATGCAAGATGCCTTTGGGAGTTCTAAGAAACTAGCATGATTCAGGGATAAAGTATTGTAAAGTACTTTGCCCAAGGCTGAAAGGAAACACATCTATTGTGGGTTTAGAGTGCTGATAAAATGTGGTCTGTTTAATTGCACTTCTGACCCATCCTGTCCTCTTTGTTTCTCTCTGTTGAACCGTGATTACGGCTTCCTTGGCTCAGTGTGTCTCAGCCTGTCATGTCATACCAAGCCCAGGATGTGACACATGGGAATAGGAGGTGACAGGGTAGGAACAGCCTGATGGGCTGAAAGGCTGGAAACAGAGGTGAAGTGAGGAGTTTTAGGATGGGATGCCAGCAATTGACAGATGATATAAAACTACCTGACAGATGAAAGGGCCAAGCTGCTGTTTTCAGCCTTGGCAGAGGAACTTACTGACCTTAAAAGATGGTTTGGCACATCTTCCACTGCTGAGTCACAGCGACCCAGCAGTGAATGGGTTGATCTCACTGACTGTGGAGGAAGGATGCTGTCACGTTTAAGGCATGGTATGCTGGAGAGAGAGTTCAAAACTTGGCTGTTGCATTGGCTTGCAACAGGCCCAGGAGCAAGTTGCTCCAAGCTGGAGTCACCTTAGATCTAGATGCTGAACAGAAAATGATTTCAGATCCTCTCTAGTCAAGAGGGAGAAGCGTGCCTCAGGGGTGGTACAGCCCATTGCAAGACAGACATCTGGGACACCTGGAGATGAACTGCTGTCTGGTGCTCCCACATCTCTATACAGGCTTAAAAGTGTGTGTGGTGGAGGACAGGTGACTTGCATAGATGGAGACATTTAACAATTAGGTGTCTAATGTTAAGTGAGGTGAATCCCACCCTTTGTGTCTCTGCATGTCATCTCTAAAAAGGCATGAATAAACTCTCTTGTCTCAATTGGTCATGAAAACTCTTTAAAACCTGCATGTCTTGTATGATGCTTATTTGGAAGCATGGACTGAGCCATGGCTTTCAGATGAGTATTTTACTTCAAGGGGGAACTTTGGGGCTCCAAAGGTTTGGAGTAAATCCCCACTATCCTGACCTGTCTCTGTACCATTCTCCATCTGCCCCAGTGTCAAACACAGCATTTTGAGACTCAGTGAATCAGCTCTTCTCCCACTTTAAGGAGGAGAAATTTCCTTGCAGTCAGTGGCAACCATAAGTGGTGAAGCAGGGATTGCATTTAGCTCAGGAAACTCTTGGAAATACCCAATGCCTAAGTGAAATCAGAGAAAACTTGAATAAAGCAAAGGCATACAGGGCCTCTATGACTTATGCTTCAACTAAGGTTGTTTTCTAACACAAGCTACTCAGAACCATGGATGTTTGCTGGGAGACTTAGAAAATCTATTTGCCTTCTGGCATGAAACAATTCCTTTGACTGTTAGTTGTATTTCCTCTGAAATTATAGCCATAATACAACTTCTGCAGATGCTGTTGGGACGATACGTAATACTCAAGTCTGCCCTGGGGTAAAAAGGATTTTCCATAGATTGTCAGAGTGTCTGCTCTTTATGACATTTTTCCTGCTAACCATAGCAGGTTTGTATTGACACATTTCATTTCAGTTGCCATGATAAAAAAACCACAAATTAACCATGAGGAATCCCCCGTTGCCAGTGTCACATTAGCCAGGGCAGATGGTCCTATTAAATCAGGTTTGGATACCAAATTCTCCCCCCCCCCCAGCGGTAAGGAGAGGTGAAAGAATCCAGAAATTTTTTTAATGGATAACTTTCTTCACCTATTTGGTCTAAATTCAGTCCTCTTTTGAACTAAGTCATCATAGGAAATTCAGGTAATTTTCAGACTTTACTTCCCACTGCTTGTTCAGAATTGACTTCTTGCAAAGTGAGGGCCCAAGGTATTTCCCAAATGGAAAACTTTGTGCTTAGTCTTAGAGAGCGAAGCTCCGTGCATCTTTCCCATCTCAATCCATGGGAGAGCTCTCTGCCCAGTCCATATACTACTATTGCTTGTCAAATCCAGATCTGCAGCATGAACAATCCATCTCCAGCACCTTCCCAGAAAAGTAATACCACTTCAATTTAGAGCATGCCAGAGGAAACTTTTAGGTGTGACAAGGCAGGATTTGGGGATTTTTTGCATATTGTGAAAAGGGAAGAGAGAGCATCTGCCTCCTGAAGTCTGCCTGGCATCCTATTTGTAATAGATCTCAGGAGATAACATCCTTCCCTGTAAGTGCCTCCCAGAACTCGTTCTCAGTAAAGCTCTAGTGAATCCTTCCCAAGGGCATGTTCTTGCACAGTCTCACGTCTCCCCATGATACGATCTTGTGAGCATGTTGCAGTTTAAAGAGGGAGGAAGATCCCCCGGGTTAAAGAAAGAGCCATGCAGCAGCTCTGTCCTTAGGGGGCATGATGACGGGAGAAGATGAGGTTCCAGCACAGTGAAAAGCCACCACATTTCACTGCTGCTTAGTGGTGGGGGTGGTTTTTATCCTGTTTACCAGCTGTGCCCATAGCCATGTGAACTTGAAAGCACTGGCTCCAAACTGAAGAGTGCTTTTTCGGCTGCAGCCGAGGACTACTGAGTTGTTAACCTCTGGGCTGTGAGACCCCAGCCTGTTTGCTGGCAGGTTACCACAGCATTGTAAAGGGTGAAGATGCTGCTTTTCCTCTCATGTTCTGAGAACTTCAGGTAAGAGAGTCTGCACAGCATGCTGCAAAGATGGACATTCCACCTCTGAATGAAGAGCAGAAAGAAATTGGTTTCTAGGTGTATGCTAAAGCCTCGTGGTGCAGCTTTTACATTGAAGCCTGAGATCTGGCTGTTACAACAACGAAGCAGGGAAGGCAGCCTGAGAGACCCCTGCAGTCTTCTTGCCTGCTAACTCTTACTCAAACATTATCCACAGTAGTCCAAATGCAGTTTACTGGATATATATTGTTCCTGTGTTTCTGGTTTTACTAGGAGATATTACTGTTTTGTCTTTGAAAGATGACTGAGAAACATTTATGCCGCTCTCTTGGGGTTCCACATGGGATGTACCGAGGCTCACATGTAGTTAATATGTTTTCTAAAAAGACAAAGCTTCCCTTGGGCTTCAGCAAACATTTGAAATGAGTTAGAGGAGGATTGGGAGTATAATATTAGCTATGTTATTGCTTTGTTATATTGCTGCTGGAGGAGGCAAGACTCTCTTGTCATGTGTGAGAGGGAAAAGAAAATACTGTAATGATACCTGTTAGCCAAGAGAAATCCCTGCTCTGGCTACACTATAGAGAGATCCAGGTCCAGAGAGTAAAGGCATGGCAATGCATATAGGCTCTGAGATCTCTTATCAATTTAATCCCGCTGTAGTGTTGGAGGTATATAATCACTGCAGTATGTTCATGGAAGCCCAACATTTTAACAGTGCAGGGGGGAACTCACAGCTGGGAGTGAATGTTGTTATCAGGGTGGGATATGGGAATGCCAGGCCTTGACTCCCGAGGGGTGTACCAGGTTTGGGCTGGAGACAGGGTCTGGCGTATCAGGAGGCTGCAGGGTGTACAGAGCTGCGTGTATGAGTGTGTGTGTGTGTGTGTGTGCTTGTGTATATTTAGACAGATATATAACAGGTTCTTTGCTGCCGTCTTCTCCTCTACCCTTATTCCCCAGTATGGAACCTGGGTCTGTTCTTATCACAAGCTCTGATCTGCTGGCTTGGGAAGGAGAATTTCACACCCACAGCAGTCAGCATAGTTTTGCCCTGCTGTCTCAGTGCATTTGATTCTCCAGCACTGTATCCTGTTGACCAAAGAAAGATGCCTTCAGCATCACAGAAAGTGCTGCCCTGGCAGAGGGGTTTTTAAATTTTTACTTGCTTACTTAGAAGAAAAACAATGCTGGAAGCAATGGATTTTTAAGTTCTAATCTTGCTTCTTGATTAAACATTTAAAAGATTGCATAGGTTCGACAGAAGACCAGACTGCCTATTAGCTTGCAGTTGCATTAAATATATCAAGTTAATTTAACCCTGGCAGTCTGCCAGGAACAAGCACATGATTTGCTTTAGAGACAACCTAAAATCAGGTTTTTAAAATAAAAATTCAGAGTAATCCACTTCAACAGGGTTATTTTTTAAAGAAAATTGAAGAAATTAATCGTTTCTAATTTATGCCATACTGCGTGAATGGGAAGCCAACACCATCTTTGATGCTTCAGTTCCAGCTCTGCCTCTGTCTGTGGTTCTGACAAAGAGAAAATAATGTATGAAAATGTTTTTTCCCAAATCTGTATGAGAATTTGAGCTAAATGATGGGAAAACTGGAAAGAGTTGGGTGAAGATCTGCATAGTGAATTTGTTCAAAAAACAGCGTCGTGGTCTGGGCTGAAGTGAGAGGCTTCCCTGCTGTCCAGCTGTGCGATAGATTGTGGGTTCTGCCTGCGGCTACAGACCGCATGTGCTGGAGTACAGAGGAGCTCAACTCTGCTTGAGCATTGTTAGGCTTTTACAGAGTGACTACAGAAGGATGGACAGTATCTCATCTGATGTGAAGTCTGATAATACAAAGCTTACCCATGAGCATTTGCACTTCAGAATATTTTGAATTAAATTTTCTGGGAGCTACGTCATGCCCTGTGTTGATGCCTGGAAGAAGGGGTGGGAAATGATGCTGCGTTTCACTACGTCCATGTGCTTAAATGTTTTCCCCTTGCTCTTACAATTGAAGGTGTTTTCTGCACTGATATATGACAAGCTCTCTGAAGGGAGGCACTCCGTGCTGAGTACCCAAGGAAAGCAGAGTGCACGCTGCTGGAAATCTGGCAAAAGCTACCTGACAAAGCTATATGTATGCTTTATGGCAGCTCCTTTCTCTTGCCATGAATATCAGACACCAGTACTAACATAAGTCAGTGATCTTTGTCCCTCTCCTAGGAGCTGACCGAGCAATTCAGCAGGACTTGAAATCCTGCTGAAAGGAGAAACTCAAGAGCAGCATGAAACTGCCAAGTAAAATTGAAAATTTCTAGATGTACCTTTAGGTGATGCAAAGTGATGGTGGGCAAAAAATTTAGGTGTTTCACCAGAGGCTTCCATACATCCCAAAATCCTAGTGAATGCCTGTAGTGGGAAACAAGCAGGGTTGGCCCATCATGTTGCAGAATGAAAGAAAATGAAAAACCCATTTTCTCTGTCCCAGCTCTAGTGACGGTAACCTTTCATGGTGGCCACAGGTCCAGGTGAATTCTGTACATGGACAGTAGGTAGGGAAATTCTGTTGCTTGCTTTGCGTTAAGCTGGAGTGTAGAAGGTCCCGGAGGACAGGCCTTTAGGAAGGATCCTGCTTTCATTCCCAGCCAACAAATTTCATTTCTATCAGAACTTGCGCTGTATTGTCAGAATAGAAAGACTCATACCCTGAGCCAGAGAAGCGTCACACTCTTCAGTTCCTCCCTTCTCCTTTTGAAGGTGACAATAACCTTTCAGCAGCAGAACTTCTTCCTCAGATATCATTTTCAATTTAGCTTTCATGCAGGAAAGAACAAGTGGGAAGTGACTTTCCAGCTAGAGCAGCTCTCCTGACCATGTTGCACGCGGGCATGTGGAAACTCCCTACTCTGCAAGTGCACTGCTTGCACGCTCTCCGCTTGCATGAGCTCTTGCATGAGCTACAGACAGCTGCCATCTCTGCACACATCGTGGTGACTTCAGGGGTTAAACCAAAGGGAGATTATTTCCTATATGTGCACAAATAAAACCCTTACCGTTGTTTCCCAGATTTTCTTTTTTTCTTGATTTTTTTTTTTTTTTTAAACTTGAAAGCTAGATGAATAGGAAAAGTGAAATGCATTGGTTCCAGTTTGCAATGAGAGCACAACTTCAATTGATTTAAAGGAAGGAACAGTTCAGGTAACGATCACAGAAGGAGGCTGAAATTAGTCAATAAATAAAGTGCAATGTCTCATCCTGCCTTCACTTTCATTAGATTAGATACACTTTGAGACTAACTTCTCTGGAGATAACACATACACTGCTTGTTTATAGACAGCCTGGAGTACTGCATACTCATTGTATGGGGCATTTGACCAGCATGGGTCTGGCAGAGGATGTCCTGCAATAAATGCTGTGCCTATGTATAGACTGTTCAGAACTTTATTCTAGAAAAATTGTTCTGCTCACAATGTGGAATATCCTGGAATAATATTAACTACCCTTTGCTGTTGAGGCTACCAACTCTGCAAACAGAAGTTATGTCTAATTCATTATTTGTATTCCCATTGTACAGATGGAAATAGTTTGTGGAACAGATGAGTGAGCTGAACTGCTTAAGGTGGTGGCAATTATGGGTTAGAAACCAGGACACCTTGAATTCCCTGGGAGACCCTCTCACTGCTGTAGCATGCTCTCTTCCCTACACCTGATGGAGAGAAGGCACCGCGACTGTGGGGAAGGGGAGTCTGAGAAATGTGCTGTCACATTTGTGAATCACCTCAGGACATATCCACCTTCAGGCACAGTTAGAGCTATAGGAAATCAATGTTTAATACAGTTCATTTAAAATTCACAGACACTGATGTGTTAGGAAAGGAATAGATTAACATTCACTAGATACCAAAATCACTGTTCTCCAAGATCTTTAGCTCCACATCCTCTGGAAATGGCAATTTATTATGTCAAGTATGTGAAGGAGAAGGAGAAAGAGGTGGGAGCTGGAGTTTTAAAGATTTTTAAATTTTTTATTTGATTTATTTAAGTGATATGGACCTTTTCCTCCACGTAACACATTGTGCCACAAGGTTTTCAGGTGGATCTGTGCCACATCAGTGTGGTCAGACAGATATAAGCTTGTTCACCTGAGATGCTGAATGCTCTGATGTGAAAGCCGTGTGGCTGTACCAGCACGGTGCAGCGCTCAGGGTACCAGAACTATACTGCACCAGGCTTTATCAGCTTGCTGTGATAATGTATAAAAAGTGCTTCTGTATGGGAGCTGGCTTGTGTTTGGCCAGCTCGATGAGTGGGCAAAGGGACCTGGGACACACAGGGCTCTCCTGTGCCAACCACCCTTCATGGTCAGTGGAGAGATGCAAGCGCTTCCAGGGCATGTTTAGTTCCTCCTTAAGTAGACCTCTAAACTCATTTAGATGAATCCTGCCTATTTCTTTCTCCTGGGCATGAAAGGAGTTGAGAGTGACAACCAAGGACATCTCTGTAAATACTGAATGTGAAGTGACTGGAGCTCCACCAACACAACCGCTCCTCACACAGAGGTAGGGAGGTTGGATTCCCAACATCCCAGAAATGGAGGGGTGGACTCTGCTGTGTGTCCACATGGACCTGGAGTGTGACTGGACACAGTGCCCAAAGACAGGCTGTAGGAGACCAAAACACATTTTTCAGGGGAAAGAATGAGACGTGACTTTATTTTTAGAGGTAGATGATATTTTTAGATTAACTTTTTTTTCCCCTGAAGCCTCATATTTAGGTTGAGCAAAGCATTTTAAATAATACTGTCAACTAAAAAGTCAGTAATGGATCATCTGGTTAAAAAAATCCCCAAGAATGAAATAAAAAAGATTGAAGAAGTACAATATTTTCTGTTGACATTTGCAAAACAGAAAGCTTCAATTTTTCTATTTCTGTTCAAAATAGACTGAATTTGTAAAAAAAGAAAAAAGTATTGAAAAGCTGAAACCCCAAATGAAACATTTCATTTTGGGCCATGTGAAATTGAATGCTTCTCTTTTGTGTTTTCATGCTGTTGTTTTTTTTCTTTTCTATACTGGATATCTCAAAAACTTCTGAAAATAGTTTCCATTGTAAGTTGTGTCCCCCCGCCCACGACCAACAATTTTATGTCTGTTTTTCTTGTGGAAAAAACCCCCGACGTGAAGCAAAACAGGTGTTAATCTAGCTTTGTTAAAAAAATCTTGACCCAATAGGTTCTTCAAAGTGTGTTGCATCTGCAAATTAAACAATCTCCCTACAAGAATAGCTCTTCTCATTGAAGAAGCCATCAACAAAACAATTAGGGGTTGTGCAGATATGCGTTCCTTCTTCTGAGCCTCCTTTCTTCCCTACCCTCCTCACTCCCACTGGAAGTCTTGTATCACCTGCAAGCTGTCAGCAAATACAAGCCATCACGATTGAGCAGCGTACTGTATCGTTTCCTCTCTTCACTCTAGAAACCTTAATATAGCAGTGGGAGGGCACAACCTGGGGGTGAGTAGCAGGCAAATTATAGCTCTGGGGAGCCATTAGGTATAAGGTGGAGGGGACCTGATCATTTCCATGGCAATGATTATCTCAAAGAGCAACTGCCTCTGTATAATAGGTCTCTGGTGGCGCAGATTTAAAAGGTGTGCAGTTGTAACCCCAGGGGACCGGGTTGCAATGTGCTTTGCTGACCAGTATTGCTATCTGCTTTCTTGGGGTTGGTTGTCTTTGATTCAAAACTCTTTGGCTAGGGGTGAAAGTAGTTCATCCAGTGCAGTGGGATTCTGATCCAGCTGCAGTGCTCCTAGACAGAAATTGTAACAGTATTAAGCAACAGGAAAGCTGAGCTAGAGTTTGTTTACCCTTATGTTCACAGCTAATTTTATCTGATTTAGTTTTCTGCAGAGCACTGTCATCTCTCCTGAGAAGACTTGGCCCCATTTCTGTTCTCTCTTACATGAATTATTGGAACTATTTGGACATTTTTGTTCAAACACAGTAACGTTAAAGTTGTTTTCAACCCTACCAGTGGTCAAATAACAGCCACTATTTAGCTCAGCCAAGGCATGTATCTTTTGCTTGCCAAATGTGTTACTCACAGATCTGTTCTTTTCTCATTCCTCCACCTGTGATGTTGCTGGTGATGGAAGGAAACTTTTTTAACTCTTGTGTCTCACTGGTTATTATCAGCTTGGCAATGCAGGCAAATCGATCTCAAGAATGGACAAATAGTTCCACAGTGTGTGAAGTACAAGTGGTCTAATATACTGGCCTCTAAAAAACCTGCTGGTTCCTCTCCATAAGGACTGGAATGACCTGAGAAAACTGGGCACTAACTAAGCAAGGCTCCCACATGCTTCAGAACAGCTCCTTTTTGGTTGTACAGAGTCCCACAGGAATAGCATCATTTAGAGGCTGGTCTGAAGAAAGTTTTGCCCAAAAGACCTCTGAAAGTTCACTTTTGTAAACTATTTACCTTAAAGTCCTTATTTGGAACAGACATAATTTTATAGACAGTACAAGGAGGACTTCTGGCCAGCTCTCAGGGTCTATGGGGAAGGTGGCAAGACATTCATTCTTCTGCTTCCTCCAGTCCTGCTCAGTAGTGCTGTGATCATGGGTTAGGGAAGGCTGAAGATGTCTCCAAAGTAGTGGTTCCTAAACCATAGTCGTCCGATGAGTAGTTTGAGGAATTGTTATAAGTAAGTGGTTCACAGAACCATGTTGAGTTTTTCACAAACAAAGGTACGCTGAGGGGGATGCCCGGCAGTCCTTAAGACAATGTTGAGGGCCAACATGGCCTGAAATATTGCAAGGCACTCTTCTAGAGACATCTTGAAGAGGCCTTCCTAATTGAGGTTTTGTTTGTCTATGGAAATAAATGTATCGCGTGCTTACTAATGCATGGTTTCTTAAAAAGTTTATGAACTCTCTAGTGGTGTTTACTGTACTCCAGGATTCAGAAACAAGCCAAAACTGCAAAGTGTGTGTGCATATGTGTGTATAAAACTAGGCAGGCCCTGCAGGCATAGTAGCGCTATTATTATTGCCATTCTACCTTTGCCCACGTAATTTCTTCACACCATTTTCATTGTGAGAAGAGAAAAACTGGAGCACACCCATTCTCCCACCTGAAGAAGCTGCTCTTTCTGTCTGGCAATTCTGCAAGGTGATAAGCCCATTGATTTTCTTGTGTCTCCTTGATATCTGCCCAGTACCCTGGGTGTGCAGCTGCCTATTGCATGTGTAAACCACTGTCCTGGTTTCGGCTGGGATAGAGTTAATTTTCTTCCTAGTAGCTGGTACAGTGCTGTGTTTTGGATTTAGTTGGGGGGGGGGAGAGTAAGTGAGTGGCTGTGTGGCGCTCAGTTGCTGGCTGAGGTTAAACCACAACAACCACACATGTTGAGGGACATGGCAAAAGAGGGCACAGGCATTTGGGTACAAAGAGAAAATCAGGGAGTAGGATTCTGTCATTGGCTGGATAGAAGGTGCATTTCCTTGCTTGTCCCAATGCCAGAGCAGCCATACTGGTGACATTGTATTTTATCTTTCCTTACCCCCAGGCAGTTGAGAATAATGTTCAAAAAAATCGTCTTAAGGCCCTCAGGTGCAGGGTTTTGACCTTGAGTTAATCTGTAACCAATTAACTCAAGATGGTTAATAACACATTTGTAAAGGTTAGTTTGAGCGCAGTCCTCCCCCTAACTTTTGTTCCAGGCAAGGAACATTCATGTCTCTGTAGGGCAGAGTGCATGCATTTATATTCTGCTATTAATGTGCAGGGAGTGACCAGCTTTGCAAGTTAATTGGCTATCAATTAACTGCAGGTTAGAAAAAGACCAAGCAGAAAAAGCAGCCTTTGCTGTACGGTGTGGCCTTTCACTGGCTGACTTTTGCATTTCATAGAGGCTCCTTTGGTAGAGACAAAATAATGTGGGTGACGGAGACTCAGTGCTGCAAAATACCACACGATCCTGATGAGCCCAACACTCCCCACCAGTAAGTCAGAGCCTTGTGCTGCCCAGCTCCAAGACTGCTTTTTAATATTAAGCTTATGCCACACAATGACAAACTCAGTGAACAGACAGAAACTATGAATTTTTCTACCAGCTCAAAATTCGGGTTTAGAATTAACCCTGTGATGGCAGAAGCACAAGAGAGCAGAGGAGAGCCCATGACATCAGACTTGCGAGAGGGAGCCAGGGAGCTGATTTCAGCTTTTCTCATTAGGAGAGAGTCCAAGATGCAGGTTACAGCATGCGTAGATGCTGATGCTGAAGCAGTCATCTCCGTCCTACAGTCAGCCACAGAGCTCTGCTCCTGCTTCAGGGGACTGAGGCAGCTCAGCCCAGATTTACTCCCTTTGATCAGAACTAGCTTGAAGTTTCTTCACAGAGGGGAGAACTTCAGTCAGCCTCAAAGAGACGGCCGCTGGGGTTACGCTTAACTGTCTGTCACTTGGCACAGAGGCGTCGGAGGAGCCCCACTGGCTCTGTAGCCAAGGCAGAGCACCTCAGCTCTCCCTCCTGTGTTACTACAACATGAACCCAGAAGAGCTTTGGATGGGAATAGACACGTCAGCTTGAGCCTTCACCTCTGTGGCTTCCTTCCTTTAGTTATCTCCCACTCTTCACTTACAGTTCATCCAAGGACTGAGTGCAGTCCTCACCCCACCAGAGCCAGCTCCTCATTCCAGAAAGACTGCAAGAGAGGCAGGAACAGCCAAACTATGAGACACTGCCAGAGCATGGCCTCAGTCCCAGCATAAGGTCTAGATCAGGCCCAGAACCAGCTTTGGGAGCAAACTGGGGAACAGGCGTAATGATCCTGTAGTGACTGTGTCACCTGTGAAACCCAGGGCAGGCTCGGAGCTGTCACCAGCAGTTAGCTCCCCTGCAGAAAGGCCTGCCTGCTAAGGACCACGTGTCATCTCCAGAATTCAACTATTAAATTCAACACTGTTTTTGTGCAGAAAACTGTTCATGTGTCTCTAAACTTTTATTTCCAAGTCATTAACTGGATCGATATACAACAATTATCTTTAACCTTAGTCTCTTTGCTGGTCTGTCTATAATTTGTTTTCTATTACACTCACTTTGGCTCCTGCTGGGTGGATTGAGATACACCACTGTGGTAGTGTCTGGGTAATGGAGCCACTAACACATCTCAGGCTGTGGTTTCGCTCTATGAAGAATTCAACTCAATCCTAGTTCAGATAATTCCCCCCAGCGCTCAGCCTTCTTGCCTGTTCAGCACTCATTCACCCCCCCCCGTGCCATGCTGCACATGCAGCCCCAGCCATCGCAGACCAGCTGGTGAAATAATTCTCTTGGTTTTATGTTTGTTTTTTTGTTTATGTCAGTTCAGTTGCCTGATGCAGCTCACGGACCTGCCCATGATGTATCCACTGTGGGGTGGAGATGGGCAGTGGGCAAGGCAGGACTACTAGCTGCTGAACATCAGGTGCCATCAAAGTGTCACCTCCAGATCTCACCGCTATTTGTCTGCAAGGTGACACAACTAAGACCAAGAGATAAAGACCCACAGCCCTTCAAGCATCTGGCTTCTCTCTTAAAACTATTAGCAAGAAGAAGCAAGAGTGAGTCCAGCTGTTTGCAGCTGAGGAAGATAAGATCAACTCCATAAATACACTGGAGGGCAGGCCCCAGGGTGGCAGAGGAGCTCCTATAGTTACAGGACAGACTTTGCACAAAAATCCCAAATAGACTAGAAAATGAGGAGGAGGTCGTGGAACAGCTACCTGACCAAAGCAGCAGAGATTAAGAAATATATATAATTTAAAAATGAATTTGGGTAGACTCATAAAATGGTGTTAATGGTTCTCAGGGTGCAGTCGGCTGGAATGTCCTTTCCAGTCCTACATTAATCATATTTTGTACTACTCCCCTGAGACAGATGGTCCTTAGAACAGGTGGTTTAGTTATTATTTTTTATTGTGCTAGAATAATGTCACAGTCTTGAAAACTCTGGGCTCTGAGCCAAGGAGAAGTCACAAAGGTCTGGACACATCCCACCTAACTTAATGCTTGTAACTGAAGCACCTAAGTGAGAAGCCTGGTAAAAATAAGGAACAACGCATCACTGTACAACCCAGGTGGCTCGCTCTGTCTAGACCGAAATCCGTCTGGAAGGACCTCGCTCTCTCTACTGTCTATGGACAGAGCTCAGACACCAAATCTAAACAGGGCTTCTAATTTAAACACTTCAGTTAAGTGTCTAATACTCTGTGGGAAGCATCTAGATCAAAATATCCTTCATCCTTAGGTGGAGTGTCCATGTGGCGGTTTCTTTGAGCCCTGTTTTCCTCCAGCACTCATGGTTACAGGTTAGCTTCAAAGCAGCTGTGATGTAGAGCACATATAATTTACTCCAGCTCTTGGTCTGCTGACTGGTGTTTAAAGCTGTTCCCACTTGCCGTGTCTTCATGTCTTCAGAAGTTTTTCAAACGTGAATGTGCTCAATCTGTTGCTGCAGCCTAATTTACATATGTTTTGCATAGCATAAGTATTTTGCTTTGGGTGTTTTAACCCACCCCCTCATTACCAGAACTAATTGTGAGTTGACTGTATCAAGTTTTTATGCAGAGATGCCTACCCATGAAAATGCCAGGTTATAAGGTACCTACCCGTGAAAATGGCAGGTTGTAGTGCATGGAAGGCATTTAGAGCAAGGGTCAGCACGAGGCTTTGGAAAATTGTGAGTGTTCAAAGGTTTGCGGGGAACCCATAGAGGTTGTGTAGTTCTTTTTCCTGCTCAAGGCAGGATTGACTGTGCTGAATCATTATGTGTTTGTCTAGTCTGTGCTTATGCCTCTGATGATGGGGACTCTAACCATCTCCCCAGGCAATCTACTCCAGTGCCTACTGGTAAAATTATTTAATGCTTTCCTAACGTTTAACCTAATATTTCTAGCTGCAACTTTTTTTCCTGTTCACTGGCCACATAGTACAGCTTGTTCCTGTCCTCTCTGCAGCAGCTCCCTATATATTTGCAGACTGTTATTATCTCTGCCCTTCTCTTTTTATTATGTTAAAGAATCTCATTCCATTTTTTTATTGTAGGCGGGTTTGTAGGGTAATTCATGCAAATCTCTTCTGGACCCTCCAGCCAGTCCACAGCTTTCATGAGGGCAGAGCCCAGTACCACACCTAGGACTCTAGCTCAGACCTATTTGGTGCTGATGCAGCAAAAGGACAGACAGATTTCTCTTTGCCTTGTTCTCCTGTTGGTGCCTCCCAGGAGGGTTTTTGCCTTTGGTACAACAGCATTGCATTGCTTGTTTATGTTCCCCTGGGGATGCACTAAACCATTCAGATTCTTTTGTGCAGAACTGCTGCCTGGCAAGTTTTATTTAGCACATATTTATGCAGTTGATGTTCCAGTCTAAGCATAAGTAATACCTAGGACAACTTCTTATTGAATGTCATCCTGATTTTTTAAGTTAATTTCTCCAGTTTTTCAAAAACATCCTTCTAGAGTGCCTATATTCCCCTGAAAATACCAGAAATGCTCTTCTGCTTCTGACTGAAGGTCACTCCAGCCCAGTATCCTGCCTCCAAAAGTGGCCACACACTGGGGAGGTGTGAGAAAAGGGTAAGTGTGTGTGACACTTTCCATAGGTGCCTTCCCAGCCTCTGGCTGCTTAAGTATCTCCTGAGCCTTTGTGATTTGTGTCTACACCTTTGGCAAGAAGCTTCAGAGGTGTATCACCTGTTGTATGAAGAACCATCTCCTTTTGTTTCTCGGCTTGCTATCAGTTTCACAAGCCTCTTCTCTGCTCTGTCACCTGGTTATGTGACAAATACTAAATATGGTGCCCAGCACAGACCCATGTGGAAGCACAGTCAATGCATCCTTTCATTTTGATGGTTAGTCATTGAAAACTATATCTTAAGTATGAGTCTAATCATGTTTTCACCCCTCTACCTTTGTTTGTCCTACACCATTTTCTATAGCTTGCTTACGACAGCTGGGAAGGCATTTCAGAAATTAATTCTGGGAAAACTTTCTCGTTCAGGGTTGTGCAGCACCGAAGGCATGCTGTACGCAAGGGACATGATCCCCAGGGGTCAAATAATAGAGCAAAATGTCCATATCAGGGTATGGGGTTTTTTATTTCAGTTCATTACATGGCCAAATTCACTGTTAGTGTAAAACACTTTGAAGTCAATGGGGTTACATCAGCAGAGAAACAGAGAAACAGAAGTGAGAAATGGTATTTCATGAGTAATTTCCAAAGTGCTTGGGCTATAACTTTAAAAAGAAATAATGATCAAATTAACTTATGATGCAGAAGTTGAAATGCTGCTGCTGCCTTTTTTTTTTCCTTGTACTATGTTCCAAATTAGTTAATGTCCCATAAAAGAAAGCCATTAATGGAATCACAAAAGCTCCTGAACTGGACATTCCTGCCAAAGTCCCTGGCAATAATTAGCTTGTTACAACTCCAAATCAGTAGAAGATTCTTGAGGTATTATGAAAGGGAGCTTAAGTCTATGGACCTCCAATCCCTTCAGATAGCATCAGTTCAAACTTTTTATTTGAACACACACATAAAATGTCAAAAGAAAAAAGAAAAAAAAGCAGGTTTCATGGCATGTGAGCTGTCACAGAGCTAAGTTTGGAGTCCCAGCTTTGCTCAGAGGAGAGCTTCCCTGCCAACCACTGGTTCATAAAAATGTTGACTCTAAATTAGCTTAACAGAACAAATGATTTAAATTTGCAAGTATTGGCCAATTGATCATAGCACCCAGAATGCACAATCACATTTTGCTGCCAGTGAGCCCTCAACAGGGTAACATTTAAGCTGATAGTAATTTAAATTGTATTTCAGACTTAGACAGCTTCTTCCTTTAATTCCCTGAATGACTGATCATACTGGGCTCTGGGCAGTCAGTGAATTTGCAGCTGTGCATTGGCTTTCCTGGACTTTCTATATCTATAAAGCCATGGTTCCACGGTCACAACATGCAACAACATATTTCTGCTCTTTCCTCATCTATGCCTCCTCATCTTGCTTTATCTCTCCCCATGCTTTAGTGCACCAGATCCCCAGTTGTATCTTTGGTTGAAAGTTAGGTCTGTTCCCAGCCATGGGTTACAGCACAGCCCCACAAGCATTTGCCCCTGGTGTAACTGAAGCTGCATGGTGGTTGACACGTGGTTTCCCTCTGACCTCTTGTTGGGTCCTGACTCTGGCTATCTGGTGTGATTTTTGAGGAGCTGCCATAATCTGGGATACCTCATCACTGATGTGATATCCACACACTTTGCATGGGGCTTCATGACATCTCTGAAGTGGCCCATACGCCACCTCTTCCCTAAAACCGTGGCTTGGCAGAGCTCTGAGATTTTCTTGGACTGCAGCTGCTGGAATTTTGTCTAATATCCACCACTGAGAGGTGGACCCTTAACTTTTTGGCCTTACTAATAAGATAAGACTGAAAGCAAATACTATTGGCTTGGTCCAAACATGGAAATGGAGAAGCCACCTTCTTGTGACAGACTAAGTGTCAGCCACTTTTTGCATACTGAGGGCACCATCCTTTAGATGGGTACCCATCATGGGCTGTATGGCAACATAATAATATGCTATGTGAATGGTCCCAGTTCACCCAGAAGATGAAGCAGGGATACTGGTTGCAACAACAATCATTGAACAGAGACAAAACAAATATTTCCTTCAAGGAATGACCCCCACCTGCTCCCCAGGTCCTTGACCTTTACAAGCGAGTCCCCAGATCCTCTTCACCAGCAAAGGGCTCACAGTAGCCGTAGATGCACCAGCTGCTGTGGGAAGTTCTGCTTTTCCAGCTGACTTGCTGTTAAGGATTTGAAGTCTGGGAGGTTGTTTTCAACAAATTATCCATTATAAAGAGGGTTGGGGGGGAGGGGTGTAAACAAACAAATAATTGAAAAGCTGCTTGTGGCCTGGAGCAGCCATTTTTAATTGGTTGTTCAGCTCTGGTTGGTTTAGTGGTTTACTTAGCGGCTGTGGCTGAAGCAAAATAAATAAGCTGGGGTAGAGAAAACAGAGAAGACTATGAGCTGTTGGAGAGGAACCATTCCCTGTATCTCAGAACAGCCAGTGGTCTGATTTTAAGGGAGTTCTTTTTCATTTCTGTAGTGCCCCAGGCCCTAAGATCAGGGCTTTTTGTTCTAGGAGAGGATGCGCTCGTATCTGCCACCAAACCACCTGTTTTCTGATGCTGCTCTTTGCAGCAAGAGAGCAGCTCCAAGGCCCGCGTGGTTTCAGCATGAATGATGTGGATGTTGGCAGCGCAGCTGGTCTTCCTTTCTTTCCACCTGCTCCTTTATGCTATTCTACGGCCCGTGCCCTCAGTGTTCACTTACAGGACTGGTTTGGAGTAGGGATGGATGTGTCTCTAGTAAGGTACCCTAACAATAAAGTGGCATCAGAGGAACGTAATGTTTTCCTACAGGGTCTGTCCAAAGCTTTATCGCTGGCAGTAGTGATACGGCAGGAAACATCTGGAAACAAATATAAAATAATTGTCTTCATAAAGAGGAACTAGATAGGCTCAAGATGCCTTTCTCTCCTGAGACCTCATCTTCCAAGGAAACATGTCTTCTGCTCTGTGGGGGCATGGCTGTGTAAAAGAAGGATGATCCTAACCTCATGGAGAACAGCTTCTACTCTTTCAACCCCCACCAATATGCAAAATTTCTCATGAAACATTTGCTTGGAATATTCCCAAAGTTCAGGTTGATTCTGAATTTTCCTTGCAACACATTAAACAAACTGCTTTTTCTTAATTTGTTAGGCATCCTCTTGCTCCAAGCACACCATTTTTCACAGGGTACATTTATTTTGGGGTGATCGCGGTGGAGTTCAACTTCACGTAACCCAAAGATCCTGCAGGCTGAGTGCACACTGTAGCAGCTCTGTGCTGATTCACGGTCACTTGTTGGGCCAGTGTGATCCAGAAGGTGAGCCCTTCAAATAAAGATACAGCTGAACAGGAGCAGGGTGAGGGCAGGCAGAGAACAGAGGCATCATGGAAATGAAGAGACCAAATGCAAAGAATATGTTGTTGAGCAATGCTGAGCAAAAGAACGGAGAATGCAGCAAAAAGGAAGAAACTGTGACAAGTTTCACCAGAAGCGGTGCGTTAAATATAGCCCTTGGATTTTCTCATTATTAGAATTGGTAGCTGAGCTAAAGACAATCAAATCTCATGCTTCGATAGATAAACTGCTGCGGGCATCTGGAATGAACCCCCTCTCCCTCTTACGTGGCACCATATAATTAATCAGAAATGTTAGTAACAAAAAAGCAATTTCCAATAGTTAAATTCAGGAGACCTGGCTTCTCTTCCTAGTCCATCACTGATCCTGTCTGGCCACAGGCAAGTCTTTCCCCTGCTGTATGCCTGAATTTCCTACTCTTATGAAAGGAGACAGGGCTACTCACTTGTCATGAAAAAAGCATCAGGAGCTGAGGGTTGGCGAGAACCAGTGCTCATTAGTAAGGGATTATAAGGGGTTAGGATTTGCTTCCTTGGAAGCGTGTCAAACGTTGCTGGGCCTTGGAGCATTGGAGGGGCCTGGCATTATGAGATCTGAATTCCCCTTCTTGCGTGGAAGTAAGTATTCACCTGGAGTAGCTGCTTCTCTACAGCTCTGCCCTAATCTTCGTGCCTGTAATCAAATCCATTCAAACAAATTAGTTTTAAATTGAAAAAAGGGAGGTAAACCCACGCTGAATAAATTGTATCAGTTTAGTGAAGGGATAATTGCATTCTTTATCCATCAGGAAAAGCTGACATTGTGATTTACACTCACTAACTCCAGTTTCACCCTGTAATGGGTGCAGTGATGTACAGTTCACCACGCTTGGCTTCTCAGTGGCTCTTTCTCTAGCTGTCTGTCTGTTCCTCCCCCGAGTTATGAATTGTGCCTGATGTGATTGTATCATTAGTCCAGAACACAGGCTGGAGACGGCAATTTGCTTCTCATTAGGAGTGAAATTTCAAATTGTTTCCCACTGTTTGCCCTAAGAGATGTCAGGTGACATTACTGTGTTTCTAAAGGAAATTAATACAATCAGCAGAGCCTGGAAGGCTCAAGGCAAGGATATTGGTAGGGGAGGGCTTTTCTTCAGCTCACTGCTTTGAAGGTGACTTGCTGCGATAAATGGCTGTTAGTTATTTCTATCTGATGCCTGCTCTGGGGAGCCAGCTGGAGAGAGCAGTGGCCCTATCGTAGTTCCTGATGAGCTGAATCAGAGAAGCAGCCCCCACGCTAGGCCTTGTTAAGAGGCACAGCAGAGAGAACGAGGAATGATTAACCCTGGAGACCAAACTCCTCTTCCATGTCTGCCAGCTCCCGCACGCCCTGGCAGTGCTTGGACGGGTTTCTGGAGGAGTCACTGTCCACCGATGCTGGGCTGGGAGCTGTGCTCTCCCAACGATTGCCTGTAAGCGCAGGGTGCTGAGTGCTGAGTGCATGGGATATTACTGAACAGGCATTCGGCAGCAGAGATCCAGGGCTCACTGGAGTCAATGGGAATCCTTCATTAGTGAGCTGAGCACCAGAAAAGGCTGAGAATCCTGTAGTCCGTGTGCTTAACGGGAGTTTGGTTGCAGGGTTCCCAATTGCCCTCCTGCAGAAATGAATGAGGCAACGCAGAAATGGGCAGGGAGAGGAATTCATAGGCTGACAGAAAGGTATGCGGAAGGAAATTGAGTTCTGTAGAATCTTTCTCAATAGGTGGGGTGAATTCATTACAGAAAATCTTTTGAGAGCAATTGTAAGTGGCTAATAGAGTTTGAATGAAACTGATAGCCCTGCTATGGAGTGCGTGGGAATAACAGTCTCATTATGTTTCACAGGGCATCCCTTATATTCAAAGGGTGATACACTGAGTACAGAGGGGTGGAGGAGTCACTGATTGAAGTGAGACAAGAAAGACTAACAGGAGAAACTTTGCAGAGTATAATTGCAAGGAAAGTAACTTCACTGAGAGAGCAATTACACTGTGTGTTAGTCTAACAGCGAAAATGCAGGAACTGTGTTGCTCCACGCTGGACTTGGAGCTCTGGAGAACAAGGCTTGTGAAACAATCTTGCAGCAGTTGGCACAAGGACTCTTTCCTGCCATTCCTACAGGGAAGGCAGCAGAGAAAGCCCTTCTGGCCAACAGCCTAGTGAGATGCAGCCCTGATCAGAAGCACATTAATTGAGTTAATTTACAAAATGCATTCCATTGTTGCATTGCCCAGGCATGGAATCCATCATAGTAAATATGACAGGGTGTCAAGGGTGGGTGCAGCTGAATGTTGGCCATGCTCAGGGTCAGTAGGGGCTAGTTCACCATGTGGCAGACTTAATGATAATGTCATCAAGGCAAGCAGACTCCTGGTCTTCTGGGGGCTCCTTGTCTTTGGAGCAGCCTCCATTCACCAGAATGATTCTGGACCCCAAGAGGGTACAGTGTACTGAGAGCTTTAAGTGCACCATGAGGGTGAGAATAGAGGCACAAGCTTCCTAAATCAGGTCTTCCCAGCCTGTTTCCACTCTTCTACACCCTTCTGCAGCACCAAGATTGGGGTTTGCCTTTGTCACACGGACATTTCCCCACACTTGGGAAGCAAAGGCTCCCAGGGACAATGGGGCAGTTTGAAGCCCTCTGTCTCCCTTTGCTGAGAGCTTTCCCCCAAGACTTTCCTGACTTTGGTTATTTCCCCTATTGCTGTTTCTGTGGTCAGTCCTCCATTTTAGGACAGCACCAGGCATGTGAGTAGTACCTGCCACTCTGCTGGCTCTAACCTGCTTACAAATGCCCCTTTTCAGGTGTTGTGTGGCAGAGGGGGATGTGTAGTGATGGACAGAAGCCTCTAAATTAGCCATCTGATATATGGGCCCCTTGAATACTCCTGTCAGCTTCAGCTTAGAGCAGCTGCTAGACAGCTTCACCCTGGACAAGGTCAGAAAACCGAGCAGCTCTGACCAGCTTTTGGGCGTCTGTCTCCAGGATTTACTGAGCCAAATACGGCAGAGGCTGGTGCATCACTGGACAGTGGGAAGTGGCAGTACCTCAGAGCACGTGCATGGCCAAGAACAGATTAGCTTTGTCTAACTTGAGCTGATCTTTGATCTGAGGTCCTCCTTGAGGTCTGATGACTTTGATAAAATCCCCTGGAGGAACAAAGCCTGTTAACTCCTTAAACCTCAGAGCATGAAACATTGGTCCCCCTGTTTATGTCTTCAGTGGCCATACAGCTACTGTCCTATTGCCATATGGATTTTAATAGGTACAAGCATGCTAACTAAAACCACAGGGACAACTATAATGCTTTTTATGAAGGGTTTGATTTTCTACAGCGAGACCAGGCTTTTAGGTACAAGTATTATCTTTTATTAGATCAAGTATAGTTGGAAAAAGCAGAGAAGCTTTCAGGCATGCTTGCCATTATTCAGGTCTGGAATAGAAGCATCAGATTTGAAAGCTAAATACAAGTTGAGGATGATTGCTCAGAGTTTAATTAGAGATGTATCAGTTAGTTCATCTCTGAAAGAAAAGGTAGGTGGTATGGCAGTAGAGTGGATGTTAGTTGTAGGGAGAGATGTGATAGCATGCTTATCTCCTAGGAGAAAAATGGAGATAGTTAGCTTACAGCCTGTGTAGCACAGAAATGTTACTGGTGACAATTTGCTTGCTGCAAGTCAGTATTTCCATTTGATCCATGTTTAGTCAGATTTCCTGCTGTGGTATAGAATCATAGAATCATAGAATAGTTTGGGTTGGAAGGGACCTCTAAAGGTCATCTAGTCCAACCCCCCTGCCGTGGGCAGGGACATCTTCAACTAGATCAGGTTGCTCAGAGCCCCGTCCAACCTGACCTGGAATGTTTCCAGGGATGGGGCATCCACCACCTCTCTGGGCAACCTGGGCCAGTGATTCACCACCCTCAGCATAAAAAATTTCTTCCTTATATCTAGTCTAAATCTACCCCCCTTTAGTTTAAAGCCATTCCCCCTTGTCCTATTGCAACAGGCCCTGCTAAAAAGTCTGTCCCCATCTTTTTTATAAGCCCCCTTTAAGTACTGACAGGCTGCAAGAAGGTCTCCCCAAAGCCTTCTCTTCTTGAGGCTGAACAACCCCAACTCTCTCAGCCTTTCTTCACAGGAGAGGTGTTCCATCCCCCTGATCATTTTTGTGACCCTCCTCTGGACCCGCTCCAACAGGTCCGTGTCTTTCTTATACTGAGGGCTCCAGAGCTGGATGCAGTGCTCCAGGTGGGGTCTCACCAGAGCAGAGCAGAGGGGCAGAATCCCCTCCCTCGACCTGCTGGCCACGCTGCTTTGGATGCAGCCCAGGATACGACTGGCCTTCTGGGCTGCGAGCACCTATTGCCGGCTCATGTCCGGCTTTTCATCCACCAGTACCCCCAAGTCCTTCTCGGCAGGGCTGCTCTCAATCCCTTCATCCCCCAGCCAGTATTGATACCGGGGGTTGCCCCGACCCAGGTGCAGGACCTTGCACTTGGCCTTGTTGAACCTCATGAGGTTCACACAGGCCCACTTCAGGAGCTTGTCCAGGTCCCTCTGGATGGCATCCCGTCCCTCTGGCGTGTTGACTGCACCACTCAGCTTGGTGGGGGCTGGAAACTTGAATTCCCATTTTTCAAATGCTTTGGAGAAAGGGGAAACCCAATTTCTGCACTATGTATCACTGGGTAATTCACATGCTGGTGTCCTGTTTTATTTCATGTTGCTGCTTTGTAGGAAACAATTTCACTGCTGTCTTCATGCTGCCTTAAATACTGTTTTATCCATGCACAGTTTCACAACCTCGCCTCTTCGTTTATCAGCTTGCCAGTGAAGACAATACCCTTCCCACTGCCTGTGTTTCAGCAGTGCTTATTTTGGGAATATGTACCGCAGAACTGAGCAGGAAATGATGGACTGCCTGTAGAAAGAGTGACATATCCTTGATTCCTCCAAAATGTTTCATAAGAATTCCCAAATGTTCTGTTCAATCTATCTACCACACAGTGATTGTTGTTAATATTCCTCAGTAAGAAAAAAAGAAACTTATTTGTGTTTGCCATTTTATGATTTATGTAGAAAGTTTTTCTTTATAGGGAGAAGAAGTATTTTACACACAAATCACCAAAAATCCAGTTTTCAATTAAAAAAAAAAAAGATTCAGTCTGAACTCTTCAGCAAGACCTGATAGGTTAGCGTTCACACGTGTTACTGCACTCATGATGGCTGGGTGATGTGTTTCCCTAGACTCCCATGTCTGAGACAATGCTTTAGGTACATTTCCAATCCCTCTCCTTCAAATTGTCAGCTCAAATCCACTGACTCCCATGAGTAATAACGAGGGAAGAACCCCACATGCATTTGAAGCAAGCCTCTCACATCTAAAAGAATTCTTGTTTGAATAAGGCCCAACATTTACTGGCCATTAGCTTCAGATTAGGCTTTCTTTCTTATTTTTTGCACAAAGCTTCTGGATCTGCTGTGAAAAATCAAAGAATCCTGATGCATTTTTTAGCACACTTTAGTATCTTGTGCTAAATTAAAAGTGACTCCTAGGTTACTGGCTTCCCTCCTGCCTGGCACATAATAATAATAATAATAGCATGTATTTTGCTAATGTTTTCTTATTCATCATTTTGTCCCTGATTTTTAGCAAGCTGCCTCACCTTTTGTTCTCTGATTTCTCTTCCGTTGCCTCTTCAGCAGATAATCTACCTCCTTGGGAGCTGAGCTCCCTGATGAATTCTTCTCTGCATTACCTCTTCATCTGTCCTGAACCCAAAATCTGATTCTGGGTTTATCCCTGGAAGACAAAAGTACAACTCCACTTCACCAGCTCTTCATCAGGGTGGGTTCTGGGGAAAATGTCTCATTATTAGTTTGCATTTTGTACTCATTCTTTCATTACCTTAAGAGCACTTTCCCCAGCTTGACATCCTTTAACATGTATTTTCAGACTATTTCTGGTATTTAACTTCATCTCTGATCATAAAGGCATTTTTTCTTCTTCTACATCTTTTCTTTTTTTTTCCCCCAAACTTGCACTGAGCTGTAGCTTGACTGTGAATCTTCTGGGTCAGACACCAGCATGCACTAACACATGCATCAAGTCCCCACTTAAGGAGTTGAGGGGGAATGCCAGATGTCCACTACTGGGCTAACTTCCAGCTCTTTGGCATTTCAATACTATCAGATGGTTCTTACCCATCCTTATGTGGTCCTTTGGTCTTGCCTCTCCCTGTGAAATCGATTCTGCTGCCTACTCTAGTGTTGTCTCTAGTTCTGCCATATAATGAAATGCTAAAAATTAAGTGTAATCAGACAGGACTGGGTATCCTTATGTCTCTTCAAAGTAGTAGCACTTTGGGAACATCTGCCATCTTATGCTCACATCCATGTTGTATATTCCAGGCTGACACGACCCACGGAGCCAACCAAAACATCAAGCCAAACAAAGCTGATATACCCTGACTCTCTACCCAGCCTGCTGGGTCCATGCCAGCGCTGTGCCAAGACAGCAGCGCCAGGGCTGGGTGCAGGTCAGCGAGCGTGCTGAGGTGTGTGCACTTCTCTCCCGTTTCAGCAAAAGAAGGACTGGGTTGTTTTGGTTAAGCCTCAAGGTGACAGATACATCAGGGTAAAATCATTAAGATGGGGAACATGGTGCAGCTTGCTGTCAGCTCATCAATTAGTTCATCCAACCCATATGGTCATAATATAAAAAGTACCAAGCATGCCTGCAGAAACTGAGATTCAGGAAGAGTTAAGCGGAGCTAAATTACAGACAAAAAAAAAAAAAAAAAAAAAATTAAAAAGTAACTGATAGTCTGGCTTGCTTCATGGTTAAATTTCAGTCTTTTCTCTTGACTCCAGCATGTGTTTTGAACATTTATTATGGGTTGATGATGGTTTGCAATTTTCATTTGTGCTTTATTTCCCTGAGGAAAGCTCAAATGCAAGCACGGCATGTGGCTTGCTGTAAGTTGCCTGCTGGATGGTTTTGTGTGAAGTTTTCCAGCTGGGTTCACAAACACATAAGAAGTTAAACGATTTGTTTAAGGTCACCCAATGAACCAGGGGCCTTCATGGTAATAAAACACAGTGGTCCTTGACTGGAAGAATATCATTTCAGTCCTACAAGGTGAAACTTTGCAACACTTTGGTTCTGAACAGATAGGTAACCGAAAGAGATGCATTCACTGGAGACTAAAGTTATATGATGATTAGATTATGTATTTGCACATACAGGGTCATAAATCTTGATTCAGTATGGATTACCCTTAAGAGATCAAGAGAAATGGCCTCTAATGACTGCATTGTCATTAAAAAGCCACACTCATTTGGCATTGCAGTCAGTCATTCAAAATTCTCCCTCTAAATGGTTTGGTGGACAAGAAACAAAACAAAGGGTCCCTCTGCTTTCAAATGGCAAGAATAAATAGGATCAAGCATGCGTGAAGCCTTTCAATATTTCAAGCAAACACATAGAAGTGCTGTGCACATGTAGATGCCACAACCCTGAATGCACCTCACTGAGATTGGGCCTGAAAATGTTATTGCTGGTGCCATCATGTCTCTGCATGGAAGAAACTCTAGTAAGATTTGGAGTTGAAGAAATGCTTTTAAGAGTTGGTAGTCGATCTGTTCCAGATGCTTGCCGATGGCAAGGGGTAGGTGGGTTAGTGTTGGAGGATCTTAATACTGAGGCTCTTTCAGTAAGATTAAGCTGTAGGACAAGCAGAGATGAAGCAAAGTGGTCTGGATTCCAGGCACCATGTGACGGGGACCTGATGTTTATCTGGTTTGTATCACTCCTTCAGGATGTTCAGCATGGCAATATGTCCTGAGGTGAAACCCTTCATCTAGAAATATAAATAATTTGGAAATTTAACAGAGATCAGACGAAAATGAAGGCAAAGAACAAAGAGAAATGTATAGCTCAAGTGTTTTGTTTGGTAACAATTCAGGAATTATTAAATGCATTTGCACACTTGTATTAAATTCATTTAACTATTTCAGTGAAAAAGAAACTTAAATGTTGAAACTTTCCATTTCAGCCTTTTCTAAACAATATTTTGAGTAGGTGGTGTCCAAGGTCCTCCCATTCATACATGAGAGAACAAAAAGCAAGCAATTAAGCTGCAATTTGAAAGCCAAATGAAATAATTTATTGCAGACAATACAGAACATTTCATTTGACCTGAAAGAAATTTTGCTGAAGAGCTTATCATACCAGGAAAAAAAGAAAGGAAGAAAAAAAAGAATATTTTTCCCCATTTTGGGGGTTTTGGTCAGTGAATGGAAACATCAGTTATTTATGCAACTCTAATCACAGAACTCCAGACATCTGGTTGCCTCAATCACACTGATTTGCTCTTGTTCACAGGTGATGTTATTCCCTTGTATGAAAGAGTGATCCACTTAACAGCCTAACGTGTTGAGCAGATGTAGTTAAAATCTTGATGCCAAGTGGAAATAATGAGAACGCTCCCAAATGCATTAGCTACTCCTCTCACTGAAGTCAAAAGGATAATTTTGACTCGTATTTGCTGTTTCATATTATTGTCCAATTACTGTAATCTCATCTCAGCTTTTAAAGGTCATCTCTGCCTTTTCTTTCAGCTTGGAGGCCAGGGACTGAAGAGCGTTTATCCATAGGTAATCAAGCCAATGTAATGGTCACTGATTAGAAACCATCTCGGCTCTTTCCCCATTCAGGTGGTGTATGCCCTGTGGAAGGCATTAGTCTCATCTCAGCAGTGCCTCAGGGTATATTTAACGCAGAATAATGGCATCCAGATCAGCCTCTAATTGGGTCAATTCAGGAAGCAGAGCAAAATTGCCTTCTTTCTTCCCATTCCTTGGCCCAGTAAATCCCATGCTACGTGACAGTCAGTGTAACTCAATGCAGTGGTAGAAGATCAGTTGTGCCCCGATATGGCGTAAGGGGAGAGCAGGGTGCTGCCCCAGCACACACCACCGCAATTGTGGCTGATAGTCCTAGGAGCTGGTGTGATTTGCTAATTGAGTCTATCTTCCCTCAGCCACCATCTATGCATTGACTATGTGGAGGGTGAGATCCCTTCCTCATACTTCAAAAGACCTGCTGTACTTAGGCTCTCTTGGGAAGGAAGATGGTAGGAGGAAGCTTTTTTTTCTGACACCAGATCATTTTGAAGCACTTTCTGTTTGCAATAGCTTTCTGCTGTCTCAAGAAGGGGAATTAATGGAGAAACTGCAGTGAAGAGATTTGAGGAATTTTGCACTCTAGGTAGAATGAAACGCATGGCTCAGACTGAGTGAAAAAAGATAGGAGAAAATGGGGAACAAAAGTCACAAATCTATGAAGCTGAAGAACCAGCCTTGCCATTTTAAGGGCTTGAGTTCCTCAGAGAGAGCACAGTGCATAGGGTTATCTGACTTCGCTTTTGTAGGTACAGCTGTGGTGCTTTTCGCAAGGTTGGTTCCAGTGGAGATGCCTATACTGTAGACATCTACCCTTAGGTGGATGACTCCTCATTTTGTCCAAGATAAAGAACAGACCAAGTAAATTTACCTCCACTTAACATAACACCTACTCCCTATCAAAAGCAAAAGGCATTGAATCAGACTCTGATCTGGATTTTGTATTAATGCATTTGAGGACATCATCGCTGACACATTTCTTGCTACCTGATGGCTTTTTATTTAGCAGAAACCTGTAAACAAGGAGGTCTGACATCCTCTGATATGAGAAACCCTGTAAACTGATGCTAGAGGCCTGCAGATGTATAAAGAGACAGCTATGGGAAAACAAATATGTCAGGAAGATTTGGGGGTCTGAGAGTTACCCTGCACTTCAGAAAAATACAGATGAGAATCCCTTTTATGGGAAAGAGTGGTTGCAAACATCAGGGATTTTGCAAGACAAGCTGTTCCAGTAAGATGAGACAGGTACCTTAGAGATGGTTCCTCAGGGAAAAAGGGAACCTTCTCTCCAACTCTGACAAGGGGGGTGAGGAGACCGAAACAAAACAGCTCGTTCCTCCTGACGAAGTCTCGACAAGATTGCAATAACAGGAGCTGAACCGCTGACTCCCAGAGTACGTCCCAGTCAGAATTACTGGGTTTAGCTTTGCCTAGCAATAATAGTGCTGCTGTCACACCAAAGACCTGTCCTTCTGTATGACAGCTCAGAGCACCTTGGAAATGGGTAACTTAGTCATTTACTAGACTGTTTTTTCTTGACAGTGAGTATCATGTTAATGCTCATTTGTTGTTATTTCTGTGCTGGAGAAGGTGATGTAAGGAACCAGGCCTTTAAGAGATATTAGGGGCCCTTGGAATCAATCATTTTGTCATCTGGAGACTCATTCTTTGCTATCCTGCTCAGTCAGAGCTCAGATACTAATGACTGGGACTTCCTCCACACTCCTTAGCACTGAGCAACTGCTTAGCCTCCAGGCATTATAGGAGGAGGGAGATTTAAAGAGGATGGGGAAAGTTGAGGAGGTTTTTGGAGGACTCTTCCTTCCTGTCATGGAAGTTATTAATGGTTTGTCAAGCAGCTGAGTTTTCCGGGTCAGGTCAGGATTTCTGGATCCATTACCAGACACAGCAGAGAGACCTACCACAGCTTTAATTCTCTCCTAGTAGGAAAATTGGCCTTCTCTCCTTCTCTTAGCCTTGTTCCTCAAGCATCCCAAATCCACAAGAAGCTAAGATGTCTCCACTTCTGTCTATTGTATGCTGCTATGGGAAGGGGAGTGCCTTGGAAAGCAGAGAGGAAGAGCTAAGGTTATTTTGTAGGGTCTGTGTCATGTAACGTGGTTGAACTACCTTAAAAACAGAACCTGGGTAATAACCCAAACTGTGATTTATGAGGCTGGTTTGAAAGACATTGCACAATGCTGAATGTGCTGCCTGTACAGAAATGATTCAAATAAATGTTGCAGCATGCACAGGACTATGCATTTATCTCATAAAATACCCAGCAAAGAACCGTCATAACTCACAAAACCCATGGTTTTTAGCAATAGAAAGAAAGGCTTTGCAACAAGAAAGAAATAAAGAATATCACTCAGAAATTATTGTAGAAATGTGTCTCTTTAAAGGAGTTGACAATAATATGGGTTTGATTATTTCTGAAGGGGCTTAACTGGCCTTTATATCCAGATTCCATTCAAAATGGATAATTTTCCATTTAAAAACATATTTTTCCCCCCAGTGAGTAGGAAATGAAACCAGATGACTCTGTATCCTTAAAAAATGTATTATCCAGATTATCTTTGGGGAGATTTTAAAGAAAGAAACCAATCTCTTTGCAGCAGAGAAATTTCAAAGCCTGCTAATTTTACTGTGACGCTTTAAAATAAAGAGACAATTTAATTCTTCTGATGTAGCAGTGTTGTTTGGTCCTTGCTTCATCTCAGGTGCTTCTGAAAGGTACTGGAAAATAATCATCATGTTCCCTTCTAGACACATAAATCAGACTCTCTTCAGCAACATAATTTTAGATTACAAACATAAAAGTTGAGGAAGAATTTCACATCTCTCAGTTTAGCTGTTTGCAGTCAAGATCTCCCTCAAGTAATGTCTTAGCCACCACTAAGCTTGCAGCTTATTCCTCTACCTTGTGTCTTCTGGGCCTGACTTTCGGCGAAAGCACTTCTAGGAGCAAACTGATTATAAAATACTACAGGAAGGAGGATTTCTCAGCAGGACAAAATAAACAAACCCCTCTTTCTAATCTGGAATCCTTCGGCATAATTAAGAATACCAAGAAGAGATCTGCAGGTTTATGTCCTCTGCTTACAAAATAGGTCAGGTAAGGACAAGAGCAGTTTCCTGCCTCCTGCCCAGTCTGAGTCGATGCAGTGCTTCTGCTGAGATGAACGGGAGTTCAGCCTTCAGGTCCAGTCACTCTCTGACTCCCACAGAAAAGGCTAATCAGCAGAGATAATCAAATAAAAAAAAATAGAAGGCAGAAAAATTGCAACTGTTTCCATGAAATGTGTATTCCTTTCTGCTTCGTGACTAACAAATTCCTATTTTTGCATGCTTCATTTGTTATTTTTACCTATATCTGTATCTTCTATCCTCTCAAAGAAAATAAGACTTCCATGGTCACTTCAGAACCCGTGGGAGCCTCCCATGCTGATTCTACTAGTGTCCTACTGACAGGAATATGGACACCTTGTTTACTTCAGGCATCTATCCATTACGTTGAGGGAGGAAAGCCACCATTACAGAGCACGGTGAATGTCCTTTGTAAGAGGTGAGATGCGCAGTCAGTTTGGAGTTTTTGGAGTCCGGGGGGATTACTGATTTCCACCACATCTCACGCAGGCCCAAGTAGCAGTGTTAGTGGGGCAAATCCTGTTTCCCCTCATGCTGTACATTTAGATTAATCCTGTGAAAATAGATGGCATTTGAAGAGCCTGGGCAATCTTAAGAAGATTGGCTCCAGTGGAGATGCCTACATGCCTACAATTTTCCATCTGCTTTATAACAGTTTCTAATCAAAGCCCAGGGACTGTGAAAAACAGAGGTGATGAGGTCTGGCCCAATCCTATGGTCCCTGTCAACAGCACGTGGACTTAGGTGACCTATCTGCCCATTGCAGCATCTGTCCTGTCCTCTCTGTTTGGGCTCCAGGGACTACTCCTTGCAGAAGTATCACCCTTCCTTCGCCAGTTCTAATCATCTTTGGCCTTATTGTGCTCCTGTGGTTAATGATTAGCTGTAGGGGACTTCACTAGGTCAGATCAGATCTTACCTACCTTGTGCCAGAGAGAACAGGGAGAAATTAGCTCCTCTGGACTATATGGAGGGAATAGCACTATAGGCTAGTATACACTCAGTTAAAAAAATATGTTCTTTGGTCATGGTCAAATTGGCAATAAAATCAGTAGTAGAAAATCTGGGAGGAGGTTTTGAATCAGTCATAATGACTGTATGGGAGCATATGATGCCAGATTTGAGACCAGTGCTCTTGGAGCCTCATATTTAATGGGTCCAGACGGATTTTTGTTTAGAGAAGCACCTGTCTAGCGATTCAGAGCAGTGAAATAACTTTTCAATGTTTTATCTTTCACCTGCAATGACAGAGTTTAGTTCAAGTCCTTATTCTTCCCAGGACAGAGCAGTGATTTGCTTTAGGGCTTTCAATCCTATGCCCTATTCATGAACCTATTGGAAAAACCTTGAGGAAAAAAATCATCACATCTCATAGGTCTGCTCTGCCTAGAGTTCCTCCTTCCCATTCTTAGAATTTCAGAATCGCAGCCATTTATTCAATGTGCCTCCTTTTACAGTTTATAACCAAACACAATACCCTGCAGTCAGTGAATCGCAGTTCAGTTCCAGTTGGAATTTTGCTCACACAAAGAATTTATTAAGTAATCCCAAGTAATGAAAAAACTCAGAGAGCACAACTGAAGCACAGATCAAGCAGAAGCTGTAAAAAAGCTTTAAACTGGCAGGCTGTATGAAGAGAAGAGAAAACTTAAATTTGGGACTAATGCTTTAAGTTTATAGTGATCTGCTTATAACCTTAGATCTATCTTTCATAGGCTGGGAGTGCAGATACAAAATGTCTCACTACAAGCTGTAGCTTGAGGCCATTGTTTACATTTGTTTACCTTTGTTTCTGGTGTCTTGCAAACAGCTCATTAGCTAAAGCTGAATGTTTCCCGGGTGTGGGTAGAGACTTCTAGTTTGAGCCACGATCTGGCTCACATTTAATATTACTTGCCCTTGGAGCACAGTTTGTTCCATCGTTGCCCTTCAAGGGCTTTCTTTCCCGAAGAATAGAAGAACGGTTGCTATGAAGCAATGCTAGATGCCTTATCCACGTCCAAACAAGTTTTTTATTTGAGTGGAACAGGATCAATGCTTTCTCCATACTCTTGGCTGCAGGTTTCTTCTCCCTAATGCTGGCACATCTCTCACTGTGTTTAACTTTCAGGGTGTTCTTTGACCTCTCCCAGCCTTGGACACCTGGAGACGGGGCTGAAGATGCATCCCTCTGTGCAATGCCTCCAAGCCATTCCGCAGCTGAGTTCTAAGGGCTGTTCAGAGGAGGCAGTGCTTCCAGTGCTCTCCTGCCCTCGCTGACACACCAGAAGCAGGTTGACCATGGTAAATGGTTATGCTACTTCTTTTCCTGAATGGGAAAACTGGTGAGCTGGAAGAACTCTGTCCAAACAATTCTCCGTGTACTTAGAGGCATCCTTGCTTCTCTGTCTTGATATTCATGCTGTTAAACAATCTTCCTCTGTCCTTCTCCCTTCTTCTCTCATGAGTACCTTTGCTTTACTGCTGACCTTTCAAAGCTGCCTCAGCTGAGGCACCTTCTTTCCACTGCTGCTACCTTCTAAACAGCTTCTTTAATGTTAAAACTCCCTGAAAGGGTAAAATCATTCTTTGAGCTTTCCAGCATCCCGGTTAACCACTATGCCATTAGGACAATTTGCATCGCCAGCATCGCTTACACAAAATAGCAGCTACTTTGTCTTTAAAATCCATTACAGCATTGGCTGCTACCCAGCGCTAGAGCAATTGAATTACAATTAATAGCATCTCCAGCATAAGGCTTAGAACATCATGATTGGGCCAGTACTTAACTTTCAAAGTTTCATCATCTTCTTTATGGAGAACTGACTGAACTGATTCCTTTTCTTTTTAACAGATCGATCCAGATCTTTTAGGTTGATATATTTGTCCAGTTCCTTTCTAAAAGAACTTGTCTTCCCCAAGGCAGTTAGAAAATCTGAATGAAAAGAAATGTGGAAGGCTAAGACTGCTTATACTGAGCTGACAAGTATGATTCCATTGTGGATTTGATCCTTTCCATCCCTCTTTCTGAATTCGCAAGGGATGGGATTCATCTCAGGGACTGAGTATATCTACAGCATGTCTCCAAATGAGTGAGTTGTCCTGAGTTCCCTGGTGGTCACTGAATTCAGGCAATAGGTGACAGAACACGATCCATCTGTCTAAATATAGGTGTCATTTTTAGAAACAGATGAAATGCACTCCTCTGTGTGTGTGTCTGTCTGACATTTATTCAGATGATCCCCATCCCCAAATCTGGATGAGAAGAATTGAACCTTCGTGTATCTGCTTTTGTATTTCCTTTTAGAAACTTGTTGGGGCAGAACAGATGGGTTCAGCCCCCAAAGAGGACACCCAAACATATGTGGACCACATGTAAGAGTCAAAAGGCATATCTGGTGCCTAAGCTAACACCACAGCCAAAGAAAACCTAGGGCTTGATTGAGTTGCCCAAACAATGCCTTTTGAGATCAAGATATCTGCACGAGGCTGTCAGTCGTGACCTAAGACCTAGGGGAGACCTATGTGGATGTTGGAAGTCAAGAGTGATACAGGCCATTTCCAATGGCATGATGCTCAGGTTCAGCAGTTCAGCCAAGCCCCTAGCTCACATGTATACATTTGCATTTAAGTATTTTAATCTTGAACTGAAACACACCCCAAACACCCCTTATATTTTGTGGTTCTTCAGGGCCTGATGTCACAGAGTTGTGCTCTGTGTCAGGGACATGTAGGTGGTGCTGCAATACAAGTGATAAATAATAGCAAGCAGCCTTGACTGCCTTCCCGATACTCATTTAGCTGCCATTTATTAGTTAGTAATTTACCTTCTGTTTCATGGTTCCTGGTTGTTAGTGCAGTCCTGATCAGCTAGGCTGGAGAATTAGTTTCCATCATGCTCAGCAAAATTTACTTTAGGCCATTTTGGCTTTGCATCACAGAGGCAAAACTGTGGTACATCAGACATATCTCAGCACAGCTTTGCTTAAGATGATAGCAATGAAAGAGGATGCAAAATAGCCCCGGTGATAGTTCCTCTCACCATGACATGACACTCAATGCCAGACCCCCGCCTCTGCTGTAGAACTCATCTTTGTTGGCAAAATGAGGAGGTGAGGATCTGGATTCCGGCCCTAGCCAAGGCAAGGTGAATGCCATTTGTCTTGGCATCTATCTCCCTGTGAAGAGAACGTGGTGGAAAGGGGGGATATCCTTCTGATGTAGATGGTCTGCAAGTTTTGCAAAAGAAGCAGAGATCACTATAGTTACCAGGAGAAGATGGAGTGCAGAGGTTGTTTAGTTAGTGCAGAGTGGGTGAGAGGGGAGTGAAGGCTGTATTCCTGCCTTTTTTTCAGATTGGTTTATATTGCTGCTTTCTGATAAATTAGTTCCATGTGGAAAGAAATTATCTAGAATTTGAGGATATTTGTGTGGTTTTGGGTTTTTTTTCTCCAACTGTTTTCTACATGACACCTTTGCTCTGATGGGGATTTGGAGTTTTTTTGTTGTTTGCTTCTTTTTTTTCGGTGTTATGGTTTATTAACTGGAAATATTAATTCCTCATTAAAAATTCAACAGCTTTTTGGCCACAAAACACCACTTTCCAGCCAAGAAATGGCTTTTCATTCTCAGAAAAAACCTTTGCTTGGGTACAACTCACATTTTGTGAACATTTTTTTAGTCATAAAAAGCCCCACTTTTACGCAAAAAAATCATTTTGATGGATAATCTTTGACCAGTCTCACTAGGAACATCAAGCTCGTAGTGCCTAACCTCCTCCTTTGGCTTTTTTTTTTCCTTCAGGATCTTTGGAAAGCACCATTTATTTTTCTTACAGCTTAAATGAAAGCATGGTGGAAGCACAGTTCTAGCAGACACAACCTTTATTCTGTTTGTCAGACACTGAAATATAAATCTTTTTCTATGTCTCTTCAAAAGCTTTTAGCGACATCATATTTGGAAAATACCTAGCTTTCTCCACTTGTATCTCCCAGAGTGAAATGTAACACTATTCCCATTTTATAGGTAAAGAAACTGAGAACTGGGGAAATTAAACTAAAGCCAATGGCAGACATGAGTCATCTCCAGGCCCAGGTCCCTGTCTTGCCCTATCTCACACCTTCCCTGTGAGTGTGACAGTCATCCTCTAGAAAGTTGCCAGCTATAGTGTTACGCAGGATTTTTTTGGTTAGACCCACATCAACGTAGAGGTTATAGGCCAGAGAGAGGATGCTGCTTTCGGCAGGGGACTAAAGATTGTATCATTAACATACAGTCAAAAGAAGAAAGAATTCAATGAGCATGGCCGCTTCACAAAAAGACTGGAAGTCAGGACACGCTGCAGCCCCGATCCCTCCACCCTGGCTGCCTGGCCCATACAGATGGGGTGCAACACACGCTACAAACAGTTAAAATGCATCTAGTCAGGCTGCTGTTCCCATCCAGTGCAACTCAGCTAAAAGAGCCTTTGAAGTGGGATTATGCAGTTTATCTTGTTTCCTCTTTTATTCTGTGTTCAGGCATTTTTGCTCTTGAAGCCACACTAGAAAGAAGTCAGAGGCAGAGGGAGGAACCTGTTTTGCTGTTTTTGGAGTCTGGTTTGCATGAGGCTGCTTTACAGTAGCACATCAGTCCCGTTGTCCAAGGAAGGGCTGAAAAGGGGGTTGTTGGTCTAATAAAGGATATTAGCTCTCCCCAGGAGCCTTCCTTTGAAAAGAGAATGACAAACCAACATAGCCTGAACATGAACTTCAACCTCTATAATCACTATTCCCTTCTCCTGAGAACTTTTTCTCTGTCTGGCGTAACAATGCGATAGTTTTAGGGCACTGAACACATGCACACTTCTCCCTAGCTGCCTGCTGTCATCCTTGAGTGAGCAACAAATAAAAGCCTCCCCCCAAAATCCCTCTGCTTCCACTGGACTGGGAAGCTTGGCCTGTCAGGCCCCAGTCCTGAGCATGATGCTCAGAAACATGGGCTGGGCGTTAGGTCCAAAAATGGTCTCGGTCAATATATTTTAGGTGTTTTTTTCTGAGCTTCCCATGGAACAAGCACAGATTGTCTGGCTGCACAGTTTACAGCTGCAACCATGGGTAGAGACACAGCTGGGGACAGTGCCACATCAGGAGCATGTGGCACTCAGGGTGTCCACCCGCTCCCCAGCAGCAAACTCTGCTGTTCTGCAGTTAAGTTCAGCTGCCAGGCGCTGCTGGCTAGGCTGTCCTCAGACGTTGTGCCAGCACTCTGCGGGGCGTCTGCCAGGCTCTTGTGTGAACAGGAGATGGACACATCAGGGAACATGCTGTGCTCACAGCTGCTCCCAAGATCCCTCCTGATAAGCGATATCAATATATCCTTGGCCTCAAGCAGCTAAGGACCATTGTAAGCTCTACCGTCTACTGTTCAAAGTGCAAGGGGTGCTGCTATATATTGAGAAGAAAAATACCACTTAACAAAAGGGTATTTTCTGCCAGATACTACTTTTCCCTCCAGCTATAGGAAACATGTCACATGATAAATGGTAATCACACTGTTTAATACACTGCTGAGAGATGCTGGGATCCTGCAGTGATGAGGAAAGGATAGAGCCTTTGTAGAGCAGCTTGTCCTTCTTTTAGGCATGTGCTGAAAGTGTTTTTTAGACCATCTTCAGGATTAATCTCTTTCAGGCATTGTCCAGCTGGAGCTTCCAGTTGAAAGCTGCTAAGAATCAGGAAGTCTGGACCTAATGTCCTGCTCTGCCATGGGTTTTCACTGCATCTTTAAATGTACTTGTGGCTTTTTCTTCCAACAGCTGCTCAGTTTCATTAGTCTGATATTCAAGAGTTCTCAAACCTGTACCCATGTTACCAACACTGCAATTCCCCCAGCTCTGTCCGTCATTGCCTCCACCAGCTGCATCTTGCATGAAGTATGAGGAATGAGCTGGCCTTTTGGTTATGATGATTCTTCATTCATTTCCTGGCCATGCCTCAGATGATAGTGTTTTGGGAATGTGTTTGGGAAATCTGGGCTGAAGCTGGAAAATGGTGTTAAAAAAGGGTCAGATCAGTTGCCTTTTCTTGGCATGTTTTCTCAGTTTCTCATATTCACAGGCTGGTAGGCATTTCGGATCACTCAGACAATTTGGGATGAGATAAATAGCATCTTGGCCTTCATTTGACTGCATTGACTAGTTCCCCATCTCCCATAAAGAGAGACAATTACAAAAGATTTCCTCAACATGCCCATTCTTTACGTACTAGAAATTATTTGAACTGTATGCTTTATAAAAAGGCACCTCTGACCACATCCATGGGCACTGTCAAACTCACCGTGGACCAACACAAGCATAATGCATCCCTTGCCTCTGAAGCTTCATCCTTGGAGCTTCATCCATCCTTGGATGGGGTTTGGAGGTGGCAGGTTTTGACCAAGTCAAACAGACTGGCCACTTGTTTCCAGGGAATTTGTCTCAAGGAATTTGTTTCCAGGGAATGTGTCTCAGTGCCTGACCTGTTCCGACCAGGGAAAGCCTTGTTGCCTATTCTGGTTTTACCTGGAAATGGTTATGTTACCTATTTCTGCAGCTGGGAATTCAACACTGCACCTGCCACGTGTACCAGCACCAGCCCGCCCTGAGTGCAAGGAGTTTTTGCAAAACCCCAAATTACCACATTTGTAACCGAAATAATCTCTGTGTACGAAGGCCTGGTTTAGTACATGAGCAACAAGCTAGGTGGTGGAGATAAACAGGCACATTAGTGCTGCAGCCAGGGATGTGCCGTCACTGGCCTCACTGCTGCTATTCACACACAAGAAAATAAGAGCAATACAAAAAAAAAACCCCAAACAACAGATCCCCTGGAGGGGTGGGGGAGGCTGGAATTAAACTTGCTGCTGTTCAGATATTCCTGGAAATACTTGGTTCCTGCACTTTCTTTCTGTCTCTCCCTCTTCTCCAGCCTAGAATATGTTATCTGATGGGCTGGCACCTTGCAGGGCTCCGAATTGCACGTGTGCTTATCACCTTCAGAGCCAGCATTGCTGCTTCGATCAAAAAGTTCCCTTCAGCAGCCACTTCCCCTGGACTGAATACAAAATGCAGCTTAACACTGCTTAGTATCCGCATGAAAAGTCTTTGGAGATACTGACTTTCTCAGGAACTGAGAAATAGAAGAATTTGCCCATTCTGTGAACATAAAAGGTCTCTTGGTGTAAAATAGGAGGCAATAATCTTACCTTTATTAAATTGCCCCACATCTGGGGGCAAAACAACTCTCTCCTCGTCCCTCCCAAAGTGTCTGCAATTGAAGATATCATTCCATAAATATTCACACATATTCATACATGCCCAATTCAGAACTCTCTTGAATGATGGCTGTGGATCAGTGATGTTTTCCGCCGTGCAGGGAAGGTAATTGTTTGGATGAGAACTTTGGTATTTCCATGGTACTGAAAAATGTAGCAACCCTGGATAGGGTGAGACACAACTCGGAAAACAGCAGAGATGGCACCTGCTTTACATTAAGGCCTGAAGACAGACACCCCCAAAACGGCAGTGCCAGAAATGATGCCAATTGCTGTGTGCTTGGAGGAGAGAGATGCTGCTGCTAGGGAGGAAGGCTGGTGCAGGGAATCAGAGATCTCAGGCTTGAGGGGTGAATTTCAGCTTTGTTTTCCCAGACATAAAATGAGGGTATGAACAGGGATGAGGCATGCTTTGGAGCCACAGTTTTCAAAACTATTGCAAACCTGCTGCAGAGCACCAGAGGGAGAGAATTACTCCTGTCCTGGCCCAAACTTGAAAATATGGATCAAGTCTTGAAAGAATAATGAGATTTTTGTTTTTAATGACATTTTGGTGTTTCTTTTATCTTTTGCTCCCAGCTTTATGGGCTCTGATGGCTCATTTAGGCTATATTTAAGAGCTTTCCTCAAAAGCTGCAAGATTTAGACTTCTTGTTTGTTTAATGCTACCTGAGAATTTCACAGGGCTGAAGAACTGAGGCTTTAATATTGTATTCCTTATAAAATAGTGAGAACCTGCAAAGTCGGATACCTGTGCTGAGTTTTCTGCTGTAAATACATGCCAATATTTCTTGTCTTCTTACCAACATAGTCCTTTCCTCTTCTGTTTCCCTTAACATGTCAATGGGACAATGAGTGTGATACCTTTCCTAAGGCCTCTGTATCTCTATGCTTTGTCTATGGTGAATACACCGAGCCAAAGATGCAAAGATACAGAAATAAAGTGTTCAGAATCTCAAACTGATGTTCTGCTGCCCCTGCCACTGGCTTATGCATCCAGCCTGGAAGTTGGAGGACAAAGCCAAGAAATTAAGGAGATTTAGCCTGATTCAGGAGAACATGGTATTTTATGCCTGCAGCATTGGTAGGAGAGATTAGACTGGGTCATTAGCAAGCCCTAGATTGATGATTACCTTAACCAGACTGTGCAAAGGAAACAAACCAGGAGGAAATTGGCCCACAGGGGCACTGAGATTCTTCCAGTGATGTTCCTGGTTTTATTATTTGTGTGTTGTGCTTAGTGGAAGGTTTAAAAGCAGCCAAGTGGGAAACATTGGTTTCAGCAGCAGGACTGGATCCAGCAGCATTGAATACACATGTCCATAGTATAAAATTTGATAACACTGAACTAGAGCTAATAGGGAATAGGGGGAGATGTAAGGAAAAGCTAATCAGTTCCTTCCCCACTCCCTCAGGGTACTGTAAATGTTCTCCCAAGGAGGCACTAGACACTGTGACAGCTCTGTGAGCACATGAATACTGTGCTTCTGCTGGTATTTGAACACATCCTTTGGCAAATTTCTTCAGGCTCTCCCCACAGCAGCCTCCTGGTGTGCATTTTGCCTCTGCTCTGCCTGGATTCCTGGCTAGTCCTTCCTGCTCTCTGCCCACCCCACTGCTCACCTCCTGATCTGGCTCCTCAGTTGCAGTGCTGGTGTTTCCTACCCCAGGCTGCAGCTTTCTGCTGTGCCAGACCAGCCTTGGTCATCCTCTGAAGGCAATTCCTCTGCAACACGAGTTTGCCATATTCTGGGCTCCATCCCTGCTCTGCCTTCTGGCTCTGTGATTTGTTTCCCAAGGGAGTTCCTTGCAGGGACTGTCCAGATTGACATCCTTGAGGAGAAAGAAACTTTCAGGTTACCATGCCCCATTTTAAGCAGTGGATATGTTTCAATTTTGCTCTTGTGCCTAAGCTGGCATTGCCACTGGGGCAAGATATATTGGGACTTTGCTGGGCTTTGAGAAGAAACTGACACAGAGGAGAAGCATAAAACAAATTACCCTCTCTCTTCATAGAGTTTATTAGCATTTTCTAGCTATGCAGTGGTCCAAAACCAGCTTAACTCCAATCCAGCACTTGCTCAGATGTTTTCTGAGTGGGTAGAGCCAGTGTAAGTAATTTCAGATGATGGTTATCAGATATCAGGAATAAAACAAAAGCAAACAAAAATAAAACTTCCAATCAGGATGGATCATGGGAAACGAAGAGCAATCACATTCTATTGCCTTGAATCTTCCTGCACTAGAAACAAGAGACGGAACAGTTAATCTTGATTTGGACAGTACCATCATAAAGGTTTGGTTTAGTGTTAACATAAGAACAATTGAGGATTTTATTTTGCTGATCTACAATGAGCACTATTATCCTTTTGTAAAGGAACTGAGTTTAATCACATCTGTGTGCTGGTTTTGGCTGGGACAGAGTTAATTTTCTTCACAGTAGCTAGGATGGGGCTGTGTTTTGGATTTGTGCTGGAACCAGTGCTGATAACACAGGGATGTTTTCGTTATTGCTGAGCAGTGCTGACACACAGTCAAGGCCTTTTCTGCTCCTCACCCCACCCCACCAGCGAGCAGGCTGGGGGGGGCACAAGAAGCTGGGAGGGGACACGGCCGGGACAGCTGACCCCAACTGGCCAAAGGGATATCCCACACCATATGACGTCATGCTCAGCATGTAAAGCTGGGGGAAGAAGAAGGAAGGGGGGACGTTCGGAGTGATGGCATTTGTCTTCCCAAGTCACCGTTAGGCGTGATGGAGCCCTGCTGTCCTGGAGATGGCTGAACACCTGCCTGCCCATGGGAAGGAGTGAATGAATCCCTTGTTCTGCTTTGCTTGCGTGCGCGGCTTTTGCTTTATCTACTAAACTGTCTTTATCTCAACCCACGAGTTTTCTCACTTTTACCCTTCCGATTCTCTCCCCCATCCCACCGGGGGGGGAGTGAGCGAGCGGCTGGGTGGGGCTTAGTTGCCAGCTGGGGTTAAACCACAACAGTCTGGCAGACCTGCTGGGTATAATGTGCCCCAATATCCCATTACATTTTCAATTTACATGTATTACCTTTCCCTGGGAAAGTTCCCTGCACTTCTGCCCATTGAATTAAATGGCTATTATGAAAACAGAGCAGGACATTTTAGTGATCTGGATGTTTGATTTTACCCTGGGAGGCAATTAGTGCTAATAAGTCCTGTACCAAATGCCTCTCTCAGATTTGTCTCAAAAGTAGAGCATATAAAAGGCCTGAAGTGAAAAAGTGGGACCAAAGTTTCATAGGCCAATTCCCTTTCCACCAAAACCGCCGATAATGAAGAACAGAAGAGCTGTGTCTATGTAGAGAGGATCAGAGTCAAATTCTGTGTCTTTTAGACTGTATAACTTGTCTACAGCTACTCCCAAGTGAAGAAGTAGCATTCAAAATCAATGCTGGTTTAGTCTGTGTCTTGCAACACAAACAAATACCATCCAAAACATACTTGGGAGCTAATGATGTTAGTGAGATAAATAATTAAAGCAGAAGGAAAAAGGCAGGCATTTAAAGGCTCAACAAAAGTAGAGGAAACACATTATAGACCAGATTTGAAAGGAGATGAAGACTTGATCCCTGTAATCTGTATTGATCAAGGCATTTCCAATATGCTCATCACTAGCAGAGAAAGGAAATGAGGAGAGTGTCATTAATCACACTACGGCTTTGCCTAAGGGCTCAGTCAATCGCTACTGTACCTAGGCACAGTATTCATATGCAGAAGGACACACTACTTCCCAAAACATTTACAGTCCAAGTACATGTTTTACAGGCAGGATCACAAGCCCTTTGATTTTAGGCATTAGGATTTAACAGCTGAGGCCTTCCGAGCCTGAAGCTTGGCAAAAAGTTACAATAAACCAACATGAAAAGAGCATGCACAAGGAGCTGCAACAGAGGCTCTTGCCATGAGAATAGAGGGATGAAGTAGGAGGCTGGTGGTGAGCAGCGCGAGGAAGGCAAACGTAGGAGCTGGAGCTGGACCAAGTTCATGGTGCTTAAAAAAGAGCGTCTCAGGTACAGCACTCGCTGTGCTGAAGCTGCTTACTGAGAAATGGCTACTGAGCTCCTGAAAAGCTGACATGGGGCAGAGGGATCTGAAATTAGAGGACCCATCTCAGCCACCTTGAAGCCAGCCAGGTTTTACTTCCATGAGAAACTACAGCCTTATGAGGCATATGATCTCTGTGAGCAGCTCACAGGAAAGGTTCTGCTTAGAAACAATATTGTCCATTGCACTATATTTAACAGATGAAAATATTCCCACATTTTTAATTACTTATGGACATCTGTTCCAGTGGCTTATTCATCACCTGCAGTTTTTATAAACTTTGTAGCTTCTAAATGCAACAGTACGCCAGGGACATAAGCAATAAAGACCTTATTTTCATGCAAATATAGCTAGCAAGAAGAACAGCAATCAGGAGAAAGAAAAATAGAAGGAACAGGTGAATATTTATCAGTACAATATTGCCCAAAGCTCTCTGCAGGATCTTGATTGGTATTTAGGGTTAGGGAGAGTAAGAAATGAAAGATAGAAGGTGGATGTGTCTGTGGTTTTATACCCAGCTACACAAATGCAGGAACTGAAGCACAGAGCTGTAAAATGCTGTGTCCAGAGAAGCTTGTTTACCATTTCAGATCAGGTCTGGTAATACGGCAAAACAGCAGAAGAGAAGGTGCATACGGAGTCAGCGTAAGGGCCTTTTCTGAAGACTGTTTTTGAGTGTGTTTACTGGTTTTTGTAAAGACTCCTTTAGGGAGCATGCCTTGAGATCAATTTTTAATGTGCTCTAAAATCCCCAAGATTTTGCTTTGGAAGTATTATAAATGAAATTAGCATTACACTTACCAGGGGGAAGTTCAAAGGTGATAGCAGGCAGTTGAGATGGCACTACAGCTGGGCTTCTCCACCTTTCATGGAACAGTAGTGTGGAATGCAGCCCAAGGAAAACTGGCATACATGGATAGTAGGGGGAGTGGAGCCACCTCTTCTCCTTGCCTACAAACTCTACTTACTCTCCTCATCTCAGGAAAGGTTCCTGTCCCCTGTGAAGTCTTTTCAGTGTCTTGCAAATTGCTGCAGAAAGCAATTTATAGATTCAGCTGTTCTGATGTTTCAGATAAATATTAAAGGCAGCACAGATAGAATTTCCATGTGACTTAATGCAAGCCATCTCCCTCCTTCCCTTTCTGAAGAGTGTGAGTGAATTCTCCTGGAAGCAAGAGGAAGCAAAGGAATGGTAACAAATCAAGAGCCTTGGAGAAAGCATGCGGCTTCCTCCAGTCAGTGCTCCAGTTACCGGCCTAAGGTGTGTGAGATGTATGTGTGTTCTTCTCATTTCTGATTTTGCACACAGCAGCGCACTTCCATCCCGGGCAGCAGTAACTGGGCTGCTCTTGGCCAAGCCTCAGGCAGTGCTGCCTTCCCATAGCCTGGCTCACCAGGACTTGCTAGAAGTAGGGATACGTAGGGAACCACCCAAGTCCAGTGTCTTCTAATGAAGATGCCAGAAAAACAGGAGGGAGGAGGCCTTCAGGCAAGACCGCAGATGGCCAGAGTGGCATTCATCCCTTCTGACCTCAGATATCTACAAACCAGATATCTGCATTCCAGTTCTGTATAAGCACTGACCTTAGGACATGAAGAATTTCACCATAAATGCAACTTAATTTTCTCACAGAAACACATCTTTCTATACGCTCATATACCCCACAAACTCTTGTCTTGCCCCAAGGTAGTTTCTGACCCATGCTCACCAACCGCACTGCCAGGCATTCACAAGTATTGCCAGGTTGTTTGTTAATCTTGAGATTTTGCTCGTGGTATTTCTACAAAATCTGCTTATGTATGCCTAGAATTTATTTATTTATTGCCTTCTGCTCTGTGTATCAGAAAATGATTTCTTTGAAGACTGTATGGATTTTCTCTTGTGCTCTGTATTTTGTCTGTACTGAACTTGAAACCTTTGGGAGGGAGGGAGAGAGCGAGCGTTTTCTTAGATTTTTAAAAAGAAATTGCTGGAGATATTTACGTGTTAATAAATTTGTACTGAAAGACAGACAGGTTTTCAGCTCTAGTTGAATAAAATCATCTACAAACAAAGGCAGCAGAAGAAAGGCAAGTGGGAGAGTGGGTATAGAAAGAAGATGGAGTGTCCTGTTCTCTTCTAGCCCTTGTTTTTCCTGCAGACTTTCAGCAAAACTGGTCTCCAGGTTTATTCAGCCATTCCCTTCTAAACAAGGTTGTCATGTCTTAACTCCTTTCTTCAAGCAGACTTTCCTGCAAGCTTCTTTTGGTGCTAGAGCTGTATTCTGCAGTGGGATAATTTCAGGCAGAGGTGTCTGTTTGTCCGAGGCTCAGAGTGGAGACAGCTGGCTTTAAACCAATGGCTTGTGTCTGTGGTTGCTTTGTCATTGCAAACACATTTGAGAGCTGGGTACATAAATGCAAAGCCCAATCTGATCTGTGCTAGACTAAGGAAGAAACAATTGACTCTTGTAACTGAGGATGGTCTCTCATGTAATCAGGGAGGCAATGCTTGTCATGGATAATGAGGGCCTGCAGTGAAGTAAATGGGTGTTTTGCCTTCGCTTTGCAGGGCTGCGCTGTCCTGGATGCTTTTCTCCCCAGCCTCTGCACATGTATGTGCTGGCTCCTCGCTCTTGTGTCAAGCATAAGTTATTTGTCTTGGCTTTATAGGCCTATGAGACCTACCTCGGGATCTTTACCATCATCTCTTATTCCCTTTAGACAACTTCAGTGCCCTCTGGAGACCTGTCCGCAATGCCCCATCACTCATCCATTAGACTTTTAGCAAAGGGTGTTTGTGCTGCCTCCCCTCCTCCTTACACGATAGGAACTCTACACAGACAAGCTCAGAACCCCAAGAGCCTTCAGTCTTCCCAAAACCCTCCTTTCCTGAAATTCTTTTCCTGGCATCTGTGAAGTAACTTGACAGCAGTTACTGATCAGCAGAGCAATCACTGCCATGCTGAACGGCTCTGCCGCATTGCTCTCTCGCTGTTCTCCCCTCGCCGTAGCCAGCTGTTGGCCTTGGTGCAAAGCCTTTCCATCTTTTCATCCTTCTTCTGTGTTTTGTACCGCACCTGGCACAATTGGGTCGTAGACTCACAGACCTTGATCATATGAATAACTAGTAACTATAATAACTACAGCTACAAGTTGCAAGCTGTTTTTCCTGGCTCTCTGGAAGCTCGGAGTCCCACTGCTTTGGGCCTCATTCTTTTTGAGCATAGACTGTCTGCAGCGTGCTGGTCCAGCGTGCTCTGGTATTGATCACAAGTCTCTTCTCTACTGAATTTCTCTCCAGGCAAATGAATGAATTAGATTCTCTATCAAAATAGCGGAGCCCAGCAGCAAATAGAGTATATCTGGGCAAAGATCTTTCTTTGCAAGCAAACAAAACTGTGAATCTTTTGTGCTTATTTAAAAAACAAAAGACCTGGACTGGTTTTGGAAATAGTGGCCTATATTTTCATCTTGTATTTCTATTCTTTTCATTGAGGCTACTGAAACGTGTTCATTAGTCACAGAAGTGACACACTTTTTATGAAGGAAAGCTCGTCTCCTGGGGTGGCTGTTTTACTATTCCCAAAGTTTGAAGGTCATGTTCAAACCCAAAGTTCCCAGTCACTTACTGGTTTCACACCATGGGCTCGCTCTCAGACTGGAGTCTGGAAGTTTCCCAAGTTGGGGAAACGGAGGCAGAGGAGGGTGGAGGGAGATGCATTCCTCCAGCACTGGTGTGGACACTCTACCTCAACCTACATCGCACATGTGGAGGGTTTTTTTGCAGAGTGGACAAAGGAGTCTGGGCCATTTTTGCTCCAAAACAGTGAAGTAGAAAATGACCAGCTGATACGGGACATTCAGGGGACATGTGCATGTGATGTGCAGCTCAATCCTGACACAACACTTACTTACTTTCAAGATGATCTTGGGCAGAAGGCAGCAAATATGAAGGAAGGAAGGAATAACAGTTGGTGTAACCATATAACAAGTCCTCTTTGCTCACATGAGCGTTGGAGAAGGGACAGGTTAACAGACCAGCACAGATAAGATGCTCCCCACAAGCACAGCAGCTGGCTGCCAGTGTGTGGTTCGTGAGTCCCAGGCAGGATACTTTGCAGCAATTTTATTTCAGCTCCAACACTTCCTCCAGCAAAAGGAAAGGTAACCCTGAACCACAGTGCTTTCTTCCCACCAACTATCTAGAAAGTGAACTGAAGTGGCTACAGCAGTCACAACCTCGCAGTTCTACCGATCGATGCGAGACTAAAGTCTAGGCTGATCTGGAAGAGAAATTTCAACCCAAATACTAGTCTAAGGAAGGGCAGAAGATCCTGGGATCCCTCACCAACCTCATGCTGTAAAGCTCACAGCCTGTGACTCTCTTACACATGTCCATGGCTTGTCTTTCATCACTGTGAAGTGCATTTTTTCTCCATTAGTGAAGATCTTTCTTTCAAGAGAAAGGAGAATTTTCTGTGCAGCTGTTTTCTGATGGAAATATTCCCACTGAAATCTGGGATGAAAAAAATTTCCTTTCTCACCCAGGCAAAGGAGTAGGTTTCAAACAACTACAACTGAACCCCTGCAGTTTGATCTTTCGCTGCACTTTTTCCATTGTCAGTTGTCAAAAAATAATTTGCTGTCCACTGAAATGTCACAAACCCCTATTCCTAAATAGCAAAATCACGTAAAATGACATTTTAAAGACATGGGCTTTGGTGGTACCCCTATGAATTCTCATCGACCATTCAACGAGTTCCTTCTCAGTGTGGATTAAGCTGCCAAACTCCCTCAAGGGAAACAGGCTCCTTCCCACTGCCTTTCTGGCTTTTATAAGCAGCCTGGAAAAGACTTCAATTTTCCCAAAAGGAGACATGCCACAACATGCCAAGCCAGTAAAGCATCTTCTTCTGTTCCAGGCAGGGTGGAAGCAAATTCCTCTGGGTTATTTACTACTTAGGGCTGTGGGTAATAAAAGCCTCCTGCAGCTAAAACAAAGCAGTAACTTTACAGAACACGAGTGACTTAGAGGCTTTGCAGGGGTGAACACAGCTGCCCCTGGAAGATCTGCACAAACCTCCTGTATTTCCTTTAGCAAGTTATAAACTAGGAAAAAAGCAACTAAAGAAGTAGGAAGAGGATATGGTAGTAGCAGTGGGATGGCCAGTCCTTGAGCTGCAGGCATGAGAGGCCAAGGTGGAGGGGTCACATCAGGGAACCGAGCACTGAGAGCTGCCTATCCTGCTAGGAGTGAATGACTCTCTGACTCACTGAGCTCAGCAACCTGCTCGGGGTGAAGCGTCACCCACCAAGAGTGTTTCAGGACAAGTGAGAAAAATCCCCCAACTCTAGGAAGCTGAGCTTGGCAGAAAGAGAAAGTGGTCTATAACTGATTAGGATGAATCATAATACAACTGTATTTCTGTCTCCTGACAGCTAATTATTGCAGAGCTTTGTAGCCAAGGCTTCGCTGTGATAGTGACATTGTTTAATGAATCCCCATTTGTTTTCTTGTCGTTAATATTTAAAGTATCTTCTATTCTCTATATGGCTTTTTGCCATTATAAAGGGACTTGGCTCTCAGAGATCAGGCTGAATTCTCCCTTCTTTGAGGGGAGAAATAATTGCCTGTGTGGCAGACCTGCAGAAGAATGGGCTGATTGAAAGGGAAAAAAGGAAACAAAAGATGTTGTTTAGGAAGACCTCCTTGTGTTAAGCAAAATGGCTCCACCACTGAAGGCTCCAGACAAAACGGGCGAGGGACTAACTCAGGTTGTAGCTGTGTGTCTTGTTCCTACTGCCATGGTAAATCGAGCAGAAACTTAGAAGCCTTGGAAATACTGTCATGGTAGGTGTTTTTCCCCCGGTCTTTCAGCTGCCTATTCAGGATACGAGCGTGCAGGTATGTGGGCTGCAGAGACGAAACTGCAGTTTGTAACAGGGCTTGGGAAATGTCCCACCTGCCCCTTGCCCACCCCACAGATAGGAGAGAGACTTTTTCTCCAGACAATACAGCTTGACATATTCCTCTGGAAAGGCTGCGTCTCCGTAGCAATGCTCTTTGGAAAACACAAACATGCTTTGTAAAAATGGTGTCTCCCAGGCAATGCTCTTTGGAGGGGAGAAGCCCGTGCCTTACTTGGAACAAAGAAGTTCAGAGCATGAGAAAGGGACGGCAGCGCTGACCCTGGGCACTGAGAAAACATTATTGTGACACTGACTGCCCCGAGTCCTCCCTATCCACCGCTCACTCTTGCATCTCCTGTGGCTTATGGAAAACTTTGAGGAGAAAAATCCTGACCTGAAGATAGCATAAGAACCTTACAAAGTATGAAACACATACATACGTGTATGAAACATGTACATGTACACAGTAAGATGAGGACTTGGAGGAAGCAGAGTACAATTCCCAGGGCATGCGCTTTCCCTAGAGATGCTGTTGCGCTCGTCCCCCTGCTGACATTCCCACTGCTGCTTCTACCAAACAGGCAAATGCCACTTCACACAGAGACATATATTCCCAGGGAAAAGATTTTTAATTCCTGATGGTCCCCAAGGCCATACTGTATAGGAGACTTGTACTCATTCATATGAGTACACATACATGTTGCACAAAGGGGTCATTCATATGGACCCCTGTGCTGTAGGCACCTACTGTGAGATGAAGCTGCTCCACCCCTCTGTGGACATGGACTGTGGGATCACACCACGTGGGTGAGCCACACAATATGGGTGATCGGGGTGGCACAGGCATGGGCTGGACTTGTGTAGATGATTTGTGTGGGCTCATAGCTTCTAGCAGACTGGTTGAGAGCATGTGTTTAGCTTTGTTTCTTTTCCTTCTTCAGTAACCCTGAAATTTCTGGGAAACTTCTTTCTGCAGAGACACAGATATTTTGAAATGAAGGTTTTGGTCCTTCTGATTAGGCAGGTCTCTTGAAAGGAAGCCTGCAACGCCATGTTTCTCAGTGGACCACCTCTGAATGATTGTCATCCTTTCTTGTTTGTGCTTTGCTTTGCCCTAAAACAAAATTCAGGTGGAATTTGTGCTGCATGGGAACGGTCTTTTCATCTTGAAAGAATCTTTAAATAATTTTTCTGTCTTGAACTGGAAGAAAGAATCAAAAATCTCAATTTTTTTATCACTAACTGAGGAAGGAAAAACTTGAACCAGTCAAAACATTGGGTCTTCAAGCTGACCTTTAAAAAATATTTGTAGTGTAACTAAGTTACGTTTCTAAGCTAGAAGTTATTCCAAACAAAAAATACTGGTTTTGTTGAAAATGACAAAATAGGCTTTCAACAGTTTTTCAACATTTCTTTTCCTCCAGCAGGAGATTCATCAGATTGATCCTTTCTGACAGATATTTTTGGCTTCAACAAACTGGCATCGTCTGGGGAAGAGACATTTTGCTAGCTAGAAAGCTAGACCAGGAGTTTTAGGAACAACCACGTGTGGCTGATTTGTTGGACAGAATAACAGTAAGGGCAGGTGACTGAAGAGCACGGCCGCTGCTATGACTCCTCCATCAATCTGGGCAGGAAGCACTGGGTTAATGCCATTTAAATTGTTACCTCTTATCAATAGGTCACTAAATTCTCCTAATTGTATGGTGCTCCCCATCCATCTCCCTAGCTGATGTGGAGACCTAGGATTACTGATGTGCATGTGAGTGCCATCTGCACGCTAGAGCACATTTTCTTCTTGCTCTCCCAGGCTCCATCTGTTGACACTAATGCATTACTGACACATTTCCTCCTAAATTTCTGTGACTGCAGCTTTATCCATTAATCAGTAATTAATTTTTTATAAAATGTGCATGAGTAGAATCCTAATTTATACACTGGACCAATTCCTATCCCTCTATCTATTGGTCTGCCCTATTAGCTTTGCACGTATTGCTTGAGAACCCCTGGGTCTTCCTGTTCTGCTTTGGGGGCCTTTCAAACTGTGCAGGCATGCTGGAGCGTGGTCCCCAAGGCACCCAACCCTCCAGGCTGAGGAGGGTAGCACACCTAAGACCAGCATAAGAGTTTACATGCCCACTTATTAGGTTGAATTTTCTAAATTTGGAGGGATTTCTGTTTTGTCCGAATCATCTCTTGAACCTGCCTTTTATCCCTCTCTGGTCCTTCTCTTTCCAGCTCTCCTGTTTACACTGGCTGGTTACAGAATCTCTCCATGTGTGTGTCTGTATTTTGGCACGTTAAAGAATTTTTTTTTTTTTCCTTCTAACAGCGTGTTTTAACTCACCACCTCGGTTTTCTGACCACTCCCATCCACTTGCATGAGATCTAGCTGCTGATCCATGTTTGTAAGTAGGTCTCTGAGCAGAGCGTGGGTTTTTGGTGCACCGAGCGCAGGAGAGCGAGCTCACTGCATGAGAAAACTGTGTTGTATCCAACCTTCCCTCTCACAGCGGAGATGTGGACAGAAATCCTCCTCTTAAACACAGGACCCAGCTGGCTGAAGCAGGAGAGGCAGCTATAGGGTGCGGGACAGCAAAGCCCAAGCAGGCAGGACAGGCAGAAGTGGGGAGGGGGGACGAGGCGAGGCAGTGATTTATTTGTGGGCTGCGGTGAGGGAGCTTTGGGTACAGGCCTGAAAAATCTGTCTCAGGCCTGACAAATGGGATGACAGCCCTCTCAGGCATTTGCTTTATTGCTGCTATTAGTTACTTTAGAAAAAGCATTGTAATCTACCATTTCTCTCATGCATTATTCAATACACTTGTTCGTTTCCCATCCCATACACACATATTCACACCCCCAAACACACTTAAGCGTATATATATATACGCATGAATAAATGGACCTCTAGAATGATTTCAGGAGCAGGCTGAGAGCCAGCAAGCACCAGTGGTGTATTATAGCTTTCTATTTCCACTGTACTTTGCCAGTGTTTAGTAATTTAGCAGGGCCATATTGCACAGAGGCTGAGGTGCAGAGATTTACTCTGATGTTGTCACAGTTGTGGACCAGAGGAAACACCAGATCAGGGCAATAAGCTGGCTGATTTAGGCTGCTGTCTCCAAGAGTGGGCAGCAACAATTTGGAGCAAGGGTGCTCAGCCTACACCTTACAAACCACCCCTGGATCAGCAGAAGATTGTGCCTGACCTGTTAGCCATTTTCTCTCATCCTCTTTCCAGATCTGTTTAGCTCCCTCCCTGCTTCATCCTCTGACCAGGAGTACAGTGTTCTTACAAGAAAAACTGCACACAGCTCCCATCAAGTGATGGGACACGCTTCTGGTGTGGGATAGACGTGCATGTGCATGTCAGGTCACGCAGCAGGAAAGCTGTGAGGGGGAAATGGTCAGGAGAGGAGCACAAGGGCCTCTGACGTACAGGAGATCAGCCTGGTGAGAAGTTAGGGTCTCTCCTAGTCCTTAGGAGTGGATGCTGTGTTGCTTGGGAGCCAGGTTGCATTTCAGCAGTCCCTTTGACAGAGGTAAACAGCATGCAAGGACCCTGCCCTCTGCCCTGCTGGGGACTGTCCCACACTGTGCCTCAGTGACCAGAGCCCTTCACCAAAAATAAACAGAGGGAAAGCAGCCAGTGGTAACAGGCAAAGCCCTCCCCTCTCCTCCTCCTGGCTTGGTGGCGCAACTGATGTTCTGCGGTTCCTGCCAGTGAGGATGGGTCTCCCAGGGGAAAATGGGTTCCTGTTCGCTGTGCAATTCCAAACTGTTGTTTCCACTACAAGCAAAAGCAAGTAGATTGGAGATGGGCTGACAGCGATGACAGCTGAGCTGAAGAGCAGGAGCAAGAGTGAACATCTTCGGAAGTGGGAACTACTAGAGAAATAATCAGAGCTGAGGATAAAAGCTTGGAAATACCTTAGAGGCAAGGAAAGATGAAGCAAAGTCATATTCAGCATTACAAATCGATGTCTTTCTGTACCGACACAGCACTGTGGCAGAAAGTCACCAGGGAGGAAGCGTGTTCTGTGAATGCAGTAGCAGGACGGGCTCTGAGAGGCCAGTGCCAGGGCCATGTACCTGTCCCGGGCACAGGAGCTGTTTACGCGACGCACCTTCATTAGCCAGACAGTGTCACACCATCTGCAGGCATCCAGCTGAGCAGCCGTGGAGAACTTTTTAGGCAAAGCTAGCCAGAACCAGTCACAGAACAAAGCCAAGCTCTTGAAAGCACGGCAGGCGCTGAGAGATACTTGATCACCATATGGCTGAAGGAATAAATTGGACCTCAGAAAATACCCCGAGGAGAACAACAGACCTCTGCCAGCATTAAAGCTCCCCAAGTACATGGAAGACCACTGGCAGACGTTGAAACAGCTCCTCTTTCGCTCTCTGTGAATAGTGGATGCCAACAAAAAGGCAGGCAGGCAGGTAGGCAGGAGCCTTGTTTCTGGCTGTAAAGCGCTTAACGTGCTTAGTAGTTTCCTGCTCAGTCAGGCAAGGAAAGCTGAACTACAAAGTTACATTGAAAGGCTTTGATGACTACTACACTCCACCAAAAGCAAGACATTTCAGAGACCTGTACTGGGACAATTCTCGGCAGAGTTTGTTCCTTGCTATCTATCTGTCCTTGCCGACAATTACAAGTTTCCCATTCAAGCTAGAAATCATTAGTACTGGTGATTTAAAGGAGATGTTGTCATCATGATCCCTTCCAATGGCTGAAAAATGACTCGGGTAGCATTTGGAGAAAGGGAGAAGAATCCATCAGAGGAACTTTATCTCGTCTTCCTTTTCATTTGCTTTCATGAGCCCAGCTGTGCTTGGCAGAGAGATATGCATACAGGAGAACGAGGATGCAGAGTAAATGGCAGCCTGTCTGACTAATTGCCCTTGTTTGTAATGCACAGGCTCATGCCAACTCACTGTGAGATGAGAAAGAGCTGGGGCGACTGAGTGCTGGTAAGCCAGCCCCAGGTGCATGGATCATGTTTGCAGCTCACCACAGACTGTTGCAACTTGTTTTCCATCCTAGCAAGCGACAGAGGCTTTGGTGAAAAGCTGACTGGTTTCCCAAATAACAGTGCCCACAAGTGCCAAATCAGATTCACTTCCACACACATTAGGCCTTTTGCAAGATCTTTGCTAAGCCCTGGGCACCAGGTTGAGGGACATCCTTTGGCCAAGACCTTGCAGAGGATTCTGCTAGGAGCTTTGCTCACTTGCATCACCCTGCTGCAGAGGGTTAATCACCTCCCAGGAGCATTTAGTCTTTGGATATGCCTGTCCCCTCCCTTCCTCTGACAACTGAATCCTATCAGTGGCCCTCCACAAAGAACTGAAGGATGAGATAATTGGTCTTGACCCCATTATGGATCTTCACCCTTGGCTGGGGAGACATAAGTCATGAGCTGAAACCACAGCTCTGCATAATGCTGAGCGAGTTAGGCTGTTGCTGAAGGATGAGGGGTGTTTTATAGCTGACAGGGGCTTCTTCTGTCTCCGAGGAAGTGATGATGCATCTTGCACATGACAGGCATTCAGCCAGCGAGCACGGAGACAGTGCTTTGTAGGCTTTTCCCTGTAGGGCCCTACCAATTTCAAGGCTTCATCTGCGTTGTTCCTCGCTGGTCTCCTCTTGCCTCATCCTGACCCTGTGTGCAAAATGACGATCCCCAGCCCGAGTCCCCTCGTATGGTGTTTGTCTTCACATAGTCACCAGAGGAGCAAGGCAGCCCACCAAGGGCTGCAAGTCTCTCCCAGTTCAATGCCACCTTCCAGCCCCAAAGCTGTCCTCTTTGTTGCCTTTCCTGGTTTTCTAGAATGTTTTCCTGGAGTAAACACAAATATGCAGCTACTTCCAGTCCATTTCGAATTCCATTGGTATTTTGGGCATGTAAATTATCTGTCTTCAGAATTTCCCCTAACTCTGAAGTTGAGATGTGCATAAACTGAAGCATGCCAGAGAAAATCAGGAGTGTCACATATGATTTATCAGAAAACCTAATACTTCCCCTCCAGCCTGAACAGGGCTGTGAATATCTAGCAGCATCACCTCCAGAAGGAAGAGGCAAAGGGATCCTTTGCTCCCTGACACTCCCTGGCACCAAAAATCTTTTCTCCTTCTCTCTAAGTCAAAAGGTGCCAGCAACTGCCATTGCCTCTTCTGTCCAGAAGAGCTTGTTATTGATGCACACAAAGGGGAGAAGGAACAGGAAGGGTTATACAGCATGCCTAAGATTACAAAGTGCCATCCAACCTGTTGTACGTCAAAAAGAAACTAATAAGTACCATGAACTAGGAATTATTTTCTAAAAGGCTCTGCAAAGATCACGATGCTCTTCAGCTCCAACCTTCTATACTCTCCTGACAGCCGTGCCTCAGTTTCCTAGTTCATTAAGTGGGTAAGGAAACCAGACAGGTGCTATGGGGGTAATTAGTTAAGCTTACAGGAGTGATCTGAACATCAAACTCACTGCATGAATTATTTATTCAAGTTAGCATTTCCAGCACAATGAGAAAAATGATTTGTAAATACCTTGGTGACTCCTGGGCTACATTTTGCTTAGCTGCCTTTGAAAGAGCTTTTCTTTCACTTTTGCAGAAACATAGGCAGCAGTGGATGTTTTTTTCTGGTTGGTGGTTTTTGCAGGATGTGACCTATGTCCTGTGAGACAAGCTTCATTTAATCAGATTTATTTTAGCTGGAAATAAAATTAGGTTGACAATCTTTCGAAATCCCCATCTAAAACAAGAATAAAATTATTGAATTGCAGGTAAGGCTGAATGCAAAATGCAGTATCATAGTCAAGAAATGTTTTGGGAGAATGCTGCAGGAATGCTTTGAGCTAACATGTAATACTCCAGGAAATTCAGAGTTTGGTTAGATTTACAAGAAAGCTAACAGTCTGAGATTATGGAAATAAAATTTAAGACCTCCTACAACCTTATTTCTGCCCTTGCAAATCTGAAAGTCTCTAGACTTTCCATATTTGTTCCTTTAGTGCAATCACATTCATATTTCCATATATTTTGAAGTCTGGCGAGACCACACAGTAAGAGAGAAAAATAACAGCAGATGACTGTGGAGACATGCTGTCTCATGAATATAGAGAACTCACGGTGCCCAGTTCAAGAGTTACACTTAAACGGAAATATTTGTTGAGAAACACTGGTTTTGAGCAACAAATTTAGAAATTTTATCTTTTTTTTCATGGACACTTACTTCCAAGGAAAAAGGCTTAATATACAGACTCCAGAGCTGGTTGTGATCTGCCTGGCTGGTTTTATTTGTCATTAATTGGAATCATTGCAAAAATCTGTGCTATCAGTTGCAGATTGTGGCCTTATAGAGAAAACAATGAAGAAAAAAATCCCAGATAAAGCTGCAACAGAAGCTCAGAGTGTGATATAAGATGCTGCTAATAAGAGCAAAATCTCTTTGTTTGTGCCAAGAAGTGGCACAGCAGAGGCGTGGACATGTATACCACCTGCGCATGTATTACCCATACAACTTTCACCAAACATGAGAGACCTAGACTTTTACAGATGGCAGCTTGAATATCAAGAGCTTTTTTGGAATCTTTTACCAGTTTCAGGAAGTTTCTCCACTGTTTGAATGTAGCTGGATTTTGGTGGGGGGTCCTTTTGTCTGTAGCCTGGTTTCCAGAGGAACATGGTTTGCGTAACGGCGGTACACGTGTGTGTGCCTGCGTGTCTGTTAGTCCTCCTCATTCACTTCTGAACGCATTGGCCAATATCTGTAAAATTTGACCTCATGGTTAAGGATTCAAGGCTATTATGGTTTAGTGGAAGCAACATTCAAGAAGATGGGCTAGTTTATGCAGTTGTGGAAGAAAAAATACCCTTAGCTCACCTCCTCATAGACACTAAAGAGTCCACACAAGGAACAGCTTTGAAAACTAGGCTTTATTCTGCTGTTTGAGGAACTACTTGCTTTCTAATCCAAAGCAAGACCCACTTTCAAATCTGAATTGCAGTGCAAGGCTTGAAGAGTATAGCAACTTCCTAGAAACCACTGGCACAGCAGGAAAAATTACCTGCTTATATTAATAGGTTATATTTTTAGCTTAAGAATTAACTGTTCGGCTCAGTGAGCATCCACTCCTGCAGCGCATGATATTATGTATCCTCAGGACTAAAGCTGAAAAATAAGAAACAAAATCTTTTCTCAGGGGATTTCACCACCCAAAGTGCCTGTTGAAGGACTGGCCAAGCAATTTTTCATGAAACTTTTCTTAGTTTTTTAGATAAAATTTGAGGGAAGCATCTGCTTGCCCCAAGAACGCAGTATTTCTTCATGGAACCAAAGCCACAACATTTCTTTTTACACATGGACCTCCCATTTTTTCCCATTTTTTTAGCATTTCATTTCCAATATCGGATTGCAGCCAAAAAATGTTGGTCTTCAATTACTGAGATTCAATTTATTCTCTTTCTGAGCACTTGGCTTAATCCAGTGCAGAAAGGTACATTAATGAACTCTCTTACAGATGAAAACAGGGAGCAATACTTTGCATTTCATTAGCTCTTAAAAGAAAGATGAGCAAGTTAAGCAGGGGCCAGCAATATTTTAATTAGCCTTCCAGAGACTGTCTTCTGCAAAAATAGTCCCTTTTAATTATATCTGTTAGAATGTCCTGTAGCAGGTTAACTCCCTACTTAAAGATCTCTCCACAGTGTGGTTTCTGCATCGTGGGCGTGCAAATAAATCCCAGTGTTTTTCCCAGCCTTGCAGCCTCTGATAAGTCCCGTCTCCCATCTGCGGCTGAAAGCGCTCCTTGCACAAGGTTACCTCCAGGCCTGGGCTGCCTGAGCTCTTGAGAAGCAGCATTAATTAGCGTTCATCTCTTTGTCGGACGGATTTTAGACGTTCACTGCATGGCCTTGCTATCTATCAGGGAAATTGCTACTGGTTATGCTGGCAAAAGCAGGCCTGGTTCTGGATAAAATATATCTGGGAGATTTATGGTACAAAGCAGCATCAGTCATTTCACAGTCTTCGCCTTCATGACGGTGTTATCGTCAGTCACAGTATCAATCACCAAGTCTCTCTGTGGGCATAGGCTTTTTTGCCGTTTTGCTGCAGACAGCTTGCTAGCTTATTCCACCTCTGTGCTAATTATCACACCCTCCATTAGAGTAATTGGTCACTTCTCAAGCTTTTGTCTGGTGATTTGGAGGAAAGTCGGCTGGTTCGGCTGGTCTGAGCAGCGCCATTACTCGGGAAGGGCGGTGTTGGCATCTGCCGGAGGACAGAGACCAGTGTCTGAATGATATAGAAAAGGGAAAGGTCCATCTGGACCTGGAAGTGCAGTAAGTTATTGAGGGCCCGGGTTTATCCTGGCATGCAGGAATGGCCTCCTTCCTGTTCTCTTGCAGGGGTAAGACAGACTTGCTGAAATATTTTCCTCTTAAAACTATTTCCTCAGTCCACACAAGAATTATAGTTATGATGCCACATTCATCCCTTTGCCTTCGCATCTTGCATCTCCCGTGATACACCACCGCCTCCTGCCTTGGAAAGCGGAAGGGGATCATGAGATTTCCTCATCTTGCTGCATGATGGCAAACTCGATGTGGGCTGGGAACCTCCCTGCAGCAAAGACTGGGGTCAAGGGACAGCCAGGCGGCAGCTTCTGTACGCTCCTGCCAGGTCTTTCCAAACTGGACCACTCCGGTGTCCACTGAAGTAGCTTTGATTGCTGGCATTGTGCTGTTCTGCAACAAACAGTAAACTCTGTATTTTCTGGAGAAGCTGCCCCTCAAAACCAATATTTAATCATGAGCCCAATTTTCTGCCAAAAAAAAAAGGTCATTAGAAAATATTCAATTAGGGCTGGCAGTGCCAGCTGAACTTCCATGCTGCCTCTAGCTAGCTGCCTGCTCTCATCCCTGCTGCAGTGTCGGCAGGTCCTGTTTACAGAGCTCCCCAAAGACCCCAGGGTGGCGGGGGATGCACAGCACTGGGAAATTTCATCAGTTCCAGCTGAGCAAATGTTACCGCAGCTGCTTTACATACGCGGAGCCAGCCAGCCCACTGCACTGCGTGTGAACTGAGATGAGTCAGGGCTGTTCTCCATTTCACCCAGGAGGTGGAAAGCCCCTTAGGGTGTGTTTTCCATAGCATCAATGCAGCAAACTCCTCTCCAACCCATTGGTCACATTCAGACCATCTCTTCACCAGATTTTCACAGTTTTAAAGAACTTAGACCCCCTGTTAAACTCAACTTTTTTTTTCCTTCATTCCCAACTGGCAGGAGTTGGAGATATTTGGTATTCACCAAAGCAGAGCTCTTCAAGGCCCCATGTCAGTTCATCTGCAGACAGATGTTAGTTGTGTTGCCGAAGGCAGCAGTGTGGGAGTGCTTGGACTCAGCAATGAGGGCAGCATGACAATATAGATGCAGTGGGATAGTGCAGAATCTGTGCCGGGAGAATCGAGCAGGAGTCAGTGCTCGCTGCGAGACATTTCACTCGTAACAACTTTTGCATAATGTCAGGTCCTAAAGTTTCTTCTCCCACCAGCGTAGGCTCTGGAACAAAGACTCCTCATTTTAGCCCTTTGGACACTGTCAAGAATGATATTTCAACCTTCTTGTGAATCATGTAGTGGGATGTTGCCGAACAAATACTGCCACAAATGTCAACAAAGGGTAGCCTGAAGACTGTGTCATGAGGCGTGGCAACATTGATAGCCGTATTATGGGAGGCTTATACCATGGTAAAGTATCTCCCTCAAGCAGACAACATCTTTGCCTCTTGACCTTAACAAAGAGCATCTTTGGACCAGGAAAAATATGTGGGATGTATTTAAAACTGTCTTCCCCATACTATCAAAGCATCTTGAGAGTGAATCTAGAGATTTTGAGCAATGGTTGTAAGGCTCTCTCTGGACACATGGTACTGCTCCCATTACTTCAAGTCATTAAAAGAAGCTAGAAGAGTTTAATCTAGACTTTGTACGTCACTGCTGAAGCTGTCTCAGGGAAATTATATGACCTCTCTTTGTAGAACAAGGCAATTGTATTGCTGGAAGGGGAGATGGGTCGCAAAAAAACTATGACAACGTGTTCTGTACCTGGAAGCGGTTTGAAATATGTAGGTCTTACTCGGTTGTCAAGATCTCATATGCCATTAATTTTCTCGAAGCAAAGTAAATATTGTAAGTGACATAATAGTAGGGAAAATGTCACTATGAAATACGGTTAATAATCATAATCAATTCTACTAAAGAAGCACTAATCAAACTTAGTACCCGTTGTAGCAGACCCATTAGAAATGCAGCATAAAAGATTTCTCTACTGCTAAAAGCTTACAAGGAAAATCACCCTTTCCTTGGGTGATTTCAGGGCAGCAGGGAGGTTCGGCCAGTTCTGATTCCTACTTTAACTGAAACCTTGCTATTGCTATCCCTGAATCCCAATAGCATGAGTCTAAACAAAAATTTAAAGCCAGGTTTATATGTAATGGTCTAAATAACTGAAGGAGGGGTTTTTTGTCCCCCAACACCTGTCCTTGGAAGATTTCTTTTCAGCCCAACACACTCCATCACTATGAAAGTTCCCCCTTCGTAATCTGCACAGTACTGGTGAAAGAATTAAAAGTTTATCTGTGAGCCTTCCCATGTCCTCGGAGAGCGGGATGTGCTGCGTGCCTGCTGTGGCCGGTTCCCCAGCATCTTCTGTGCTTTTGGGTTCAAACTGTCCCAATAAAGTAACCCAGAATCAGGAATGTTTCTCAGACAACAACAGCTGCTCCAAAATACCACTTTTCCTGGGACTCAAAATTTTCTTTTTTGTTTGGCATCCGAAGAACCACATGTTGATTTGAAAGTGAGGAAAAGGCAGTTCTCAGACAGCGTGCATCAAAGGACCTTTATTTCTGTTTTTCACAACTTTTTCAACAGTGGAAAACTTTTAACGAGCAGAGATTTTTCTCATTTTTGGTTCAGTTTTGAAGTTGTTTTTAAATTTTTTTTTAATGGGGAAATATGTTTCTTAACTTTTGCTTTCAGAGGTTCTGGGCAGTCTGTTTTCACAGGCCCCGACTCTTTACATAACAAGCCTACAGCGAGTATGTATTAGAACTGCAATATGTTGCTCAGATCACTACTGCCTCCAAAGCAAGATTCAAATTTAATCCATGGTCCAATTTGCTGTGTGACTGGATTCCAAGTTGCAGCACTGGCTTCCTTAGTGTTTCAACATGTAGTTAAAAACACTCCGTCAGCTGATGTCCCTTTGCATCCTAGAAATGCCATCAACACATTTTTCGTTTTGCAAAAGAACATGTGCCCAGTGTCAGTTTTATGGTTTGGGGGTTTTTGTGTGTGTGGCTAATCCTGAATTCCCCCACGCGCAGAAAGGCAGGAGAATCTTCTGGTTTGAACGGCTTTTTTTTGAGTTTGCAAGGATGAGCAAAGAAAGACGTGCAAAAGGAAAATCTTCAGCAGAATAGCGAAATACCACATGGCAAAACCTTTTTGTACAATAAGAATTATCAGCGTTGTATCTAGTGCCCTTGTGCAGGGATTAAAACCTGATTCATAGTCAAAGGGCAGCTGTATGAAGGAGGAGGAATTGATTTCTGAAGGGGCTAATACATCTCCTCCGTCTGCGGAGCGACAAGACTCCTGGGGGATGAGCTTCCGCCAAAGCTTCAGACAAGGGGCCTGGATCTGGCCTGGCTTGGGACTTTTTTCTTCTTTTCATTGCAGTCTCGCAGTTGGAACCAAGCAGGTACAGCTAAATTTGGACCTTTTTTTCAAATCAAACCTTTTACATGTCTTTGTGTCTCCTCTTATTTTGCCTTGGAAACTGAGCTGGACTGTGAGTTTTTCTCAGCATGTTTCTGTAACACATGAAGAAAATTCATTAATGTGTCCTTGAGGAAGGAGATCATTAAAAATTAAGCCACTTTGAAATGCTGGATTTTTGTCTGTTTTTTCTCCTTCCATCTTGGAAACAATTTTCTCCTGTTTTCCAGAAACTTTCCCCAGAGTCATATCTCCTTGAAAACTCCTCCAAGAAATGTCCATGGAAAACATTGATTGCCTAAAATGGGCACTTTCCACTAGCAAAATCATCCGGTGGAAAATTCTTGCCCCATCCTGCACCATTGGCCTGATTCTGGAAGGATTGTACTCCATGAGTAAACAAGTTTTCCCAGAATGAAGGATGTAGCTTTTTTAGGATAAATTTGGCCCTCTTTTAGAATTAAGAAGAAAAAAATAAAAGAGCTGTTGCAGTTGGCTTTGACCTCAACATAGCCCTGAGAAAGATACAGTTTCCAAGGGCAAGAACAGCGTAAGATAAGAGGAAATTTCCCCAAAGGGCTTGTGTCCTATTTACAGGCTATAGCTTTTTGTTAGAAGTGAAGGTGTGAATGCAACCTTCATTTTCACTCTAGTTCAGCTGAAGGGAAAAAAGAAAAAATACCTTATTATGCAGTGCGTGTATGCAGACAGCGGTCCTTACCAGTAGAGCTGGACCTGGATCCCCGAGCTGCTCTCATTTCCCCCATGCAGTCGAGAGCTTAGAAACATTTCTCCATCTGGGCGTTTCCACCTCTCCAGGTCCTCTGCACTCCAGTGACCAGCTTGTGTGGCTGCTTCTCTCCCATTGGGATGCTGGAGTTTTTAAGACTTTTCGTCTTTTCACCGAAGGCCTTAGCGTTGCAGAACAGTGTGGGATAAGGGGCTATTTCGTGACGTTGGGGACATGGGGTTTTCTTGAGGGTGTTCTGTAGGTTTTGGCCTGACTAGAGGGAGGTTTGAGAGTGCCGGTGAACGGTGCGTGGCTACCCCAGATTCAGCAGATGTTCTCGAAGTCTTTTCTATTATTGGGCCGAATCGAAGCCTTTTCCTTTGTTTCCTTTTTAACAGAAAAGGATTTCAGTAAAAAGCCCACTGTATTTGATGCTCTGTGTCTTCTCTCAGTGATACAAGGCACTGCATGATTATAACTAAGAAGGTCTCAGTGGGAGCAGAGATGCTCCTGGTTTGCACAGTTCCCAGTAATCTGTGTTATTTATTCAGAAAGAGCACTCTGGAAAAGTCTTGCTTGACAAATGCTTGCTCATGAGGAATGCAGACTGCTCCCAGAACCATCCTTGAGACTCACAGGGTAGGAACTACTGCATTTGCTTATAGCTTCTTAACTACCACGGCTGAAAGACCCAGGGGTATACAGGGAGATTCCCAGTAACTCTGCTAATGAAGAAGGAACGCATGAGCACTCTATATATTTGTTGCCTGATTACTATAGAAATAAATGAATCAGGGAAGCACACTGAACAGTCAATTCTCTCTTATTCAGAAACCAGCACAATTTAATTAAGTCTAAATAGCACTTAGAATGGTGAATACTGAATCAATTGATGGGCCGAATACTCCGGAGAGTGTTTTATTGGAAGCTCTGTCTGATTCCCTGGATGCCTGAGCAAAAATTAAGAGAGATCCTTTCAAAAACCTATTCCTCTCAAGGCTAGAGGCTGTTAGGCTCATTTCCAAAAATGATTTTCCTTTCAAGAGTTAATTGGTCGCCAGTCTTTCCAGAGACATGAATATTTATTAGGTCTTGAGCCTGAATCTTTTTCAGTTCACAGTGGTGTAAATCAGTAGTGACAGCACTGAAGTCACTGAGACTACATGGGAAAAGTTAGTGGGTGGTGGTGTTGGGTCGACGGTTGGACTCGATGATCTTAGAGGTCTTTTCCAACCTCAATGATTCTATGATTCTATTAAAAAAAAAAAAAAAAAGGAATCAGGACCTTAATGCCACAGGCCTGGGGATGATGCCATGTCTTTCAGTGCACCTTCACATGAGTGTCTCAGCTTGATTCAAATAAAAAACTGTATGCACACTGCAAAGAACATGGACTCAGTGGCCTGTCTCATCCAACAAGCTGTCTTGCAAAGTCCTGAGCATAATATGTGTCATGATCTAATTAAAAAAACCTGTGGTGGTGGTGAAGCTGGCACCGAAGCACAGGTTCTCCTCTTAGTTATGCCCACCTTGGTCTGGAGTAACTCTGCTGGGTGGGTTTATTACAAGGTTATCAAAGTTATGAGTAGAGACCCTGTTTCCTAACGGGCTTTGTCTCAGTGATTGTGCAGTTCTATCTCTTAGAGGAGCACAAAGGCTATCTCTCCATCCACATGTGGCTTGGGAACGACTGTGCTGTAAGCTGACAAAGCAGCTGATGCTCTTAGGTGTAGCTGCTAAATGCTAAGGCTAACCAGTCTGCCTCCCTTTTTCACAAAGTACCTTCTCCCCCTCTTGGCATTTCCAAATAGCCCTGACCACAGGAAAGTACACGGAAGCCTAGGTTAACAGATTTCAGCAAAAATCCCAAAGCAAAGAAGTTCCTTGCAAAGGATTATAGCAGGATAAGCGTGACACCCTTCAAAGAAACTCTAATAAGCGAGGAAGTGCCTGGTTCCGGTGCATCCCCTAAGCCCTGCGCCAGCACAGTCTCCCTCCCCTGAGGAAGGTGCTTGTGTCCTCTGGTGACCTGCTCTCATTTTGCCATTGCAGGAATGCAGGCCTTGATAGACGGGGTGAAAGTGGACGTCACCATATACTGCCACTGTAATTAAATCTAGCGCAGGCCCAGAGGGGTAATAAGTCCATTAAGTTCAAGCCCAGGTGCCTTTGAGCCACTCTGTTGTCTGTCCGTGCTGGCTGGACATCACACTTGGCATCTGCACTCTGCTAAGAGCTAAACTCTGGGTATATTTGAGGCGGTAGCATCCAGCCTTCCATAAGTCCATCCACACAACACAGGAAATCTGAAGCCTCAAGGGTATTCTGTCCCACCTGAAGGCATGCAGACATCCAGATGTGAGCTGGGCACCCTTTAGAGTCAGTGGAGAATAATTTTTGGTTGCCTAAACCATAGACCTCAAACCATCTGGCCGCAGGGTTTGAGCTAAGCCAGCGTGTAAATGGTGTGACTGAGGGTTTATCTACATTTTAGTATAGACCCTGACCCACATGAAGCTGAGAGACCCCAAGAGCAGACAGATGATTTGGAGGAAGATGTATGGTTCTCCCATCAGGCAGCCATAAGATATTGCTCTCACTACATCACGCACTTCTAGCTCTTTTAATGTCTTCTTACAAAGTTCTGCTGAACTTCTTGCATTTCCGAACTGCCTGTATTTATCTTACAATAATTAGATTTTTTTTTCCTGTTGGTCTCTTTTTCTTTTAATTTTATCCAGAGCAATAGTAACCAACATTACCAAGGGCAATTGATTGAGTGGGAGCTCCTGAGATAGCAATTTCTTTTTTAATTAGAGCATTCAATAGATCCCATTGGAAGAAAGTCCTTTAATCAGTTTTTACATTGTGCAGTGGAGAGTTACAGCAAACACAGACATGTAATATGGATGCTGGTTTTCTGAAGGGCAGGGTTTAACTAGATGCGGGAGCAAGTGATATAGCTGGAGACTGCACCGATGTTTTGTGACTATGATGGGAAACCATAAAACAAAGAGCAGTATGAACAGGATCAGATTTTTATTTTAAAGCTTAAAAAGAACAGAAGTGTTTCTAAGACTTTTTTTCCTGTCTCTCCGGGGAAATTAAGTTGCACATTAAGCCACTGACTTATTCATAACAGAAGAAAATGAATTGTTTGAAGTAATACTTTTGTCGATTCTTTTTTGAAATCCCAGCATCAAATCCTCTTGTCCCCTCTTCTCAGGTGCAGAATTGGTAACAATGTTGTGTTTTAATAAACAACATACTGTTTCCTATCCAGTAATTATGCTCATTTTGCACACAGTATTCCTTTCCTGTTGCTCAATCATTCAGTGTTTAGCTACCACTTCTTTCTGAGTCTAGATCGATTTTGTTCTTCATAACACAAGAGATCACTGCGTTACATTGCAGTTCTTTGTACTGCTCCAAGCCACAGTTCAGCAACTGCAAGTTGCTTTTCATGGGATTTAGCAAAAGTCCTAATTATGAACCTCCTCTTGTAAGTTTAGAATTAAGGGAATGCTAATGTTCTTGTAAGTTTAGCATTACAAATGGGGAAACCGAGGCACCGAGCACACATCACCCAGATTCCTCCAGCTAGAGCAGGGGCCCCAGATAGATTTATTGAAGTCTCAAGCTGACACATGGCCATGGAGATCTCTGTCTCTCTCTTCCACATCAAATGCTCACATAATTCATGTGTTTAATGCGAAGCTTTTAAATGTGGTTCTGATGAATAGTTCATTTTAATAATGCATGTGTTCCTGCCTGTGTGAGATACTGTTTTATAAACGAGAAGGTGAAGCTGTAGTAGGAGCAAGTATTTTAAAAAATCCCATGAGCAAGTGTTTCTTCCGGTTCCAGCAAGGGAAAAAACAAAGAGGACGAGAAAGGATCATCTAAGCTGACCATTAATTAAGTTTTGGGGAAGCTTATTAACTACTCAGTGACCCACTTATTTGAGGGCAAAGCACAGATGAAGAACTTCCATTATAATATAATGACAGTCAAAGTGGATGGTAAAGTCATATTGAATATTTGTTAGCTGTGACTCCAAGCAACTGCCCAGGATCTAAGGGAAGCAGCAACCTTCCCCAACCAGAGAATGATACAGTGGAAAAATTCATAGGGTGTAAGAGGATATTTTTCCAAACTTTCTGGGGATTTCACTTGAGAACATAAGAACTGTCAAATTAGATTAGACCTAAGATCCATCTAGACCATTACTGCATCTCAGAGAGGCTACGCTTCATCATCAACAAACGGATGGGAACTAATCTGTTTTCCACTTTCCTAATCCTTTATAACCAACAACTGATTCGAGATGCGGAGTTACTCTGACTTCTGATATCTTGTTTATCGTTAACTATTACAATTCTGGTTATTCTCACTGTTCATATAAAGATCAGTCCCTCTCTGGCTTCATACAACTTCCCAAGGCAATGCAGTTCACTGCCAAATCCATGTTGCGTGTTCCTCAGGGTGCGAACATGTGCTCACAGGACAAACACACACACACACACGCGCAGTCATGGCTGGGATGGTTCACTCACCTGAGTTTGGGATCCCTTCCTCCTTGCAGTAGCTAAAGCCACAGTAATGCTTGCTAAAAATAATTTCCCAGTCAGGGATAATAAACTCTCCCCGGCTCATAACTTATTTACATTACATATTCTCCTGAAGTGATGTAGGAAATGCATCAAATATTTTAGGGTTGTTGGGAGTTTTGGGCTTATTCTTTTTAATAGGACTACTTTTTTTTCCTTCCTGCAAGCTAAGCAAGGGTTCTCAGAGCTGAGTGCAACTCTGTGGGTCTGGAGAGGAGAGAAAAAATTCTAAGTGATAAATGCTGGGAATCAAAAGTGATCTGAAGTTGCTGTCACATTATAATGCAATTTTGAGGTCCAATATCTCATGTTCTGCAATATTTGGACATAGATTGCATGCACCATTGGAAAGGGAGTACTCACCCCCGATCCCAGGCACATAAAGCACTGGCTCTGCATGGGGAGTGTTTGCAAGATCCAATAATAAATAATAATAATAGGACCTTAAATATGTTGCTAAGCAGGGCTGAATAATGCCTATCATATATTGCAGACCAGTGCTCCTGGAGAGCTTCCTCCCAGGGTGAGGAAGGCTGGATTTTTTTGTGGCTTATTTGAGGAAAAGCAGAGGAAAGTTGTCTGAAGGCTGCGGGGGGGCTGTCAGCGGCCAGGCTGTGCTGGCAGAGGCTGGCAAGGCCGCCGTGAGATGCCAGTTCATCGCACCGTACCCCAAAAGGTCTGAACGCAGGGGGAGGTGTATAATGCAAGGCTCAAGCAGAGCTTTGTATTATTTCTATAGCAACATATAAAGTATCTGGGACTAGAGAGTAGGCAGCTTGGGCTCTGGAAGAGGAGCCAAACTACAGCCTTTGACTTTAGTATCAATCCCTACTTGATATATTTGCTATACCCACTTCTTTCCCAGGGAAGGCTTAACAAAACAGTGTGGCTTGGGCATGGAAAATCGGCTCCTTGCACTGCTCTCCCTGATCACTCAAGCTAATGATCACTCTGCAGCGCATAATATTTTTTCAATCTGATTTAAGAGGAAATTCAATGGATCATCACTTTCTGCCCAGACTTCTTAGTTCTCCGTGCAAACTCGGGGCTGCTTTGCATTCCAGACAGGCTCGTACTGCACTGAGCCAACCTACGGGAAATTAATTCAGTACAATTTTTAAAGTGCACTAGGTTAAGTCTGACATGCCTTTCATCTAGTAGGACACAATGTGCAGTGTCTTGCATGTCACCCTTATGGAGGCAAAAAGGGGATGAGGCAATGTGTGGCTGTAAAAATAAGATAATTGTTGACACGTTTCAGGTTTATTCTTCCAGATCTCATTAATGATGTATTTTGGAGCTATTGATAAAGGGACAGGGAAATATCCACATAGATATATTGATTGTGGATAAGAGAATATGGCTGGTCCTGCTGACGATTTGCTGAGAAGCTGCTGAAATTCAGGAAAGCTCAGTCTGTTTGCAGACATTATAGCTGTGTCGCACAGAAAGGAATAGTCATACGAGGTGTGCAAGGGGGGCAATGCCAACGTGAGGAAGATGAAGGAGCTGGGAAGGGAATGGCCCTCAGGTGATGAAGGGAGGCACCAGAAAAAGCTTATTGCAAAGTGTTTTACGACCGCTCTGCCCATTGCCTGCAGAAAATGCAACCTCTGCCTGGTGGCTGCCTGTATTCAACAGCGATTCCAAAAACATTGCCCTACAGTCTGCCCCACCTCACCTCTCCTTCCTTCTCTCCTGTCTCTTCTCGATAACCCCCGCTGTGCCTTCGAGCCAGGTCCCTGCAAATTCTCCATCGCTCCTACCTCTGCTCAGCTTGCTCACTGCTAGTTACCGTCCCTGGGTTTCTTCGGGGCTCCTTATCTTCAGAAAGAAATGCAGAGGGGCTCATGGTGTGCAGAGAGGAGTGATGACCTTTCTAGAGACCTGCAGAGGTAATGAATGCTCCAAGGTACTATGGACTCAAAACCCAAAGTCTTTATTCAAGTGAAATATCCCAGCAGCGTGTGAATCTTGAGACTGTGAGAGGAAGGGACTTGCCTGAGACTAAATAAGTGGGTAAAGTACAGAGACCTTGGTTCAGCAGAGAATTTAACCTATGCTGTCAAGCCAGGAAAATCAATATGGTGATGGCACATGTGACTGAGAACTTGCTGAATTGGGGCCAGTCCCCTACACTCGGTGCCAAGGTGGATGCTAGCACTTTGAATTGCATTAGGGAGCAGCTTGAGAGCCAGAGAAGATTTGAGTGTACCGAAGTATTACAAAAGGCTGGAATTTTTTGTTGCCTCTGTGGAAAACAAGCCTCAAAACATTTCCCCACTCTCCCCTTTATAATATTTCCTTGGACATTTGTAGCTGAATTTTTGTTAAAACCCAGTCTTTTCCAAAAACAAAAAAAAAAACCCCAACCCCAACCCAGGTATATGTTGGGTTGAAAATAAATGATTTTTAAGAGCTGTGGGAGTGGAGAAGTACATTTTCCAACAGAAGGAAATTCCCACTGGTCTGGAGGAAGACTAACACACTCTGTCAAAACTTAGTTGTTTTTTTCTTTAATTCCATTAAAAAAAAAAACCTGCTGAAAAGCTCTCCCTGTGTCATGCTAAAACATGTTTCTTATTACAGTGGCAGCTGAACTCTGTACAGGCTTGAGGGGCAAGGTAGGGGAGGATTTGCCAAAGTGACAAGGAGGGATTGCAGCTGTGTGTGCTCCAGGGCTATGGGGATACAGATGTTTGCCTCTGCATTGCTGCTCCACGTATTTTCAGGGGTCTGTGGCCCTCATCTAAAACACTAAAATCCTTTCTTGCAATAATTCAGCTGGCAGGTGACAAAAACAGGAAGGGAAAGCCAAATGTTCCAAATGCAGAGGGGAAATACTGGTTGGGTACTTTCTTCCCAGCCAGCACAGACCACTCAGGGCTTTGTAGATCTGTCAGCCCTGTGGATGGTGCATAATTCACAACAATAATTTCTCTGGTAGCTGAAATTTGCTCTGGACTGCAATTTCTTCCAGTTCATTCCTTCCCTGTGTTTGAATCATGTTTGTAGTCGGCAGTATTCAAAACTTGAGCTCTGCTGCTGAGCTATGATTGCTCTGATAAGCCCGAGGTATCATTTCTGATCCGTGGCTGGGAGTGCATATTGTCCATTTCCAGAGTGAATATTTGCCTGCAAAAATTGGCAATGCATCGTTCGTACACGCTGATTTCCAGCAGAACCGTCTCCTTCAGCCAAGAATTTCAGCCCCCAACCAAAGCAAGAGCAGCTCCGCTTTGGGGCAGACCTTACCAGGATGTGCTTTTCATAGCAGGCTTAACTCTGGCCAGCCCTTCAGACAGCACCTCACCCTCCCTCCCCGGGGGGACAAGGGAGGAATGAAATGTCACCAAGCCTTGGTTTACAGATGGGGAAACTGAGGCACGGAGTGATGTGCTGGAAATCCAGCAGATTTATGGAGAACTGGGGCTAGTAGAATCACTAACATTACCCTGATGTGCTATGCGTGAGGCTGCCCTGCCTCCTCGCTGGGGTCCCACAAGCACCTGCTTACGAGTCTCCAGGAGCAGAAGGCTCTTGCTTTCCTGCCTCCCGCCAGCCCGAAGACACAGCCTTGCCAGTTGAGAAACTGAAACCCTGGAGGCCCTTCCTCTGCTTTGAACCACTGCAGCAATCACGAGAAAAGGCTTTGTGAAGGCTTCTTTTTCCCCCTTTTTTTTCCACTTGTATAATTAGCTTTTCATGAAAGAAGGCAGCGTCTCCTTGCCACCCACTAAGGTACGTGTCCTTAGGTAATGGCAGAGCCAGTGCTGGGTGAGGGAGGGGAGAAGTGAGACCTGCCCCCACCGCCCCATCAGAGGCGTGAAAGCTTTCATTTGTCAACGCAGAGATTCCACCCCGGATCCTGCGGTGACAAATCATCGTCACTAGGATAATCAAGCTGCAGAGACAGGGTCATTTATCATGGCTCTTTGCTAAACAAAGCAGTTTCCTCCCTCCTGCCTGGCTCTTGCAAGGCTAAGGGGGCTGCACTGTCTGGGCACATACCGGCAGAGGTCCCCATGTCCCCACCGCTGTCAATCAAAGCCTAAATTACCCAGGGATGTCAGAGGTGAGAAGTGTACATGAGCCTGCAGCATCCTCCCAGGCACCCTTTGCCAGGGAAATGGAAAAGCCATCCAGCCAGCATAAAGGCACTTGTTGCTCTTCACTTCTCCTGAATGCTAAGCCAGGCTTGCAGGATTCACCAAACATGCATCCGTGTGCTGGGTAGCTCATCTTGCTGGTCCTTTTGCGCTTAAAATGGGAAACATATTTGATTGGAACTAGCAGTGAATAAGGCCAACCTGGTAGGTAGTAGCTAGAGTGGGGTTTCAGAGACTGGTGCTCATTTGCCCGATGTCCTGCTCAACCTTCTGCATGATTTAACCAATCAAAATGCTCATGGCTGAGTTTGATGCCTAAATCTCAAAAGACTCAACTGCAGAAGAGTCAGATTCCTGGACTAGGATTCACGACAACTTGCTTGCCCAGTGGAAGCCATCAGCTTGCATCCCTTCAGGCTGGCTGAAGGTTTCACTTGCATTTGCAATGAAGCCATTCAACATGAGTCCAGTCACTCACAGCAGTTCAGCTGGAGGTGGTAACTCATTAAGACCCAATAATTGCTCACAACCTTGTATCTATGTGCTGCAGCAGGAGCCCTGGATTGGGATGTGGGTTTGAATTTGCCTCTACCTCTTGGGGAGGCTTTGCAGCAGTCAGCAGTGGTTGTGGATGTCAGATACAGAGACTGTGGTCAAACCAGGGCTGTGTGGTTCAGTGCTCAGTCATGTATGAGGTTCTCGCACGTAGGACAGCAGAGCTTTGCTCTGGCCAGCCAGGCTGCCTCTCCCAGTTGAAACAGGAGGCTGAGCATAGAAAGCGATACTATAAATTGTTTTCTCTCTTTAATAGAGTGAGGTGAGCTCTCTGAAGCAAAGGACTTAGTGAGTCTTTTCTGCCACTTTCTCTGATTATGGCAAATGACTTCTCCTTTTCACTGACGTGCTCACAAGCTTCTGCTATTTTGAAGAGTGGCTGGTGGGAATGTATTTCAGGCTGTAGACTTGCTCACAACTTCTTTCTGAGGCTTCCGGTTCTCCCTGTTCATCTCTCCACTGTTGTCACAGCGTGATTGATCTTTTAAGTCAAGATGATATTGTTTCTCCTTGGTGATTGGCACGCTCCTATACAAAAGTGTATAGACTGTGAAGCTGAATAGGCCAGCTACTGAGCTAGGAAAAAAATAATTATTTTGATTTGAGTCATGATTTTCTCTATTTAAGTAATTTTTAAATTTAAGGTAGATGTTTATTTACAAGCTGCCAGCTCTTTATTTTCACTTTTTTAGTTGAAAATTGCTAGTGTGTGTGTACTTTCTGTCAGATCATAAATCCTAGAAAGAGTTGAGAAGGCAGTTAAAGAAACAAGTACATTTCCCTGCTAAGAGACTCCGGCTACCTCCATGCTAATATTTTACATATGAAGTGCTGCTCACATCAGTGAAGTTACCAGCTGCTGCCTTGGAGTCATAAATTTTACAGAACCTTGTCCTGATTTCAGTTCCTCCCTTCAAAGCTGTGAGTGCCATCTCCCAGCCATGGGTGTGCGTGCTGTGGCTTTCCCTCTAAGCAGCGTGCCTGGGACCCCTTGACAGTCACTGGGGAGAGAAATGGGAGCCTCTAAGCCGTGTTCAACCCCACTCCCAGGTAGACATTGAATGTGGAGAGCCTGGAAATTAGATGAGGTTGAGCCCATTCCCTAAAGTTTTACGTGATTGATTGATTTATTTGTGGCTGGACCCTGAGCCGTGAAGATGCCCCATCTGCGTGGTATCAGGGACACAGCATCAACCCCAAAGACGTTCTCCCTTCTGAGGGTCTTCCCCCTGCAAGGCAGCTTGATGTAAAGCGGGGCTGAGTCCCTTCTCCAAAGCCTCAGTTACTGCCTAGAGCTGGAGAGAGGGTTTCCTCTGAAGACGGGCCTTGGATCTGAGCCAGCCCAGCCATTCTGAACTTCCTGTAATTAGTCAAAATATGAAGGTGAATTATTTCCTGACAAAAGTTGTAGGCAGACAGGATTTTTAAGGCTTCATTAGTCCAGACCCTGGCAGGGCCGGTCTTCTCAGCTCAGTGGCCTGAGCATGTGATGGAGAGCAGATTCTGATATGTATAATTAACAAGCACTGAATAATTTGACAAATTGGAAAAACATTTCAATATGTGTTCCAACAGGGGAGGTGACTGGCATTTCTGTGTTACTTCCCTGCTAAGAAACTTTCCACAAGAGATGTCAACAGTGTGCGCTAATGAGCCCGAGGTGCTTTGGGGGCCCTTGCAAAACATGATGTACCCCTCCACGCTGGCGGTGGCAGGGTACGGATGGGGCTAAACCCCCTGGGTTTAATAACATTGTGTGGGGTTGGGATGGGGCTGGGAGCACCTGATCGTATGCCCGTAGTCCCTGCAGAGTTTGCGATGAGGAACTGGCTGTGACTCCCTGTAAGTCAGGGTACGCCTCTGACTCACTCCGTGCCTCAGTTTACCCCTTTACTAAATGGCTACCTGTGCAGTGGTGGACACTACCTGTGTGTTACACCTTCCAGACTGAATTCACTACACACGTACAAAATACGAGGGCTGGCTTCTTATCTGCTGGAGCCCCGCAGTCTGCAGACTGGGAAAGATTTTTCCCAGCCCCACAGTGATTTAATCATATTTGCAGAAATCCTCTGCCCCATCTGCTCTTCCCCTTTCTCTCTATCGATTTTTCCATTTGATGGCAAGCTGGAGTTTTCCAGCGAGGCAGAGCCATCCTGTGTGCATGCAGCGTACATGTACACAGCCTGCACTGGGGACAGGAGAGGGAAAGACCTGCTCCTTTCCTGATACACAGATTTCCTTCAATCCAAGCAGGAAAGAAAAGGGCTTCCTGATATACAGACTCCAAAGAAATCCTGCCCTTACATCCTGTTATTGAGACAGTCTCATTATCCAGTAACAAAACTGGCTGGAAATCTGCCTTTGAACATTTTTTTCCCCTTCAAAAATCTTTGGACAAGATAGGCATTTCCCTGGGAAATTGTTTTTTGTAGGACTTCGTTGCAAACTCAATGGGAGCTCAGGAGAAGAGGGGAACTGTCCCAACTCTCTGTCCTTCTGCCCTCCTTGTTGTTCTGCTCTTCTCTCATTTCTTCCAGCATGTATCTGGGAGCAGTCCACAGCTTTATATTTAACACGTTTGTGTGTGTGTGTGCAGGCGGCAGAGACCAGCCAGCCCGCAGCACCTGTAGCCCATGTCCCCCAGTACCTTCTACCACTTCTCAACAGTTGTCCTGCCCCATCCTTATATATCTAACGGCACAAGCCAATTGAGATAAAGGCTTTTCAGTTCCTTTTCCACATGACACTCTAGGTTCTCTAATTAAGGCAGGTTTCTTTCCTACCTTGTTCCCTTTACCCATTAATCCTTGGAAGCACTATGGTAGGCACAGAATTAAAATGTCCCTTGAACAGAGGCATTATAACTTATACTCTGTTTGGATGTTTGAGCTTCATGTTGGGTCATTTCAAAACAAACCCTGGAGAGGTTCGTTAACTGAAACAGCAGAATGAATTTCCCTTTCTGCTTTCTTTTTTTTTCTTCTTCAGCTGAAATTTCTAGCCAATGCTGATCCAGACTCTTCAGGCCCATGGTGGCTGCCTTTCTCAGGTGGGCAGGCAAAGGCAGTATTCACCACGGGATGCAGTGCAACAAAAATAAAAAAGAAATTACGTAGTTCTGCCTTCTGTCTTCCCCCAAGCCATTCATTTTCATCCTACCCATCTTGCCCTTAGCTGATCTGAGTTCAGAGCAAACCATATTCCCTTTTCCTGGCGTATTGGGGTCTCTGTGGTCTGGCTCCACCCACCAGCTTGCATTTTCCCCCTGCTCCGGTCCAGCAGCTGTGGGCTGCCTGGTGAAGAAACAGATGATGAATCGGTGAAAATGAGCAGCACGAGCCCCTCCAGTGCTGTGAGGAAGCATCTGGGTCTGCTCTGGGAGGAGTCACAAAGCTCGCGCACTGGGGAGAGACATGACCTAACTCTGTCTCCACGGCAGATGAAGGGGAAGGGAGTGTGATGGGACACGAGACCTTCATGTCTTTCAGACGTCGCCTCCAATAGCAAATGTAGTGAAAACGAACATTAGCTTCATGATGTGAGACTAGTTCTTGCTTCACATGCTCTCATTAATGTAATCAGAAAATGTGCTGTTGCAAGGCTTTCTCTGGCTTGCTCTACAATACTTGGATGCGTTAGAATCTATTGAATTCCTCCTCTCTGAATCTCTGAAGTGGGGTGCTCTACTTATCCTACTTACCACCTTTTCCCAGCCCCATGGAGGTACCCCTGTACTGTGCAGCACTGCAAGCTTTCATGTCGCCTGTGTGTGCGATGGAAACATCTACGCTGTACCTCGATGGCAAGGTCACCTTCATGGTTGATGGTCCGTGGGGTTGAAGGTGGGACTCACCAGACCAAGCATGGTGAGCGAGTTCCTGTTATACAAAGGCTCTCAGACCTGGCTACTATTTCACTAACCAGTTCCTGACTCCCACTAAAGTCCCTGTCTCAGTGGGAATCGGACAGCAAAACCCTCATGCATGAAAACCTCATCCTGTGCAAAGCCAACACCGATCCCTGCCTCACTGATAAGAGCCAGAACTGGCTCCCCTTACGACCAACAGCTGCATACCGCAACGCAAAAAGTACTAATGGGCCTTTTCCTTGCCTTGTGCTTAATGCATCGCTCCCGGGAGATTTTCTAGTTTTCTTGGCTCCTGTGGGAGGTGAGGCTGGTCACAGCCATTGCCATTGTTCTCATAGAAATGGGAACTTCAAAACACTCTGGAATAATCAGTGTAATAGCCATCAGTGAGTCACTTATTTTCCTGAATATGCCACAGTAATGCATTTGCGCTTTTTAGGAAGGTTAATGTGATGGTCTAGCTAGCAAGGAAGGGCCCGCTAATGATCCCAGCGCGGCAGGGAGGCACCCAGAGATGTCTCTCCCTTCTCATCACTTCCGCACAGAGGGTGACAGCAGCACTGATCTCTCTCTGATTTCAATGCAATGATGAAAACCTATAGCCAGAAGTGCCTCCGGTGACTGCGGATGGGTGGTGATAATTGTGCTTGAGGACAGTGAGCAATGGAGACACTTAAACGCGGGGTCATCTAGGAAATTACAACCCTGGGGTGTTTCTGAATGCTCCTCGCTGCTGAGGAAGAGAGAACTGTCATCTCATAAAACACATGAGGTTTCTCGGTGAAATAGCACTTCTTTGCTTCTGTGTGGATCTTAGCAACTTCTGAATGAGAAAGGAAAAATAAGTGATTGCCAACAGCCCTGTGTGAGGAAGGGTTTGGGGGTGCAGCTCTGAGCAGTGATGCAGAACTCAAGGGTTATTTTCCTTGTTCAATGATGAACTCACAGTGTCACCTTGTGCAAAAGACTTGAGGTGATCCCTGACTTGCAAAGCATGGGTAGAAAAGGATTGTGATGGGGTCCATGATAGGAGGTGAGGGGAATCTCTGCTTTTGGCTTAGTAGCCAAACTACGTTGCAAATATCCCCAAATCCTGTACTGTCTGATCGGTAAAGCACTTCCACCCCTCCCTGCTGCCTGTGCAACCTGTAAGAGGTGCCCCACACACTTTTGATGCACAAGGGCTATGGAAAAACAGCAGAGAGACTTTTACTCCTCATTTGCCTCCAGAAATCCATCTCTTGCTCCTGCTGGAGCAGTTATCCGAGAGGACAGACTCTGTGCTACCCAACCCATTGCCAAGAGTTACAGTCACTGCTGGTTTCCCAGTGCTACGCTGATTTTCCACCATAGGGATGGCTGCTGTTCCAGCCCATTTGGTTCACAGGCTGAGACTATTTTCACACCTAACCATGGGGATGTGCCCTGCCCTACCGTGAGAGCTCCTGGCTGATCACCCCCTGCTCCGTCGTGGTCCAGGCAAACTATTCCCCACTCCTTGGTTAAGTCACTGACTATTGCAGTTTATTGAGCAACCCCAAGAAAACACATTCCCTGCCAGACCATCCTGGCGGAGACTTTCTAAGCAATCCCTCTTAGAGCTTGCTGGCAACTTTTCAGCCAACCCTTTTTTTTAAAACAGTGATAAATGGTGCTTTGATGAGTGAGACCATATTTTTAAAAACTAGAAATAAGTCTCTTTCAGTGAAGCTTTTGGGATTTGGATTGAACTTGTGGGTAGATAGCTATGGACTTACTTTGCAATGGTCAGGAGGCAGCGTGAGCAGCCGCCGGGGGTGTTTGTTTAAAGACATGCTGCCATAGAGGCAGGGTATGAACCTGAGTCGAGACTCTTCTGTGTCCTGGTGAAACGATCTGACTGCTGGGCTCTCCTCAGGCAGGTGAACAGCTTCTTTCTTTGGGGCTTTTTGATCGAAGTTGTGAAGGGTCCTGTTTTCACATCAGTAGGGAGTGAAAATGAAAGTGTAAATCCTCACAATACTTTGCAAAAGGCAATTCTTGTTTCCCAGCCATTCCCCGCTGCGGTGGATCAGAGGGGTCCCCGTGCGGAGGAGGAGAGCTGCGTTTCTCTGTGCCGGAGCCACCTCTGCCGTGCTGCCCCCCTGCCCGAGCCACCGCGGGTGGGCAGGGCTGCGGGGTGAATTGCTTTGTTGGGATCACGATAGGGAGTGATTTACGATGAGCACAGGCTCGCGGCTTTTGAAGGAAAGGAGAATGGGAGGGATCTGATGGAAAACGTTGGTGTGGGGTGAGTGGGATAGCTACCTGTGGGACAGTGGTTCAAGGCAGTCACCTTGAGTAACATGGAGAGGGTCACCCCACCACCCTGAGCAGAGAATAAAAACTAGCGTGTCTCTATATCAAGGGAGTGGCTGTTCTTCATGTAAAGAAAAGCAATGTAAAGACTCTGGCTAAAGAACAAAGTTACTTTTGAAAACAAGGACTATTATCTTTAATTGTTTATTATTTTCCACTAATGATCTGTCCTTCTCCTGTTAAAGAAAAGTTTGAGACATCAAATTGAGAAGCAGAAATACTGCCACAAGAAATGGATGAAAAATTGTAGTGAAAATTAATGATTAGTAAATAAATGAATAGCACCTTAGTGTTCATGTATCCTGGTTAACAAGTATGAGTAATGAGTAAACTTGTAAAAATCAAAGTGTGGGTTGTTTTGTGACACAATAATTAAAAAAAAGAAGAGTCAAACAGTTGGTTAATTTACATGCAATGAATAAATGAATCAGTTCTATTTTCTCCAGTGGAATAAAAGCAAACAAGAGAAAGATGTTATATCTGTGCACATAGCATTGTTTTCAAACCTCAGCCGTTACAAAGCAGAAAATATTTGCAATGGGGAGAATGATTTGAGAAATTAAATCAGAGTGGGAGGGGGAATCTGCAGTACTGCCATTTTACTGATATTAGCAAAGCCTGTCGTGAGGAGCGGTGCTCTGAACAGGAAAGAAATTCGTGTGCCACAGGAGGACAGAACCTGGAGAAAAATTATTGCTTCATCGTCTCCTACAATGCTTCTAACGTGCCCACTGGGAAAGGGGAATATGAGCTACAAAATCAACCCACCATAACCAGGAACGGAGGGGCATTATTATCTCTATGTCCAATTTGAGTTAAACATTGGATTGATTTGTTGGGAAAGATGGTCTTTGCTCGTCCATCTCACTCCAGTGATGCTGTGGCTGCTGCTGCCGGCCATCTCCCTGCAGGTATGGATGCCTCAGGGAGCCTTCCAGCCCAGGGAGGCATTGCTCAGACACAGGAACTTTGAATGAGACGCCTGGTTTGAAATAACTTTTGTGGCACTGGCACCTTACGGTCTAGGAGTCCTTGTTTATAGTGGGAGTATTTAGACCTGAGACCCTCCGCTGATACAGTCCTCACCACCTGGAAGCAAGTGTTTAATTCCTAGTTAGAAAGAGTTAGAGGATTTTTTAGACTGAAGTCCCAGCCTAGGCTCCCCAGATTGCACCGGCAGGAGGGTTGTGCTATTTGGGCATCGCTTTTTCTATCATTCTCAGTGCACCTACTCTCCAGTTTCAGTCCCAGCAAAAGCAATATCTTCCTGGCACTAAGTTCATCAGTGAAGTGGACCCATCATGTGGCTACTGCATAACGCACCTGGCAACTTGCTAAATCATCTGAGGTACATGCAGATCCCAGCGCACAAAGCCGAACAAAGCCGCCTGAGGAGGTATGAAAGGTGGTGATAGAAGGATGGCAAATTCCAGGCTGTGGAGCATCTCTCTTGGGCAACCACAGAGAACTGCATTTTTGTCCACTCCTTGAACAGTGCTGTGCCATGAGAAAAATAATCTGACATCATAGATATCATAACAGTCCTATTGACAGGCTGCTCTGCACTGGCCCGTGTGTCCTCCCTTCCAGTACCTGCACCAGTTCGTTGGGGCAGCGCTGCACACAGACTATTGAGATGCTCCCAGTTACTCTTGTCCTGCTGCCTGGCTGTGTTGTCCAGTTTGGCAAATTCTTTCTTCTCCCTGATATGTTTTCTGTGAAGCAGGAGCAGATTGTAATAACAACAGACAGCAGACCTGACAGCTATCTCAGCTCTCTAATTTTGTCCAGTTAAAAAGAGCAGTAATTGCTCATCTCAGCTAACAGACTGACAAACCTGAATGCTTTCTTATCTTAAAAACTGTCGTGAAAGGGAGAGGCATTAAGGGTTATTGTTCATAATTAAGCCTTAATGCTCTGCTTTTTCCTGCTTGTGCATGTTTCTGTTCTGTGCCTTTAATCAAAGATTATGGTTTGTAACAGTGGATTTTGCCTTGGAACTAAGTGCGTCAAAGCCTTTGAATGCAACATGCTTGGACCTTGACGGTGTAGGGGCAGGCTCCTCAGGCAGGTCCTCCCGCAACCCCAACCCTCAAATCCAGGCATTCTGGAGCCTTCAGCCTCTGTCGTGGAGGGATTCTTTGAGCCCCACAAGAGCTGCACAGTTTGCTCCCCTCTGATGCCCGCTTCCACCCTGAGGCTACAGCCCTTCTCCTTTCCAGACATCCCATTCCCAGTAAAGAAAGAGATCCTGAGCCCCGCCTCAGGGAGGCTGTGGGTAAAGGTGCAGTTTCTACAAAGCATTGTTTTCCAAATAAAACCATTTTGTCAAAACCCAAAGTGCTGTCCTACAAATCCTTTGGATTTGTTCAGCTCCTTTGCTCCCTCGCAGCAACAACACAATCCGTCATGTCCAGATGTGGATCTCCCATTTTTGTCTTTTCTTTGTTGCAGCACGCACGCCTGCAACCACCTTTTGTGCAGTTATGAGTGTGGCAAATAGACTGAGCAGTTTTACTGTCAATGGCAGAGGAATTCTCCTCTCTTTTTGTGCTGCCTATATTGCCCATGCCCCAAATTCCCATTCTTGCCTCTTGTGAAGGGGCAGCGAGAATGAGCTGTGGGGACAGGAGAGGCAGGAGGAGTTAGAAGTGTTCAAGGGCCCCAGCATAGGAGAAAACGCTCCAGGCATGCAAAAATGAAGACTAATTAAAATGAATGAGAATTATTTTTATCTCTTTAAACAATTGTACGATCACATTTTAATTAAAATAATTTTAAAACATTTCTTTTTTTTTTGTAATTTTGCTAATGTATATACTCATGCACTTATCAAAAATAGACAAAGAGACTGGAATTACTTTTCTTTTTCCTAAAAGGCTTTTAGTGGCAGTAAATTAAGATATATGTATATATGTAAGGATTATACGCATAAAGACAGCACCGAGTTATAGAAGGCTCTGTCTGGGTGAGGTTTCTTTTTTTCTTCCCAGCATTTAACTAGTTTTTGATGTTGTAAAGACATTCTTGCATGTAAAGCTCTTTGCAGCTCATAGAAACCTTTATTGAAAAATAATTGGAAGCCTTGATCCACTGAGGGAGAGCGCTGGGTTTCTTGGATGCTCTTTGCATGTATCCCGACTCTTTTTGAGAGTTTCTGTGCCCTGTATGGGGGCTAAATTACTGCTCTTATCCCTTCTCTGTTGTTTGGGTAGGTGCAGGTGCCTGTAGGAGATCTGGAGCTTGGGGTGGAAGGAGTAGCTCAGGAAGGATGACTAGAGTGGAGAGAAAGGGGAAACCAATGGAGAAATAAGAGTGGAGGAATCCAAATTCCCAGCTGGCAATGGATAAAAGATCATGTATGTTAAGGCTGAGGAGAAGAGAGGAGGTACTTTCGTCTGTTCAGCTACGGAGGGGTCCAGAATCCAGGGAAGCTTTTTCCGTACCAGCAACCACTGTTGTGTTGTCTGATGCATTTTTCAGCTCTCTTCTGGGCGCTGACATTGAATCCACCGACCTGCCCTGTGATTGCATCCTGTCCCCATCCACGCCAGGGCCATGCTCGGTGTCAGGACCGCTCACCCGCAGGGTGGAAGCTTTCAGAAAGGGGTGGCAGCCAAGGACAAACCTGCCTCTTTCTGTGGCTGCTTGGTTAGTAAGGCCAGGTGGTTAACGTGCCCGTGGATTTCATGCAACGACTGCTCCAAAGTCATTAGCTTTGTCTTGACAGGTCCAAGCTGAATAAAGCAAACATGCATATTTCGATGCTGGTGGCTGATGATGCTTTTAAAGAACTCAAGAAATATTTGGAAATGTCATATGACGCATGTATAGCTTATTGCTAGCATGCATAATTTGGCACAATTATTTTGCTCATTACACATTCAATTTGAAATTGTGTTACTTAAATAAAAAAGCACTACCAGAGAGAGCAGGATGTGGCAGCCTTTATGAAGATGATTGGATTTAGAAATGCAAAATTATTGTGCCAAAAAAGAACCAGAAGTTTAAGCCACAGCAGAGTCAAGAAATACTTTAAGAGGTTTGAAGCAGAAAATTCCAATGATGTCCTGGATTTTTTTTGGAGGTTGGAATGAATACTCTGTGATTTACTTACTTGTTCATTTATTTGGTGGTGGTTGTTGTTAAAAAATGGAAACATTTCCTTTTTTTTAATTTTCCTCCCCCAAAGGAAACCCTGAGCTTGAAATAAGATCATTTCTGTAAATAAAGCTGTAGGACTTAAGCCAGTCACACATGTGACATCACGTATTTATATCAAACTTACTTAGTGATAATTGCAATGACGCTTCTCTCCAGGAAGGAAAACCACTAAAGTTTCTTCCAGCAGCTGATACTATCATCCACTTTCTGCTGGCTGAGCTGCTCTGGGATGAAACAAAAACGTTTGTCTCCCTTGTGACACATTTCCTAGCATGTCCCCGCGTAATCTGCAGAGCCATGTGTGTAACAAAAAGATGGAAAGAAAGCAGAAACAATAAGCAGAGATGATAAATGACACAAGAGAAGGAACTTCTCTAGGTGTTGGTGGTTTCAGACCAAAGCAGACATTAGCAGAAAGGTTTGGAGCTGATCGGGAGGAAGAAATATTCAGAATGTTTGAGAGTTTTAAGGCTGATTCAAGGCTAATTGAGGGGTGTTGAATTAGGCGTTTACCAGAACAAATTTCTCCTTTGCTGAAAATGTGTGCTTTTCTTAAAAATATATAAAATTGAAAACAGAAAAGGTGCATCTAAAAAAGAAGATGACTTGGTTTGGTTTGGCTGTATTCATCACAAAAAAAGGTTGATGCCTTTGGGCTTCTTGGCGATGACGGGGGCTCCTGGGCTCCCGCTGATAGTCTAAACAAAGACCAAGGATCACCCCCTGCTCAGAAAGTGCTTTGCTGGGAGAGGAGCTCTCCTCCTCGACACATTCGCTCTGGGACCCATTTCTCTCTGTGATATAAAGACCTGCTCTATTAAAACTTAACCCCTATAATTCAGTTCTAGAGAAATCTTATCTTGGGTAGTGAAAGAAGGATTAAAATATAGGGCATTTTAATATTGCTATAAAACCCTAGTAAAGCCTTATCCCCAGACATATTTCTCTATCACACACACCTGCGTTCATCCTTGTCCTCTCCGTTGTTTAATGGCAGTAGCAGGAGCAGCTCAGCTGAGGGTGATGCTGTGCCGTGTCTCCCAGTCCATGTTAGCAGGACTTTTTAAAAATATATTCAAACTCATCCAGCTGGCCAGACCTCCGAGCCCGCAGTGCTTTCTGCTCGCTGAGATGTGGAGGCTGAACAGACAACCATCCAAACTGTGTGAAATGCCTCCGAGGGGCAGAAACCACTCGTGAGCTGCTTGTGTGGGAACACCTGGAAGAGCTGGATCCTTATCAGCATTCCCAGGTCTGTATTCAGCTCTTCACCCGGAGGATTAGAGGAGAAATAATCCTTTAAACTTTGAAAGATGTAAAGTGTATGACAGTACACAAGGAAAGGCCCCAAATTTTCCTCTGCTGCTGGTCATTGCATATCCCGGCCCCTGTGGGACTCCCGCTCCAGCTAGGGAGATTTTCTGGTCCTTTTCTCCTTATGAGAGAGACAGGAGATAAATGTCAGATCTCACAGCAGAGGGAAAGGGAAAAAGCCTTCAGGGAACCATGGGCTGCATCAAGGCAGGAAGGTTATGAACTTAAATTGAGGGAAAGAAATAGGATTTTGTCAGACTGCAGCCCTGCAGTAAAAGCCATGTCGTCTGGCTCTGCAACGTGCCGCTTGTCCTGGGACCGTCCTGAAGCAGGCAGCCTCAGCAGTGCAGCAGTGCCTGTTGCAGAATAGTGCTGACACCTCTGAGCGATGTTGTCTAATAACCTTGCTGTCCCTCCGGACCGTGCCATAGCATCACACGCTCCTGTTCCCTGCGGCCCTCTCCATTCCCGCATTATCTGGGCCATGGGAGACATGGGTTCAATCTCTGCTTGGCTTTCCTCTGCCTGGAAGATGAATGCCGTGTTCCTCCATGCTGACAGAAAAAAAAGGAACAGCTTCATCAGAAAATTACAGTTAAATTATTGTGTGCCTTTGGCCCCACGCATTCCTGTGAAGAGTTTAGGTTTCTTCGTATTTTCTGAGCCAGAGACCTGGCCATCAGATAACTTCTGAAGAGAGTGAACATGCCGTATTACTTGAACCATGGAGAAGTAATACTCCACTGACATCACTCCATTGATTAACACTGAGTTCATTAAGAAGTAGAGTAAAAGGACAGGAGAGTGACTGATCTCATTTGGACCAGCAGAATTTGAAGGGCTCCGAAGCCATGTGAACCAATTTCATTAAATTGCTGTCTCCTGTGTCAGTATAATTTCAGCTCTGGTTCTTCATCACTTTTCTTCACCATAGTGCTTGATCTGTGGCTGTTGATGAGGTTTGGGAAGGAAGGGGTTTTTGCTGTTGGAGGTATGATACATCCTGGCACAAATGAACTCATCAGACAGAGAAATGAAATGACTCTGCCTTTAGATCTTCTCTCTCTGGGCTCAGCGGGTGTCTCCTCTGTACCAGTGACTTTCCTGGAATTGGGTTAGACCAGCAAAAGGTCTGTTGTTTCCCTCACAAGTCCCACCACTCAGATGGAGTGTCGCACCTGAGAGCATCAACAAAGAGAGAGAGGCAGGGAGAGAGGAAGAAGGTGGCAGGGCGTGAATTATGGAGTATTATTAGATTGGTGTTACTTGTATCACTTCTATAGCTGTGGCAGCTGGGGGCTTTAATTACAGAGATTAAAGGAAAAAAACCTCATAGCCACTCATCAAATGATACATAAAATAAGCAAACTGGCATTGTGCCTGGGAAGCCATCTGAGTAGGGCTGCACCAGCTAATGTGAACAGGGAATGCCAAAGTCAGGATCCCTTCTGAGGAGGAAGACCGTGATATCAACTTGAGCTTCAGCAGTCGATAGAAAGCAAAGAGGGGACAGTCAAGCCCTGAGGTGAGGAGAGCGATGAGCCAAGCTCAGGCCGATCACAGTGCCCGGTTCCTCTACTGCAGCTGGCTTGAGAGCTGGACCACGGAGAAAAAGTTGCAAGAGGCTGGGAGAGACACAGGGCAGTCGATGTGAGCTGAGCTGACAGGAGTCCCTCCCTCAGCTCTTCATCAAGAATTAGAGCTGTTAATGAAGAGCCCATTTACTTTCATCTAAATGGAGTGCTTTTCTCCCGTTGCTGCTGATGAGACATGCTTGCTGTACACAGCTCCCCCTGATCTTCCAGGGCCCTTTTGGGCAGCACTGGGCAGGGCCAGGGGCTGGCCAGACCTCTGGGGCACATCTCATACTCTGGACAGGAGCCGATTTCTCCCATTCTGAGAAGAAAGAGAGGACAAAGAAAGAATCGATTTGTCAAAAACCTCTTAATGAGCTGTTGAAGACAGCTCAGCCAAGGTGCTGATGACCTCCCAGGTTAATTAACCTGCAGCAAAACCTGATGTCTTTTTTTCATTCTCCCTGTCTAATTTTCTTCTTACAGCCAGCCAAGCTCTCCTTTAGTCTGGATGCCGAGCTGCTCATTGTGTGACACCTTCAGGTGCTTTTGTGCCTTCCTCATCCTCTGCCAGCAGATCTGGCACTGGACGGCAGTGCCAGAAGCCAACAGCCCTCCCAGCTAGCTTCATGCTTCATTTTTCATTACAATGCAATTGCATCTGGCAGGAGCTCTCTGCCTCCCAGCCTGCTGCCATCCTGTCTTGCAGAACTGCCATCCCAGCCTCTGATGCTGCCAGAAAGGTGCCTTCAGGGTCAAACCAGCCCAGGCTCTTTGGCAGGGCAGTGCCACATGGGGCGGTGACTGAAAGGAGCACGCAGACCCCCAGGACAGGAAAGCTGATGCCAGCAACAAGGAGGGACTCTTGCAAACACCTAGAATGGCCTCGGTGGCATTTCAGCTCCCTATGGAAAGCAGAGCAAGGGCTCAAACACTGAATCTGCAGGTGGATCTTCCCTGTTACGGACAGATTTAGGCCCCTTTCATCCTACCTCTAAGAAAGCAAGCATGGTAGCAGAGAGTAGAGCCATGGACTTGAGCAAGGATGGGAGGAGTCGGGTTCCCGAGGGACCTCTGGGGCCAGGCAGTGGGTTTTGAGCCTCTCTAGAGGATCCTCTAGTTCAGACAGACTCCTTGGGAGAGCTCATCATTTCCAAACACACCAAGAGGACTTTTTCCACAGGAAGAGGCTGTGTTATCTGAGTGAATCTAGCACCCAAGGGTGACACCTCTTTGCCAGGGACAGAAACTCTGCTATTTTTAAGCTGCAAGTGTGAATGGAAATGGAGAAGAATATGCACTGTAAAGAGGAGCAGAGTTGCACCAACTACTTGCTGTTGACAATTTATCTAGCAGCTTCCTCCTCCATCTCCTCTGTTACATTGACTGAAAGCCTTCCAGTGCCCAGGAATTTGTTTCTCCTTCATGCCTAGTTGATGTACTCCAGTTGATGTCTTATGTTTGCACAGATAGACTGTGCATAATCAGCTCTTTTTTTTCCCAGTGGGGAGAAAGAACAAGTTAAATGATCAGAAACAAGGTGGATTAATTGTTCGGAGCAGGCGCCGCATCCTTTTTTCTCCAATGACAATCACATTCACAGATCTTTCGGTAAAAGGACATGGCCAGGTAGTAAAAGGAGAGCAGCCCTGTTCCTTGAATGGGAATGAGGTTGCAGATACTTCATATGGAAAGGGTCACAGGACTGTGAGCATAGCAATGTGACAAATTTTGGGTGCCGTCTTCATTCAGTCCCTTGAGGGCTCGCCGGGCTGCCCTGCCACCAAGCAGCCAGGTTCAGAGCCTCCCTGGCAGTGTTGGCTGAAGCACGGGGGAAGCAGAACTCCTCCTCATCCTCACATCCAGCGGCTGCCGGGACCTGAGCTTTCCAGTGCAGAGGCCCGAGGGCTGCTCCGGGTCAGAGCTAATGGAGCAGCTGGTTCAGGCCATCCCCTTCGGATAATGCCAGAGAAAAACGTGCCCCAGCCGTGCCCCTTCCCCTGCCCTCCTCAAGCCATGCGTCACGGGCATGCTTCTCTCACAGCTGGCATTTTCCAGCCTCCCTCGCTGCTACAATCAGTCAGGGAGGATTTTATTTTAATAAAATGTTTTGTGGAACCTGACCAGTTTCACCAAATCACGTTGATTGCCATATTTTGCTTTCCAGTCAGAACAAATGGATTTTTCAGCAGACCAAAAGGCCAAACAGTTGAGATTTCTCCTGCATCATGCAGAGCTGCCCCAGTTACACTCAAAAGCTGCCAAGACCCTCTCTCTGTGCAAAGTCAGAGCTTGAAAAACCCTAAAAGTTTTGCCCATCTCAGAAAGCCAGAACTCAGTACTGAAAGTGGAAATTGTAATTTGTTTTCAGCTTAAAACAAACGAAATTCCCTAAAAGAGGTCCTGGGTCATTCTGAAAAATGAATGTTCCTGAAATGTGCTTCACGTGATAATAACATCAGTGAAAACAAGAGACGTTAATAACCTACAGATTGTGTTAATTGCTTGTTATTGCATTGCACATATATTTGTCATTAGCAATCAGATATTAATATTATTGTTATTTTATTTAGATAAAAGGTTGGACATTTGCAGTTATTCGTAATTATAGGAGTAATCATTAGAATATAATTACTGTCGTTATTCTTTATAAAACAGGGCCAAATATTGTGGTTGTTGGAGGGGGCTTTTTACACCAGAAACCTGTGTATCTGTAGTTCCTCTGATTAATTAATTCTGAAGGGTGGGGTGGTGGGGGCAGGACCCTTCCCCAGCCCCTGAGGCCAGCAGTGTTGCTGGAGATTCGCTGCCATCCCAGCTCAGTCTCGCCCCAGCCCGGCCTCTTGGCTGCAGCTCTGGCAGGACCACGTAGCTGCTCACTGGGGGCATCTCCTCGAGCACCCCCTGAGCGGTCTCCCTGCCATCACCTCTGCACAGGGGGCACCGTCTGACTTGACCAGGCTCTTGGGGAGGTTTGCAAGGCTAAAAATCATCTTTTGGGCCATGAGATGCCCTGATGTAACCAGCCTTGCTCTTTGTACTGCAGTTTATGCCAACTTCGCTGCGCATTCTGTCGCTATGTAAATTACAGAAATTACAAAGAAAAATTGCTTTGCCCATTTAGAAGGAGGGGTTTTTTTCTTCTCTTTTTCATCTGAAGCCACAGCATATGCAAACCTGTCCAGGACTCTCATTCTGCAAGCTTCACTTAACAGGGAAATTTTTTTATTTGTGTTTGGGTTTTGAATCACAGCCTAATGATGTGCAGGGCTGTGGGTTTTCCATTCCATTTTATTTTATTAGCTAAGTGCTGAGCATTTCTCATCTCTGCTCAGGACAAAGGATGCTCCTGTCTCAAGAGAGAGGAGTTCTGGTTTGTCCTGTTGTCCTCTGCAAGCTGCAATACCAATATCTGCTCATTTAATGGCAACGTGCGGATACTTCTCACTGCCCTTGAACAGACGCCTGTGTTCAGGTGCAGGCTCTGGACATGTTGGGAGCATAAGAAGGAGAACCCATAGGATAGGTGCAAACCCGCAGACCGGCAAACCTCCCTGACCAGGAAACTCATGTATCCCCCAGCAGGGGTAAGCATGATGGGCTGTTGTTTGTGAGGGCTACTACGGTGTATGCTTCCAAGTGAGGTATCGAAGGCTTGCCTTTTCATGGTACTGAGAAACTAGAATGTCCCTTTCTCCAAGCTACCATGCATAGCTGGAGGAGCTATTTCCTCCAGGAACCTCCCCTGCTTTCTGATGTATTGGAGATCCAGAGCTGGCCCTGAAATCTTCTTAGGTGTCCTTTTTATGATCTTCTGAGGAGTTCGACTGTCTCCATTCTGCAGCGATGGGGAGTAGAAGAGCTGTTGAAACACCAGGGAGTGGGAGAAGGCATGCCCAAGCTGAAGGAATCAATGCTGCAATAATACTGCTTTTTATTCAGTATTATCAAGTCCAAACATCCAGAACTCCTCATTCAGCTCTGCCTACATCACGCAACTATTTCCCAGGAACATCACCTTACAGCAGCCTGGATTCCTGGAAGCACTTTGCCCCTGTGCTGGCCTCTGCTCAGGGAAACAGATCCTGAAATCACTCATCCGAGAACCACCTGCAAAGTATTGCAACCTCCGAAACTTCAGAAGCCACTTTCTAAAAAGTCTTTTGAAGCATGTGACTTTTTAAATGGAAAATTTGTCAGATTCTCATGTTTCAACTTATTTTGTGAGATTTGAAGCTGGAGGGGAGGTGTTATTTTTAAGTTGCTAGTTTTTATCAGCAGCGCTGGAAGTTGCTGAACTGAAAGCTGAATCTCATCACATGCCTTTGAGTCTTGAAACTTTAATAAAACCACAGCTACTCCACAACTCCCAGTGAAACTTGGAGAGGTGATCTCTGACTACATGAATCAGCTCAGGAAGCCTTCTCCTAAATTCTTAAATGTTTTTTTTTCTGCCAGCTTTAAGTTTCTCTGGATACCAGGGACAATCCTATTAAATAATATTGAGATTTCATTTTTGTTTGTTGGTCATTTAATCCACTTCTTTTATAAGGAATTTAAAGGGTATAAGGAGTATAAGGACTCTAATATAGTTTTGAAAAGCTGTCATTCTCCAACTCTGAGTATGAGGAATATGTAATAAGCTCAGTGTCCTGATATGCTTATATGGACAATTGAAGAGATGACAGGAGGCGAGGCCAGTCAGAGGGCTTAAAAAATTCTTGGCGGGAGTATAAAGAGGATTACAAGGGAAGATGGTATAATTTTCATTTTACTGTAGGGAAAATGAGGCACATGGCTTCCTATGTTTTTCCATGGCCTTCCTCTCTCTTCCATGGACACAGACATCCTAGAGTCCCCAGACCCTGTACAAAAATCCTTGGGCACCAGTCTTTCTGACTGAGAGACTGAGCTGCAGCGCTGGATGCGTTTATGTGTGCGGTGTTGCCGGAGCATGGCCTGTCCAATTTGCATGCTTGGTGATAGCTGTTGAAACACCTCATCAAAATAATGCTTTGCTCCTTTCATCTGAGGATTTCAAAGCACTTTGCAGACATCAAACGCACCTTAGCAGCCCACTCTGCAGTTGGTGAGCATGACTGCTCAAGAGGGTAATCTCAGCTAAGCAGAGACAGGCTTTTGCTTTCTCCCATGGTAAGGCAGTGGGCTGATTTGAACTACATCCCGTGGCATCTTGAGCTCTGCAGGACCTTCTGGTGAGGAAAAGCCTCTCTAGTCTCCCTCTCTTGCCTCTCAGAGATTGAAACTGGATCTTGCCCATGTTTTTTGACTATCGTTAATAAGCTGAACCCCTTATGAGCCTAAACAAGCCATTGCATGGATTCTCAATGCCTAGGTGAAGCATAAGGGCAGCCATGGTTATCACCTCAGGTATCTTCTGAGATAGCCACAGACCAGATTAGCCCTGCTCGTGGCCTGATGTGGCCTTTGCAACTCGGGCCTGGATGGCAACATGTCATCTCTGTTCCCCTAGGACACATCACAGCCAGGCTGATACTTGCATGGCTGTTCCTAGTTCTTCAGAAACTCAGAGGAAAGGAGAGCAAGGAAATACCAAGAAAAGAAATACAGAAAGAGAGAAAGAAGATGAAAGATGGCATTTGTCTCTCGAGGCAATGCAAGAAATAAACCAGAGTCGTCCTCCTCCCCCGTGCTTTTTTTTTTAATTAACGTATTTGTTTCTTTTCATGTCCTAGAAGATGGGTTTGTGCCCAAAAAAATATAATATACTCCTTCATTTCTGGCTGACAGCTTCTGAAGTGTGCAGGGGAGCTCTTCCTTTCAGCTCCAGCAGTTAGATAACAGATGCCTGACTGGCACTGAAGCGCAGGCTGAGGCAGGGCTCTGGCACTGTGGTCCCAAGCATTTCCCCAAGCTGCTTTGGGCAGTTTAACTTGAAAATAAGGCTGGGACAAAGGCAGTGGCAGCTTTAGAGGTGGGCATTTAGGAGGACCAGATTTATCCAGCTCTTAAAAGAACAGATTGGGAGTTATTTCTTAAAAAGGGATGGTACTCTGTCTGCTTTTCTCAAGTGTCTAAAGAAGAGTGGTGGCAAAGAGTCTGTCTCGACCAGGTGGGCCAGGAAAGCTCGGGGCACCCCCGACAGACCAAGCCTCTCAGGACAGCTTTGAGGATGCCAGTGTTTGTTCCTTCTGCTTAAGCTCTCTGCCCAAGCCTCACCTCAACCGTGTCAGTATTTCTTCAGATCTGATGCTGTAGGACAAGGAGTGAATTAGTAAATTAGGAAGGAATGGGGGAAAAAGTAATGGGATCTTGGAGAGAAACTGGTCTAAAGATAGAAGCTGTTGGAGCTGGTGCAGCTACTGAAGTGCCTATTTAATTTCTTGACCACAAATTTAGCTGCTGAAATTTGAGAGCCTTCATTTCCTTTGTAGACTGGAAATAATGCATGAGCTCTTGTATGCTCCTTGATGCTGGAGCAAAGATACCCAGGCATCGTCCCAAAGCTGAAAGTTAGGAAGAGCCCAGTATCGTGACTGTTACATTTCCCCTCTGGACTATGTACCTAATGCCAAGTGGAACTGCACTGAAACCTTTAAAATCACCATCCATTTCCTGAAACGGACTCTGCTCAGGGTTGAGCCAACTTGCTAAATCTATATTCACTGGCAGCCGTGGCAGCAAACTCAGAAGTATGGGACTAAATATATCTCAGCCCTGCAGCCTCCTTCCAGAGAAAGGAGGAAAAAAATAAAGAAGATGGAATGAATGAAGGGCCTGAGCATTCCCAAAAGTCATTGCTTCTCGCATTATGAAATATAGATGACATTTATGAGTCTAATACCAATATTGATGTTTGCAGAGACATTTGTTCAGTGCTTGAAGTAAATATCTTCTCAATCGATATAAATAAATGCAGCTGAGTTTTTGTTGTGTGTAGATTTTATATTTGGAGAAGAATTGGAAATGCCTTTTCTTTTTTATTTCTTGCCTCCTTAAAAAGTTTAAGATATTGAATCATGAATGGACCATGGGAAGGGCAGATGACAGATGAGACAAAGACAGGAGCCATTATTTGCAAAGATTTTATTGGACATCCTGTAGTTTTTTTTTCTGCAGCCCGTCCCAAATTATTTCCATATATCAATACAGTTAATCTCATAATAGGGAAAATACAGGTTGGGTCTTGAGTATTATTTGACTAGCTCCAGTGTAGAAAAACTAAAATGTGAGATTCCCTGAGCTAGGCTGAAAAAAAATCTACCATCTTGTTGTTGCACAAAGAAGCGGTCCCATTCCTATGAGCTCTTGTTCCTTGGGTATTCCTTGACTCAGCTCACTGAATGGGCAGAAAAATAACCCTGTGATAAAAAAAGCAAGGGAATAAAGGGGAGGTGGGAACAGTCCTGTCTTATTTGGAGACAGACAGATGTTCTGGCTTAACCTTGGAGCGGAGCCTTGGTTTAATGGTAAAATCACCAGCGGTGCTGCGAATTCCAGAGATGGACCCTCGTGCAGATCTGACCTCCTCCAAAGCAATCTCTGGGATTTCTGATGAAGGCTCAGGACGGTTGCTTGAAAAAGTCAAGACCGTTGTATTAGTACTCAGTATTTGTATGGGCTCAAATATGAGGGTCCTGACTATGTGTGGTGGGTTGACCCTGGCTGGGCACCAGGTGCCCACCAAAGCCGCTCTATCACTCCCCTCCTCAGCTGGACAGGGGAGAGAAAATATAACGAAAGGCTCGTGGGTCGAGATAAGGACAGGTTGATCACTCAGCAATTACATCACGGGCAAAACAGACTCGACTTGGGGAAATTAGTTTAATTTATTACCAATCAAATCAGAGTAGGATAATGAGAAATAAACCTAAATCTTAAAAACACTTTACCCCCACCTCTCCCTTCTTCCTGGGCTTAACTTTACTCCCGATTTCTCTACCTCCTCCCCCCCAGTGTTGTAGGGGGACGGGGAATGGGGGTTGTGGTCAGTTCATCACACGTTGTCTCTGCCGCTCCTTCCCCCTCAGGGGGAGGACTCCTCACACTCCTCCCCTGCTCCAGCGTGGGGTCCCTCCCACGGGAGACAGTCCTCCATGAACTTCTCCAACGTGGGTCCTTCCCATGGGCTGCAGTTCTTCACAAACTGCTCCAGCGTGGGTCCCTTCCACGGGGTGCAGTCCTTCAGGAACAGGCTGCTCCAGCCTGGGTCCCCCACGGGGTCACCAGTCCTGCCAGCAAACCTGCTCCAGCGTGGGCTCCTGTCTTCACGGGTCCACAGGTCCTGCCAGGAGCCTGCTCCAGCACGGGCTTCCCACGGGGTCACAGCCTCCTTTGGGCATCCACCTGCTCTGGCGTGGGGTCCTCCACGGGCTGCAGGTGCATGTCTGCTCCACCGTGGACCTCCATGGGCTGCAGGGGGACAGCCTGCCTCACCATGGTCTTCACCACGGGCTGCAGGGGAATCTCTGCTCCGGTGCCTGAAGCACCTCCTCCCCCTCCTTCTTCACTGGCCTTGGTGTCTGCAGAGTTGTTTCTCTCACGTATTCTCACTCCTCTCTTCAGCTGCAGTTGCACAGGGTTTTTTTCTCCCTTCTTAAATATGTTCTTCCAGAGGCGCTACCACCGTTGCTGATGGGCTCGGCCTTGGCCAGCAGCAGGTCCATCTTAGAGCCGGCTGGCATTGGCTCTGTTGGACATAGGGGAAGCTTCTAGCAGCTTCTCACAGAAGCCACCCCTGTAGCCCCCCCCCCCCCCCGCTACCAAAACCTTGCCATGCAAACCCAATACACTATGAAATTCTCCAAAGCTCAGATGCTGAACCTGAGATGCAACTGCTTCTTGGGTGGAATTACCACGCTTGCGAATATTGCTTGAGGGAGACCAAATGGGAGTTTGGACAGAACAGGGGAAATAATAAAACTCTGCTTGCTCACATAAACTGGCCACACAGCTTTCCCAAGGGGCTGGCAAAGTAGACAGGGCCTCATTTTTCAAACTCTACCCTGAAAGAGCCCTTAAAATAAAACTGGACTTTCTTGCTAAATCAGCAAAAAAGCTGAGCCTATTTCTGCTGACTTTGAGACGGGTAGTCTGAGAGGTGTGGTTAATGTTTAGATTGCTAAGAGCTTTTATTCAGTTTAGTTTTAAGCTTGAATTTAACTTGTCCTAATAGGAGAGGACTAAATGAGACCAGACTCACTGTTTCAGCACAGCTCAGCTTCGTCTGAGTCAGTACATTTATCATCTGTAGCTGTCATGCAGGGAGACTTCTGTGCTGAGGAGTCTTGGAATGAGAAATTGGATCCAGGGTTGTTTTATATGCAGTTCTTGTTTGCCAGAAAGCTGGTTTTACATGACCAGCACATTTGTATTAAAGATAATAAAACTTCATCAGAAACCCGGCAGTCTCTTTATTGGTCTGAGCTTGGTCTTCTATTTGGTACAGACAACGCCTTAAATAGCACTACCAAGATCAGGGGATTTCGAAGCAATCACACAGGGAGATTGAGAGCATGAAAAAGCAGCAATGTTTGCAGAGTCTATTATACTTTCTTATCAATGGAAATTTAATGAGTGGAAAAAATCTATAGTTTTCAAAGCCAACAGTAGCCAGGGCTTTCCAGGCAGGGAGAAACAGCACATCCTACCTTTTAGGTTTATAATGTAAAGATTAATCAAATGCATAATCCTTGTGTTTCCTTTTTATCACAGTCTTAATGTCTGCATATTGTTAGTCTTGTAAAAGGGCTTGACTTTGTGATGACAGAAGAAAGAGGTTGGGAAGGACTCTTTGATCATAAAAGTCTCCAAACGGCATATGACTGCTCCGCAACTCCTGGCAGTGGATCCTGAGCACTTTCTCTGCTTTTTATTTTTCTTTTTTCCTTTTGTAAAGAGAACCATTTTTCATGTCCACTGTGATGGTACTCAACTGACATTTAGTGACAGGCAGCGGGTGAAGTAGGGCTTCACTATGGAGCAGTCACCAGCCAGCTGCTCTGCTCAGTCCCCGTCCTCCCCAGCACGGTCCCCTCCCTTCTCCTCCCTGGTGGCTGCAGCCGAATCAAAGCTCCTCAATTTCAACAGCAAAAGCAGCTCACGTATTACTTTCTCCGAGGAGACTTGTGGAGCCAGCGCTGCTGTAGGAGAGTCTGACCTACGAGCTAGTCAGCTCATCTGCCAGGGTTGCACGTGGAGCCGTTTGCTTCGGTCTCATGCCTCTGGGCAGCTTGCTAAGGTCTGGCCTACAGACCTCCTGCTACAACAGATTAATTGATTTTAAAGGCAGCAAGAATCACGGTGATTGTCTTGTAGGTTTTCTACTGGGGCAATCGGATCTCTCTCTCTGCGATGTACTTATAACATCCTCGTAGCCATAGAAACTAGGAGAATTTATAGGCACAACACAGTTTCTTTGGCTAAATCTATACTGGTAAATAACACCGTGCCAGGGAACGTTTTGGGGTACTAAAATGTGCTTGTCCTCACAGTGCTGTTGTTAGCGTGCTCCCTGGCACAGCACCCTCCCCGAGTCCTGGGCACTGCTGAGATTTAGCATGAGTCAGGCTTTGCTGGCAACAGGCAGTTTGCATGAGGGAATTTAGCAGCACCGATTTGGTAACGAGCTCTTTGGAGTGAAAAGGAAACTCGGTCTGTTCCTGGCTGGTGCAGAGGGTGCACCATGCTGACATCCCATAAAATTAAGTGTCACGACATGGCGGTCTTTGTAGTTTGGCACTATCTTTAGGAGGACAAGAACATGTACTCTTCAGCAGATGGTCATCCTTGTAGAAAGTCTACTCGATTTTGGGGCTATTAGTCCATTTGTACAAAATACCACATACAAAGGTCTAGTTTCAAATATCTCCACATGAAAATGGGCTGTCTAAGGGGGGAGGCTTTGATTCGGTTTGTGGGGAAGAAACAGGCATCTAGAAATGATTTATAGCTTAAGACTCTGACATGATATTTATCTCTAAAGTGAGTTTGAGTTCAGACCCAAGACAGACGAAAAAAACCCCAACTGAACCTGAAACTTTTGAAATGGAAAATCAGGGTTTGGATTTTCCTGTATATTTCTGGAAAAAGCACCTGCTTCTCTTATGTTCTTCAATATTCATCAGAAAACCCTGAAGTCAAAACCCAAATAACTCTTAACAAAAAGACAAAATTCTACAGTGAAGGAAGGGGTAGGAGGGAACATTTTACAAGCAGCTCTATTCAAAACAAAGAGGTTTTTTAGCTACTTAATCACAAAAAGGATGTGAAAAAAAATTACGGGCTGTAGATATTTTTTATGATCACGTAACTGAAGAAGAGCTGATTAAGTTCTTCTAAAATGCAGAAAACATCTGAGAAATGTCAAACCAATAAAGGTATTTCTGGTGTGAGTGTTTTAAGCAACTGACAACAAAGGTTTAGTACAGAAACACTGTCTCAATGGTGCAATGTATCACCACATTGACAAGGCAGACAATATTAAAAGACAATCAGTTAGCTGATTTTCCATGACTGGCAGTCGTTTGGACATGTGTTATTTCCCTACCTGAGATGCTAGAAAGAGAAGTAATTGGACTACCTAGAATCAGTGGATTTTTTATTTGGGGAGTAGGAGAAAAAAATAATAACATCACCCAGTGGAGGAGAAAGCAGTTTTCTTCTTTCTCCTGATACGAATCTTCATGTGTACACAAGCAATTCACCCCAAGTCAACAAGATGTCTTGTCTGTACAAGAGCTGTGCTCAGCAAACATCATGCTCGAGGCTTGCCCAGAGAGCAGCAGACACATCTGCAGCAGACACTGCACGTCAGCTTGCTCTCAGCCAGCTCGAAAGCTTAGCTTGAACTGCAAAACACTCTCCTGAAATTGCTCCATGAGAATAGAACATCTTTCTGAAAGCTACATCTTAGCTTGCTGTCTGGAGGGCACCCTTTGGAGCAGCTGACAAGCACAGGAGAGTAAGTCGGGCATTTTTGAAAGAAGAAAAAGTTTTTCCATCCAAAAATGCTAACTCTTTGAAAACTTTATTTTTTCCCCTCCTTCACATGCATAATTTTTAAGTAACCACTCCTCATAGCCAGACTGGCATTTTGGGATCCAAAAGGAAAACATCTGAACCAGCGTGGTGGTTAGAGGCTTTGCTTTCCACTGGGCACATAGAGGCTCTGCCTATGTTGGTACATTTGATGTGCCTGGAATATTCTCTAGCATTGAGACGGGTCGTTACGAGGTCGGTATGCCAGGAGACTTCACAACCCTCATATCAGGGAGGCCGAATGCAAAGTGCCCTGTGAGCATCATCACGGGGCTGTCCCATCTGCCGATCCGTGCCTGCGAATTTCCTGGGAGAGTGCCAATGGCCATGGGCCCAAAGCTTGCAAAGGACCATTTAGATAGTTTGGCAGTCCCTGGAAATGTTTGAACTCTACTAATACAGACGTGCAGTCAGGACCTAAGTAAAAGCAGAGTTTGAATGGACACTTCTTGCAGTGCAGGTAGGAAGTACTAAGCTATTTCTCGGTAAGGCATGGAGGGAGGGGATGCTCTGTTTCTACCTACCATTGTTTTCTTCCTTTATTTTAATTTAAAAAAAATAATCTTGTAAGTTGTGGTCACATCGCGTCTCCAGCTGATTTCTACTATGACCTTTTGTCCTTGAGCCACTGCTGTCCCCGAGTTTATCATCGGCATGATTTACATACTTCAGAGGCATAAGTCATCTCATCCTAAAATAGACAGTTACCTTTGATTAGGTGACTTTGAAAGTGACTTTTTTGGCCTTCTGGATGAAGTGTTTCTCCATGTCCTCAAAGCCCAGAGCAGTCATGCTACAGCGCTGGGATGGAGAGGGATCCATACATTAACATATACAAGGTCAGAGGTCTTTTGAATCAGTGCAAAGCTGGATACCTCTTTCCTGGGGGAACTGCTTTTCCCTCTTGGACCAGGCTCTGTCTGATTGCACCTTCTGGTTTTCCAGATCAGCCTCTCAAAGTGTTTAGTACTTTGCTTCCTGCACAGAGAGGGGAGTGTGGGGTTAAACTCTTAGACAGCATCAGGCTTTGGAATAATAAACCACCAGCATTTGCTGTGCTCAGGATAGCAGAGATGAGGTTTTGAGAGCTTAGCCACTGGAGGCCACTTTTCAACATTTTGCATCTCAGGGCTGAAATACAGATTTTGTCTTCTGAATTTCAACAACGGCTTCTTGGGAGCAGAACAGCAGCTTTGGCAGAGGCATGTTTTCCACCGGCTTATTGCTTCGCACAAAACTCTGCGAACAGCCAAGCCCATCTGGCATGCACAGCTCCTGTGGATGTCTGCAAGACACACTGGTTTGGCCCGAAGTATTAGCTCAGAGTGTGACCAGTTGTGCTCGCACATAGGATCCCTGCATGTTCTTTCTATGCTCTTTTGCACAGAAGTTGTGCAAAACAGAAACTGTTCTCTTCTATGCTGTTAAAAAAGCAAGGTCAGCCTCTTCAAATGGGAATGCTGACGTTGTGATCTGCAGGTTCATATTCCTTGGGGAACATTTTTACTTGCTTGCCATTAGGCGGTTGCTGAATCCAGTTGTTCAGCAATCCTGCAAATTCATCAGCCCAAACTGTAATAAATTCTGACCCGGTATTTTCTTCTACAACCTTATTTCTTTGACCCAGGATCAGAAACAGGCATTTGGAAGCCACCCTGATCCTTACTGCAGTTCTTCAGGGTGAATACCTTTCCTGTGGCTGTGGTGCAAATAACGGAGCATCCCTGCACAGGAACACAAATGAGAGGTGCCAAAACTGATTAACAAAAACGTGGAGATGTGTGTTGTGCTGCCAGGTAGCCTATAAACATCCAGTGAGGAGGGCAAGGGGTTGGGGCTAAGCTTTTTCTCCCATGTGTCCTGGAGCCTGGGCGTAAGGAAGCAGGACATGGGTACAGACCAAGATCTGCTTAATAAATTGCATAGACAGAGCAAAAATGTGAGCTTTGTGGTGTGTTCCTCCATGGGAAACGCACAGAGAAGGTTGGAGATGGCCCTGCTAAGCCTGGCTCAGCCAGGACGGTTTCATGATGTTGAGAAGTCAGGGGTAGGAAGAAGGATAAAGGGCATAAACATTGGTTGATCATAATGGTCATTAAAATCATAGAAAATCTTGGTTGGGAGGGACCTCGGGTGGTGTTTGCCTTGCCAAAGAAAGGAGTATCCAGGTTGCTCCTTCCTGAGAGATGCATGTCTAATCCATTCTGCACAACTCCCGTAATGGCGTTGCTACACCTTTGCCAGGCAATTTATTTCAGTATTTAATTGGCCTCATCGCAAAAAAGTTTTCCCCAATGTCTAACCAAAATCTCCCTTGTTAGAAATTAAGCCAACGGCTCCTTGTCCTACCTCAAAGCTCATTTATACAGGATGGGCCACAGGGGCTGCATTATGTATTGCTTCATCAACGCAAACCCGGGAAGAGGAGCCCTGTGCGCAATACCTTTTCCTACAGCTCTGTGCTTGTACAGCACTGAACACAACAGAGACTTAATCCTAGTTGATCCTTAGGCATTCCTGTAATAAACATGTTTAATAACAAGATAACAAATTCCTTTTGTTGCTTTCCTCTGTCAAAAATAAGTCAAAGCACAGGAATTAAAAGATTTTGCAGCTCTAAGAGAATCAGGGTACAGATTGTGGTTAGTTGTAGGCAGACAGGCAGCCACGAGCTGACAATATGCAGCAGCAGATTCTTGGGCTCAGAAATGCTGAAATGTCCCGTTTTCTATCAAGGAAAACCATAGAAGATATCCTCAAGCAGAGACTGCCCTCAGGCTTGAAAAGAGAAGGACTGGTTTCTGCTTTCTGCACTTTTCTTGGGAGTATGAAAAGCTGAAATCCCAAACTCATGGTTGACATATTATTCTCCCTTTCTTCATGTTTCTCATTTGCTTGCTAAGTTTTGGGATACAAAGGGAAATCCATGAATATAAAACTCTCCAAAATCCCACAAAACATCCAAAAAATAGATAAACACAAATGAGCTCTCTTCCAGCACAACTGGGATCTGTATTAGCTCCTAAATGCATCTTGTCATTTCCATTCTCTGAGCACTGCACATTTATTTACTGCTCCATTGTAGTCATCCTGTATCTTCTCCCACATGCGCTAATGCACTTTGTTACTTCAGAAAAGAAGGAAATAAAATATTTGCCTGACGCAAATCAGGATGAATGAGCAATTTACAAAGAGCATTTCCTTACGGAAATCATGAGCTGGGTATTGCAGAACGGGACGAGCAGTTCCTGCAAACAGATGTGTAATTTCAGTCATGGAAATAACCTGTAATTCAGATAACCCATCTATTCAGGAAGGATTGTAAAGCATCTAAGAGCATCCTCTGTTACAGCCCAGACACCTCCATCGCTGGACCCCAGATGCAGCTAATTCCTGTTAATTTTTCTGCTTTCCGCATAAATAAATCCAGCTTGGCTAGTGGCTGGGGGAATCCTTTGAGGGCATGGGTGGAGAGGATCCTCCCTGGAGATTGTGGTGTCTTCAGAACAAGCATCCAGGAGCTGTTCTTTGTACAGAAAGTCCTAATAATAAAAAAGATGGAGAACGAGATGTGTGATGGATGTGACACACTGGGAGCAAAAGCCTGGTCCTGGAGCAGTCAGAAGCCCGAGGTTTGCTGTGATTTTAACCTCCATGAGCTTCCCAGAGTGTCAACAATCCCTTCTCGGTTGAGCCAGAGCCTGGCTAATCTTTCAGCTTAAGCTTATTGCATTTTGATTCGAAAACAAAATCCTCCAGAAGGCAAAGATCTGAAGGGAAGAAATTCTCCCCAGGCAGAAATCTGCAGCGGCAGGTTTTTACACGCATCAGAAGTGAATCACTGCCTGCTCCACATGTGCGGAGCTTCGATGGAGTGGCCGGGGCTGACAGCTGGTTCCTGTCCCCATCTGTAGTGCCGCTGATGGATGAAATGATGCACGCTGTGTCTGAAAGGGTTGCCAAGTTCGGGATGGGGTTCTGTTAAAAAAGGCAGACAGTCATGATAAGGTTTGGGTCATTCCTCTGATTCTGAAGGTGTTTCCTAGCTGTTTAATTATTCAGGAACAATTTTTGCCAAGACCAGGGCTCAGATTCGCTGCCTGCTCTTCCTGCCCCATCTGCTCCCTGGGGTCTCTGCTGACCCTTTGGATTTGTGGGGTATAGGCCAATCTCCCTAGCTCCCCGTGGGGGTTAATCATTCTTTTTCTTCCAGATTTCCTCCTTGCTCAATGATTTCTCTGTCTTTCCCATGTGTTTGGGAGCAGCAGATAGAGGTGGGTGCTGAGGCTGTTAAAATTAGGGACTGAGCAATAATTGAGGGACACAGTGCCGCTCAGCCCCCCAAGCCTATCTATTTCTATTCTCCTCTGACTAAAGCCAGCTCCAGAAGATGAAATAAATATGTCTCAGTGACCAGTAGCAGCACTGGCTCTGAATGGCGAGTGCAGGGAAAGAAAGTGGCTGGGCTACTTGGAAGGGGCACCAAAGCAAAGGAGGTGCAAGGGACCTGGTACTCCCGTGGGGCAGAGTTAAGGGTATTGCGGGTGCTCTGTGGTGTGCCGTCCTCACGTACCTGCTTGCTCAAGGGTGTGAGGTTGCACCTCCTGTGCTGAGCATGACTGCCGTCTCCCTAAGCTGTGAGCCCCAAAGCCGCGGCAGTTCAGCTGCTTTTGGCACAGCTATTCATGGCGCGGGAGTGCCCTTCCTCCCTGCAGCTGCGGTACAAACCAGCTCCAAAACCACAACTCACACCACTCCGGTAAGGCAAGACCAAGCCTGGCCATGCAGAGCCGCGGTGGATAAGCAAAAGGCAGCACATGGGGAGGATTTAGCCTGGCACAGGTCTGAACGACACCAGCTCATCTGCAGCTGGTTTGGGAGAGGAGGATGCGCTGCTGTGCTCCAAGGGCTGCTGGCCCCGGGGTGGCCGGGCCCCAGATGTGACCTGGTCCCCGGCAGAGGGTGGCAGAGCTCCGTGCTGAGCAGCCAGAGGTTGCAAACCCATCCTGCTTCCCAGCAGCCGCAGGAGCAGAAACCCCGCAGGCTGGAGACTAATACAGTCTGTGCTGAGCTTTCTGCCCTATGCTAACATTGCCCAAAGTGTTGCTGGATTCATGGTCTTGGAGCAAGCCTGGTCATGTAGGAAGGTAGAGGAGCTAAAATGTAAATCTGATGCCTCACTAGAAGGTAGAAACGGAGGGATCAGTACTTTCATACTGCTGTAGCCAGAGGTGCTCAGGCAGCCGTCTCCCACTGAAATCTATGGCAATTAAATAACTAAACACCTCTCATGGCTCTGGCTTAGCCCTGCGAAGGTGTTCTTGAAGCCTTGACCATACCAGAGAACGGCCTCTCTCAAAGCCTGCTGGAAAAGGGCGGTGTTACAGAATGAGAGACAAAATACAGCTCCTGTCTTTGGGGAGCTTCAATGTTTTGAAATTCATTTTCCCTTCGCATCAGAATGAAAGGGGAAATTTAGAAATATTTCACCAAGCGGAAATTTCATTTTGGAAACGTCAGAACCCCCTTCTGGAAATGCTTCATTTTGTAATACTGAAGCAGGATGATTTGAAAAAGCAAATGTAATATCTAAATTTTAAATACCTATAAAATATTTATCACATTCTGTATTATTTAAGTTCTGATTACACCTCACTGTGTTACATTAAAACAATAGCGTAAAACCAGAGTTAAATCAAACACGAAACTGGAAATTAAGTGGCCCATATTGACTACAGATTATTTCCATTTCCAAGGGTGACTCATTCTTATTAGATCTTCCAATTTTGGAAACAGAAGGCTTTTTTCCTGAAATACTGTTTCATTACACATCCCTCCCAGGTTGTAGCAATAGGTACAGTTCTTCTCAGTGCTCCCAGCAAGAGGTTTCACAAATGTTCACCTAGGATGGGGGGTTTGTTTTTATAATTTTAGATATGGGGTAATCAAGGAAAGGAGGAGAAGAGGGGAGAGGCTTTACTCTTTCCTAACTTCAACAACTATCTTTTAGACTTTCTAAGTCTAAACTCCTTGCCGGGAGGCCCTCCATGGAGACTCCATCACCTATCTTTCTTGAGGAGACCTTCCTCACCGAAAAAACAGAAGACCAGGGACCAATGTTTAAAGGGGTGCACAAAAACACAATAAAGGGGCAAATTTTGCAAACTCTGCCCTGAAAAGGTCACAGGCTGAGGGGTTCAAAGTTGCTGAATGAGCAACTTGCTCATTTTAGAAAGACAGTCCTGGGGCTGGTCATCTCAACGCCTGGAGAAACCTTCCAGACAGGTGGGATAATCCACACAGGACCTGCCTCCAAGTAGGACAACCAGGAGTTACTCAGAGCCCAGCCAGCAAAGCCCATAAACGTGCAGCCAGGGGTTAAAAAGCTTTTTTTCAATCTACGCCCAAAGTCTATAACAGAAAATGGACCTGGTTTTCCTGACTTAGCTGCCAGGTCTCACATCAGCGCTGCCAAAACAAAGTTTGCACGGTCCTTTGCAGATTGAGTGGGCAGTTTGGCTGAATGGAGGTAGCATCACTCAAGTTTAAAGCCTAAAATGATGTTTAAGATTCTAGATCAGTAACACTGCTTCTGCTCAGCCTGAGAAAGGCATTTACATCCTTTAAAAACAAGTGTTTTGACTGTGTTTTATGTAGAGTACACATAACCAATTGAAATGTAATAGCCTCTATGTTACTGAGCTCATTTTTGCATTGCTGTGGCTTATGTCTTTATGTCTTTAGGACATTAAATCATCCCTAGGGTCTCGTGTTTTCTTACATCCTCCAGCACTGTTTCTTTTATGGTAGACTAAGTCTCTATATGGGAGATTAAGTTTTACAGTGTGATGCCTCAATCCAATTTTTTGTTGCCACTGCTTGTTCTGCAGACTTCCCCTTGCACATGGCATAAACTTCGGCTTGTGGGAACTGCTGACATTGCTCCAGATTGTCACACACCAGCTTCCATCTTTCGAAAAATGAGTTTTAGCTACAAATGAGCAAAGGTGTCTAGCAGCACCCTGGCATGAAGCAGGACACTGGGAGAAAAGAGGAGGATATGGCAGTGTTTAGGACTTTTTTTTATTTTATGTTTAGCATTTCTTTAATCATTTAAACAGCAGGGATTCTACATTTGCACTGCAACACACTTTCTGCATGACTGTGATATATTCAGCAGTCACAGACTGGAAATGAAGGCTGTGGCCACCAGGAAGTTTGCAGTGAATTCTCCTTCGTTGTTTTTGTCAACACCGAAAAATGCCAGTTTGTGACACCCATAGGAGGCAGATTTGAAGCCTTGCTTGACTTGAAATTTGTTTTGAGAAAAATGCTGCCATAGTCCGAACATTTCAGTTTTTCAATAAGGAGTCTCTGGGCATTGAATCGGGGGCTTTCTGGTCAAAAATTTTAGTTTGTTTAGACTAGGAAAAATAAATTGAGAAGCTGAAACCAAAACAAACTGCAGCATTTTGATTGATTCTTGCTTGAATCCCTCCCCCTGCACCACAGGAAGAGGAATTGCGTTGGTTTTATTTAATTCACAACCATTTTTGCCACAGCTCAAGACAGAAAAATGTTTCACTGTTGCAGAGATCTTCCTGGAACAAAGCTCAGTTTCTCCTTTGGCTCAAGTTAATAGCACTGCCCTTCCCCAGGACCCCGTGTGAGTACATGAAGGATCAGGAGATGCTCAGGCACCACAGTAATGGGGTCAGTTAAGCAAGACAGATTGTTGTGATCTCTTGTGGCTATCGTTGTATGTGTACAGGTGTGAGGGGACATCACCGCACTCCTGTACAGCAAGGATGTTGCTTGTTGATCCATTCTCTTTTTATATCTCTTTGCCTCATTGCCTTTAGCTCTCTAGCTGCCCTGCCAACGAGCTCCTCGTTATACAAGTCCCCAAACATATCCCTTAGAAAACAAAACCAAAGAAGAAAACATGTTTAGCTCTAATGATGCACACGCTGTCTTTGTGTTTGGATCTATTGCAGTTTAATGAGCGAAGGAGTTGCAGCCCTGTTGGGAGGATGAGCAGGGCATGTGGCTCCTCCAGCACGCCTCCTCTAAAGGGAGGTTTATGCTGGCCACGGGTGACGCAGTTAAGGTACAAGTGACCTGAAGGAAACATACTGTCAAGTTGAAAGTCAAGCTTAATATTTAACTAGGAAATACCAGGAAATTATTATGGACAAGTGGGAGGTGGTGGAGCCTTAAGGTGGGCCTGGAAAAGACAGATGGGGACCAGGTTTCCTGCAGCAGAAGGATGCAGCTAGCGGGTAAATTACGCTGTTGCAAAATCCCTGCAGCACAGGGAACTGCAAGTCCAGGTATTCAAGCAGATGCAAACCAGACCAGTTAATAAATCTCTCCATAAATCTTTAATTTTGAAGCCATGAGGAGGAGCTGTTGGGGTAGCAGTCCTTTCTCTGGCACCCGCCCCAGCCTGGCACGGGAGAATGGCCGCTGCCACATCTCCCAAGATGCATCAAGAGGAAGAGGTGCTGCCTGGAGATGGTGTCCATTCTTTCCAGAGCTGCTTGTTAGTTGACCCTCTGCCCCCCCATTTCTAGATGCCCTTCCTCTTCCTGGATACCCTCAGGATCTGGAGCATCCGCCAAATCAGTCTTCCCTTCTGCATACTTGCAGCATTCAAACGCGCAGATTTCTCTCTTCTCACCTTTCCAAACTACTTGCTGCTTAGCCACGCTATAGGTATTCCACTCTTTTAATCTTCCCTCCTAACTCAGTCCCACCAAAGCTTTAATTATTTTTTCCTTCCCATTTTTCTGATCTCACTCCGATCTTTCTCGTAACGAGGTGCTTTGAGCTGCTTGTAAAAGCCCAGTTTAGTCTCATCCCCGCTGGCAATAGCAGGGCTCGCGTTAGAGCCAGTCAAAAACTCTCCAGCAAAACCAAGTATCCTCATGAAAAACACCATTTCATGCAGCACCAATTATCTCATTTAACACTTCTGAGCTTCAGATTTGTTTGGCCAAGCCCAAGGCCAGGTTCTGTGAAATTTCTTTCCAGTTAGCTCAAGGGCCAGGAGTACAGGGAGCTGCGGGCTGGTAGCCACCAGTCTGCGACAGGGCCAGGGATTTTGGGGGTGCGCGGGATCTTCCCCGCCAGCGTTTCACTGCCATTCACAGCCTTTCCCATTTCTATCCTCAGTGAAGCTGAGGCTGGTAGTTTCATGGGAGCAGCTGCAAAACCGTGGGAGTTTCTACTCTGTGATAAATTTAAAAAAAATAGTATTGGTTTCAGTTCAATTTGGACCAAAATCAACAAGCGAAAGGAAAAAAAAAAAAAGGAATTTCTTACAAATTTTCTTTTTGGCCATCTCCAGCTAGTGTCTCTCTGCTCAAGGACGTGATGAGTTTGTGAATGCTTGCTTTTCAACTTGCTGCTACAGCACACTTCTTGAAGCCAAGAAAAAAGTCTGCATTAAAAGTATCTAAAACAAACAATCTTTTTTAGATAAAGCAAGGGGGGCGGGAACTTGCATGTCTTGATGCAAGGGTCCAAGTGGCAGTCTGTCTCCTAATAGAAGGGGCTTATTAGAGTAGATTGTGAAAGTCAGTGTTTTTCAGGTATGGACTAATTTGGAGGGTACAGGGGAGGAATTTTAGGGATTTTGTTGCTTTTCCATTCATCCTTCAAATTAATACTGTGCGGTCTGTTACACATCCTGGGTAACGATGCAGTTACATTTGTAACTCCTCTGCTTTCCTCCAATCCCAGCTGCCTCTGTGCCCACTTTTACACCCTTAAATCTGTTCTGTATTTTGATGAAGACGTTTGAGCCTGTCCGTCCAGCCTACAGATATTTTGGAGGTTGGCTCTGTTGATCATCAGTTCCCCACTGGTTTCCCATGTCCCCCGCTGAGTGCCTCCAGCAATTTGAGACGTGCTTGCTTTGAAGTGAACTTAGCATCACAGGCACATTTTAAGCAAACAGCTTGGCGTGGTCCTTTCAAATCTATACTCCAAACTCAACTAACTCAGTGGAGCATTTCAGCAGATTTTTTTGGGGACCTAGGTCTGATTAACTCCTCTCCTAATCTCTCAAGCCATTATGTTCAATGAGAAGTGTAAACAGATTGGAACAGTAAACTCAAACAAACAGAAAAATGTCAGTGCATTAAATTCTTGGCTGCAGCCTAGCGAAGGAAAATAGATTGCGAAGGGGAAAAAAGAAATGGGGAGAGGTAGGAAGGAGCTTGTCTGTGACAAGCATCCCTGCTAGTGGCAGGGCAAGAGGCATGGGAGTGCGGCAAGCCAGCCGAACACCCTCCAAGAGTGAAGGACGAAGGGAAGGATGCTCCCTGCCAACACGCCTCCTGCTCCCCGGGCTGCAGAAAGCTGTGGGGGTCCTAGGACACCAAACCCTGAACTGAAACGTTTAATTTCACTAATCTGAGTGTGTTTAGCGTGCTGCCATGTCACACAGGAGGTGGGTTTGGGTTGTTTCTTACTTCCATTCAGTGAACCTCATCTCCTGCGACATTGCAGCCCTCCCTCTGGTTGCAGCCCAGGCACCCTGTGTCATCCCCGCACACCATGGACCGCTCGGCCACCTGCCCAGCCAAGGGCAAGAGGCAAGAGCAGGGTGTGACCTTTTCAGATGATTATTTCCCGCAAAGGAGGTTACCAACCCAACCAGACAGCAAAGGATGTGAAAAGAAACAAAACAGCAATGTTCAGGTCTAGGGAAGGCAACGTGAAGCATTTCAGAGGGAAATTTTTCATGTTTTCCTATTCTCTGTATAACATTCTTGTCCTAATTGGTGTATGAGCTCTGCAAAGCCAGTATTTTCAGAGGCTATCCCTGTATTTTAATTTGTTCTGTTAAAAAAAAAAAAAAGAACAAAAGATTGAAAAACAATCTTTTGGCCTCCTTTTTGTGTTTCCAGCTAAATGTTTCAATTTCCAAGGTATTTTTAAAACAAAAGATTGAACGCTTTTTCCCTGAAAATTGAAAATTTCTACTTCGTATTGCCGGCCAATTTATTCCTGTTTTTATTTTGGTTTTAAAAACGGGCAAGAGCACTGTTTGGTTGAGATGGCTTTTCATTCTTTCAAAACAGAATTAAAACCACCACCCTGAGCCAAAAGGGCAATTGCTCCGTAGTCAGCCCCACGGCAGTTAATAACGGGGAGCATGGCCAGACCACATCATGGGACTTGCAGCCCAGCTGGGGAGACCTGGCTTATAGGAAGGGAAATCACCGTGAAATGCTCCCTGTCATAAGAAAGAAAAGTGGTTTTCTTCCCTCTTATTATATAAGTTTTTGGGAAGGCCAAAGGAAGCTAGTATGTGCCCCAGCTCTGCGACTCAGACAGACGCTAGTGCTTTCTCTCAGAGACTACTGCAGAATAAACTATGCACCAGGGTTGTATTCTGGCACACAAATGCTCGTGTGGACTGTACGGGGAGTCATTCCTGCAGGGAAAATTGCATTTTTTGGTATTACTCTGATCTGCTACAGCAGCTCCTGGGGCATTTTACTCAAATATTCGCCTTCTGTCACTGCCCTTTGCTCTTCTGCATTTAGTTTATCCCTCCTGAGGGATCCCGGCTCAGCTGGGTTCTCGGTAAAAGCTTGGGGCTGGTGTGTTTCCCCGGGCAGGTTCCGTGGCTGAGACAAGGTGCATCCCAGTCACGGTCCCATTCGCTGGACCATGTGCACCAGCTACTAGGGGTGACTCTTTCTGGCAGCGTCCAAAGCCATTTCTCCCTCTGGATAGAAAGAGCACCTTGAGGCCATAAAAGAGACCCAGGGCCGTGCTGTTTGTTGGCAAGGAAGCAGCCTTGCTGTCCTCAAGGGCTTTTAGGGCAGAGAAGGCATCCTCAAGACACATCTCAGCTGGTCTGGAAGCTCCAAGTCATAGGATCTCCCATCCCATGGGCAGGGTGAGGTGTCCCCCAGGAGCTGAGACAACCACAGTGCATGGAGAGCCCTGTGCTGGGCACGCCAAGGAACCAGGAGGAGATCTGGTCCCTCTGCAGCTGCGGCATGGCATGGAGCGGGGAGGAGAAAGCTGACAGACGGCAGAGAAGTGCATTAATTTCAAGCTTTGTTAAGAGCAATGAGGGAAAGGAAAGAGAGGATTGATTTCTGACAAAGAAATAAAATCCAGCAGGAGAGACATCTTATTTCAAAGTTGCTCAGAGCGCTCTGGAAGGAGGCATCCAACGTGTTTAAAACTGACCAAGAGGCTCTCGATGGTGCTGGCATGAGCGAAGTGGCAGGAGGCAATTTGGAGCAATGGGATTTTCTATAGTAAAAATGAGGATGTAAAGTAGGAGTGAGGTGAGAGTGGACCAGTTGTGGGATCAGACCATGGTCTGGGAGGGATTCAGGTGGAGCCAGTGAAGTTAGACTCCAGGGAGACAGGGAGGCCGGCTGTTGAGGGATGCTTTCACGGGAGAAGGGGAGATTCAGAGAGGGCAGCAGGGTCTGCACATGGAGCTGACCTAAGCTCAGGGTTTCCATCCTGAGGAAGGTTTTCCTTCGGTATCAGAATGAAAATGAACAACAGAAATGAAAAATGGTTATTTGGTTTAAGAAATATTACACTCCCCAAGAAATTCATCAACATCAATAAACGCTTTGTGAAGCATGTTGAAATTTTATTTACATACCATTTTCCAGCAGAATACAATGATTATGAAAATTACCCAGAAGGTTTATTCCTTGGGGAGAGAGGAGGAAAGCTGAAAGCGAGGATTCACCTCTGTAGCTTGCAAGCATTAGTCCCTGTTGCAGATGACTGATACAGCTTAGGCCATGAAGGTCACTGTAGAGATACCTACGGATGTTTAACGCACTACGAAGTCCGATAAGCAACAAATGGAGTGGATATAAGAAATGACGAAGGCCATCTCTGTGGCCATGCTGTGCAAATCTTCTTTTTCACAGCTTTTGATCCCAACTCAGAAATGCTTTTTTATCTATTTAATTTAAAAATGAATTGCTTTCTACCCATCTCTGAAAAACAAAACCTGCCAGATAAAAGTAAACCACACAGGCCATTAATTTCAGCAGGACTTAGGCTGCTTTCCCCATCCATTCGGCAGAGAAAGCACATTTATAATGTATTGAGTGGCAGGAGGAAGCAGGGGAGAACATTGTCTGCAGTTGCTCAAAATCTCCTCCATTTCAAACATGCCTTTTTTATTTCTTTTCTTGTGTGTTTGGGGTTTTTTTTTTTTTTTAATGCAAGAGAATCCTGCAGGCAACAGCTGCCGTCACTGCCCAGGGCGGGTTCATCTTGTGCACTGAGTCAGAGACCATGAGGAAAAAATAGCGTATGATGATATAATTAATGACTGTCTTCAGGAATAGGTACAAAGGGCCTTGGATGAAGTCACTGGGCCCAATGGCACTTCACTTGCTCGTTTGCTTCTGTGAGTCCGTTTTGTTTAATGCAGTATTTTGTGATGGGTGGAAATACAGACTGTCTCTGCTTCCTTTCTTACCCTCCCCAAAGCGGGGCTGTTTAGCTGCAGGAAGAGAAGACTGAGAAGGGACTTTCTAACAGTCCTTAAATATTAAAAAGGCTACTGCAAAGAGCGAAGGGATAATCTCATCACTCTAGCTGTGGTGGCTGGGACAGAAAGTTCAAGGGCTTTGGACTGAAGCTCAGCATTAGCAACAATGCTGGTTTTTATCAAGTAGCTAGTGATTTAGCCATTTGGGGCATCTACCTAAAAATACTTTTTAAAAGCCTACTTTTAAGGTGGTGAATCCTTAGTGCTTTCTAAATAGAAGAGCTCTTCCCATTATTCTTGAGTTAGAATCATCCAGAGCAGAGAAATCCAAAATCAAACCAAGCCAGTTTTGTCAAGTTTCCTCTGTGAGGAAAACATCCAGTGTGCTTTAAGTGACCCTGGAAGACCGCTGTGGTGTAACTTCGCTGGTGGAAGAAGAAAAATATAATTTAGGGCTGACAGTGTAGCTTTTTCATCTATTCTAAAGCTACCTGCAGGGTAAAATTTTCTGGTGCCTATCTCTACAAAGAGTTTTGCAAGTGTTCCAGATTAGGCAATGTACTTTTAATGTTTAAAATGAGATAGCTTGATCCTCTCACTGGCTCACTCAGCATTTTGGGGAATTCTCCTGAAGACCTTTCATTGCTGGCTGTAAAAACTCCCCAGGTTAGGGAGGCTCACCCGCTCCCGTGTCATCTCCTTCAAATCTGGCACCAAGAGCCAAATCAGCCCTAAATTACATTTTTCTTCCTCCATCAGCGAAGTTACACCACAGAAGTCTTCTGCTCATGAGCAGGTAAGTTCTATGGGTAGAGTATAAACTTGCACCGGGTAATTCTGGTGCTTTCAACAACTTTTAGGGAATCTCCTGTGATACAGCTGGTCTCTTTCCTCAAGGCATCACAGCCCAGTGTGCCAGACTCTTGCCCTTGTCCCTTGGCCTGGCACCTCAGTTACTTCTACCTCTGCAGATGATGCCTTTTCTTTTCCATTTTAATTCCCTGGGTTTCCAGGATGTCTCATTTTTTGCTAATTAAAATGAGATTAAACCAGTCCATAAGATTGGTTTACCTGGAAGCCCCTGACATGAACTCTTAGCTCAACTTCCAGTTTAACAGAACATTTTGTTCAGGCAGTAGAGTAAGAGCAGTCTGCTCTTGTCATCAGCAGCTGAGCAGCAGCTGTTGATCAAGCAGGGGTACAGTTCCTCCATCAGCCACCCACATGAGAGTTAAAATGCACCCAGAGTGGAGAGGGTAAAGATTGCATTGATTTCATTCCAGTGGTGTAGCAGAAGCAGCCCAGGTTTCTAGAGGAGGTTAGAGAGGGGATGGAGCAGAGCTCTCCGAGTTGCTCCACCGGTTTGCTCCCCTTGGTCAGTTGACCGTCACTGAAGGGCCAGGACACGATCATGCTGGGTTTGCTCTCAAAATTGTTCAGCCTGTTCTTGAGGTGTTTCTTACTCAGCAGGCCATCAGTCTTGTTGAGATTTGGGCAGCCAAGGGCCAGCAGCTCCAGAAAGCACGTCCATCACTTTACCAGAACCTGTCTTTCTGAGGGCTGCTGCCTGCTTTTCCAACATGTGTCCTCCCTCAAACACCAGCGAGGTCTGAATAATGAATGAACTTATTCCACTGTGCTGTCAATAAATGTTGCCCACAAAACCAGACGGGTTAGTGAGTTCCTCAAACCAGCTAAGAGAACCTCTGCTTATTTTATATCTAAAGAAGCACTGCAATTAATTCCTTAACCTTCTTTCAAAAGAACTGTAATTGCAGCTGTGGCAACATAACAAGAGATGCTGTTTTCCACCCGATGCTTCATTAACTTGACCCTAATTGGCCAAGTAAACAAAAACAAATTGCTGCTCAATCTTGACTTGGGCTGTGTCTCTTAAAGGAATCTGGATAAGACAGGCAGAGAAGGAACAGTGCTTGAGACAGGTTGCACAATAAGCAAGAAATAAGCAAGAAATCCTTCAGGTCAAAAATAATCCTGCACCTACTAAGAATAATCAACTGTATGCTTTCATGTCATGATCAGAAACATTAAGCAAACAGTTGCTTAAATTATACAAGGGCATTTTTTCCCCCCTTCTTCTATTAATGATGCTTGGGACTGAATTAAATAGCTTGGCTGCTCATTTTTCATCCTTCGTGCTCTCAGACGTCTCTGAGAATAGAACAGCAGACAGAGGGAAGATGGCCATAACTTGTATATACACGCAAGCTACTGAAACCTCCAATGTGCTGAAAATCCTCGAAAGCCTGGGAAAGGATGAAAGCAACAGCGTTATCCTGTATTCAGGGTTAAACTAAGTGCTGTGGCTTCTGGCCAAGCCCAAAGAATGTTTTTCCAAGCGGTTGGTTGCATGATCACTGGCACAGCCCCTTCATCCATCGGTGGTTCACAGGTGGTTACAGAGAAAAAAGCGAGAGACAAATTAAAGTGGTCATAATTTCTCTATTGAACATCGGGTTTAATTCCCCCCCTCCCAAAGGGTCAGGTTCATCTCACATCAAAGTCCCTCCATTACAGACTTATAAGGCTATCTCAGCTAGTCACCCTCAGATGCCTTTAGCGACAGTGGAGCTTAGGGTGGGAATCATCTGGCCAACTGAAGGCATCTACTTTAGGCTGAGATTAATTGCACTAGACCCTGTTAACAGTATTGACTTTGAATTGATTTCCACTGACCTTAAAAGAAGCCCTGCTCAGGCGGGGCATCTCTTCTCTAAACACCCTCCCAGTTCCATCCAAAACATCCGCTTCTTCTTAGATTGCCCACTTTTGGAGGGCAAAATGCCTGATATATTAATTATTCCAGTTTGGATGTCGTGTCTCGATGTAACTGCAGGTTGAATGTCTCGGGCATCCTAGCTTGCAGGGTCTCTGCTTGCAGCCAGCCTGCATCTGCTGTGGGGGGAGTATCTAACAACAATTATGTTTCTGTCCTTGGTGGTTTCCTCAGTCCTTTTTTCCCCAAGATGCCCCAAGGCAATGATAAGAGTCCCATTGACTTCAGCAGGGCCAGGATATTGCCCTTTAAGTCCATAAAAGCTTTCTTGACAGCTGCTGATGCTTGCTGGGCAAGGGTTAAAGTTGTGTTCAGCTTTGGAGACAGGAACCAAAATGTTTACATCATGGATCATTATCTTTTTTCTGGCTCAGTGCATAGCATGAAATTCAAGGGCAATATTTGTCAGAGGACAAAAAAGGATTGTAGAGACTGAATTTGTCTCCTTTGTTCATTAAACCTCTACCAGGTCCCAACTAGTAGAAGTCCTCAGTGAACCCCATCCTGCACAGATAAGTCAGGCACCAAATGCTGCAGAGCTGTTATGATCCAGCTTCCCATCAGATCTGCTCTGGCACTTGAGAGTCTTCATCTGTAACTGTTATTTTTTTCTTATTATTATTTCGGTTTCTAACATGACTTTAAATGAGCAGCAGCAGTAAAGCAAATAAAGTAAAACTGAGGAGAACAGGGCTGCTTTCCTGCATACCCCACTTACCCAGCACCGGAGTTCTGCTTCTTCTGCTCCGTCTTCCTCTGGTCTGATTATGTTAAAAGCTTTTCTGCACAATGGCAGGACTTTAGTAAAAGGGGAGGTGGGAAAGCATCCTCTGTATTTCTGGTAGGAAATGCAGTACGAATTTCACTGAACAGGAGATGATCTTGGATTTGGTTCTGCAGGTGTTCATAGCTGTAGGGTACCCTGGAAAACGAAGATAACTGTCCCTCAAGCTTTGTTTTCCTGTCTGTACTGAGGAGGGGCTGAAGTGAGCTTGAAACCAGGATTGGGAGCACAGAGATACAACTTCAGATGCCCAGGGAACATCATGGTCCAGCACATTGAGGATTAAGCTGAACACCTGGCATTTCCTAATTGCAATTTTGCATTTGAGGGTCTAAATTTCACTGAGCTCCTCCCTGAACACCTCCACTCTTCAGTAATTCTGACTCTAAGTGGATTGTGCATCTGTGCCAGACTGGCAGGAATGACTCCCATGGGCTTTGTGGGTGTTGGATCAAGCCCTGCCTGCAGACCATGCTGTAGCGAGGAAGTACATAATGATTTGGAGAAAAATGATGTGTTTATGAGCATCATTTATTCCTTTAGAGATTGGCCACTGAAGCAGGGCGGATGGACTGGCCAGGCTTCCCCTGCGCGGTAAACTGCTTAATCTCTCTGCACTGTCAACAGCCGTCTGTGGCTTCCCATCAATTACCCATAAAAAACCATTCTGGAGTGGCGATGAAAGCTCTCCATTTCCACAGCACTAATACCAGATCTGGGTTTTAATGTCCCAGAGCTGCTAAACGCATGATATACAGTTTGTTCTGAGGCATCTGCAAGTGATGGGAAGGTGGGATGAGGGGAGGAGAAATGGAAGAGGGGGAGGCAATGGAGGGAGGTTTTATAATGCCCTCATTGCTAAGAAACTTCACAGGGAGAGTAAACAGTCAGAAACAGCTTGGGAAGTGCCACTGTAAAAGGACTGCATATGCCTGTGTTTTTCCAAATACAACGAGGGAAAAAAAGAGAAAATATCTGGGAGTTTATTTAGAAGGGTTTTGAAAGCCCCTGGTAAACCCAAGGCGTCTGTTTTAGATCGCTGGGATCTAAAATAAATATTTGATTGCTATTTCATTCTCCCTCTGCAAGAGGAAAAGGTGAAAAATATTTAAGATGACCTTCTTGGTCCAGCTGTATTGAGTCAATAGATTCAGAGTATATAAATTCAGAGTGGCGGAAAAATCTCTTTTGATGTAAAAGAGGCCTGTCATTGGGGAAAACACTAAATCCCAGAGATGAAATCTGTAAAAAAAACCCCAAAACAACCCCCCCCGGCACAAACAAACAAACAAAAAATCCCCAGCTCATCCCTGGAGTTTGAAACCAATGAATAATCAAAAAACCAAACAAACCACTGCAAGCAGAGAGGAGATAGCCAGGCATTAAACAGCAACTGCCCAGCCCAGGCATCATCCTGAGAACTAATCTCGGCTGCGCGGCTCCGTGGTGCAATTGGGAACCACTAGCTGGGAAATGCAATGTAATTATTAGTAGATACTCGTCTGCATTTCCCATCCATATATTGTTGCCAATAGCCTCTGGGGAAGGGTTTTCATCTGTTTTTGATGAAAGCAAAATTAAAGTAATCATAACAAAAATGCATCTGACTGCATCCCAGCCAGTGGAGAGGAGGAGGGAGTGGAGAAGAAGCCTGTGCTGGTGCTTACAGAACTGGGTGGACCGCATGGTTGTCTTGTTGACAGGCACCTAGGATGGTATGTGCTAACAGAAAATGTAAGATACTAGGCAGAAATGTGGTTATTCTTCTTCCATGAAAAGGCAAAAACACATTTGCAGTTCTGCTGTAATGCAGAAGCATAATCACTGGGTCTGAAAAAGCAGAGTTACTCCTGGTTTTTGCTGGCGTAAGCCAGGAGAGAATCATGTCTGCAGGTTCATGGAGTTGGAGTCTCCTCTCTCTTGGGCTACTCTGTTGTTCCTGTGTCTGACAAGAAGAGAAAATCTGTCCGCCTTGGGCAACAATCATGTTTTGAGGAAAGCTGTAAAAACACTTTTAACTGCATCCAAATGATCGTGCACGTTCTTCCTTATTAGACATTTCTTCCCGGTAAATAGAGCCTGCAGTTGCTTTTTGCCTTTGGGATTCAGCTTTTGAACAGCAAGAGCTTCTTGCTTGTTCTGCAGCGAAGGCTGGTCACAGGCGCTTCCACCTCACGATGTATTAACTGAAAGTTGTTTTTAAATACCCTGCAGTTATTTTTAAATACCCCAGCCAGGCTTGTTCAGTGGCCTGACAGTGGCAGGAGTAGCTGAGGAGATGCACAGGTCTGCATCTGGCTTCCCACCATGGGCTTCTGGGGAGTTGTTTTGAATCTTAGTGTAAGTGAAAGAGAAATCTTGCTCCTGCTTACAGCGCTCAGGCCTCTGCATGGCAGTTTATGCTTATTGCTGGGTTTTAGGGATACTTTAGATGAGCTAAGAAACACTGTAAGATTCTTCTCTTGCTGGAGGCAGCCTCTCTGGGATCATTAGTGTGTGGAAAGGTCCATGCAACTGCTTCAGTGGGTTGGGTTTATGCCTTCTCCTATCTCTGCTACTCCTCACCATCTACTTTAACCACAGAATAGCTGAGAAGAGCTTTGTATTACACTCTTTGGTGCCTGAAGACCCTTTCAGATTCAATAAGCATGAAACTGTATTTCCAGGTAGATCCTTCACCTTGTCTCTCTCTGGGCTGGGAAAGACAAGTCTCGCCCTCCCTCTCCCTGTCTCTTGGTTGCTCCTCTGTCCTGGGCACTGCAGACCAGCACAGAGGTGAGTTATGGCATAGACGGGTGACTACTGCAAACACACTGTTCCCTGGAGGCCTAGCTGCGGTAAACCAGCACCCTTTTGAGTTGTTTAGGCAGCATTCGCTGAGCCATCACCCTACCAACCTTTGATGTATCCAGAGAGCTGTAGGCATTTTTTGCTGCAGATACTGGGGGAAAAAAGCGGACATGTATAAGCAAGGAGGACACAACTGGGTTTCTCCAACGCAAGACCAATCGTCACTGAATGTTGTATAGAGCAATTACTCTTTCTCCTGTGGCCTTACTGCTCCAGGAGGCATTAGCACGAGCAGAGCAGAAAGGTGAAGCTCTTGAATATCTTGGTATGTAGAACTGGTCTTTGAAGATTCATCTTGTCTAATCCTGGTTTGGGTAGACCTGATCTGGCACCTGGGTGACAGCACGGAGCAGGCACTTCTTGATTTGTTCATCTTCATTGAGTTTCAGCCGTTGTAGTGGGAGTCAGAGGAGCTCAGCTGTAACATGCAGTGGGGAGAAATATTACTGCAGCTGGGAAAGGAGTGATTTAGTTGCTCTTCCATAGATGCCTGCCCACCAGCAGCCCCCTGTGCAAATGCCACATGGCAGTTGCTTTCTCCTGCCAGGAGAGAAATGTTCTGCTGGAAACTCACACTGCTCTTTTGCATGAGCAGAGGTTTAATTTCAAGCCATTAATCCGCGTGATCTGCACTGAGGCTGCAGGCAGTGTGTTCAAGCTGGATAAAATCCTCTTTCATGTGTCAGAGCTGGGCTGGGGGCATGCTGCCAGCGCTATCAGATCTGTAACCTTCCCTTGACATCCCGCTACTCCCTTTCCACCCCTGTGCCCAGCCCAGCCCTGCCTCCTTCCACACTTCTGCTTCGAGAGACAACACTTCATTTGCTCAGAAGAGCAGAGCAAACACAAGGTGATTTTTTTTTTCATCCCCTGCAGAAAGAACATATTGTCCTCTCTTGCCTCCAGTATCCCCTGACTGAAGCCTTTGGGCCAGATCTTCAAAGTCATTGCAGAGCCAAAGTCTGATCTTTAAGGTTTGAGAAGGGAGATGTATCCCCCTGAAAGAATGCAAAAGGCAAAAAAGAAGACCCCTAGCAGACACCAGAGCAGGTACAAATCTCACTCCTTTAATCTTTATTGCAGCTGAAGTGGTTGTGCAGCATCCTGCTCATGGGCTCGGGCACAAGCATGGAAGTGAAACCCCGTCCAGCCTCTGCCTCCTGCTTATACTCACCTCTGCAGCCTGGTACCCCAGCCCCTTCTGGCCGTGGGCCCTGATTCAGCTGCAGTTGTCCTCTGCTGCCAGCAGAGAAATATTCTCCTGGAAACACAAGCTGCTGTGCATCAGCAGAGGTTTCATTTCAAGCCTTCCCACAGGCTCTGCATGTTCCCAGGTCCCAAAATCCACCGTGAGCAGCCCCGTACGGGACAACGTTGTGCCCTGCGCTGAAGAAATTATTATCGAAACTGTTAATGCAGAGAAACGGTGTTTCAGCTGGACTGGGGGAGCTCTTTGTGTTTGGGGGCTTGGAGAGGAAAGGGGGGTGATGTAGAGAAACATTTACACGGACCTTTGAACTGATCTGTGAAAATACTTTAATTTTGCAACTGCAAGAGCCAAACCACAAGTTTCTTTCACAGCGGTGTGATATGAAGTCCTCCCCACTCCCAGGTGCCGCAGTACCACCTCGGAGCTGTAACTCAGGTGTTACGTATCTGCCTCCTCCTCTGAGAGCCAGGATCAGCACCTGAACCACCTTCCCCATGATTGCCCCAGTCACAGCCCCTCCCTATTTAATGGCATCGGAAGGATTACAGAGCTGGCTGCTGGCAAGGCAAGGGGCTCTTTTTCAAGCTCCTGTCTCTTCTTCTGTCAAGCCTGTCTTCTCTTTAAGGTACTTAAATTGCTCTTTTCCTCTTTGATTTGCATAATGGTGGCTTTGGGGTTTATTTTGTTTGTAATGGAGTGGTAGACTAACCTGCTTTCTGCTAAGCGATAACTCCAAAGAAGTTGTTAGAGTTGCAGTAATAGAAAAAGACTGGACTTAAAATTTTGCTAGTTCCTGTATAAAAGCCTCTCTAGTACATTTTAATAGGGCTAAAAGACCTAATAAAAGAAAAAAAAGCTGCAGAAAAGCATTTCTGACCTTGAGATGTTTGCAGTCCTCTTCTTAGGTCTGTCAGCTGTGTCAGTTTAGTGGAGGAGGGTTGGCTGGGCCAGTCCATGGGTTTTTCCATGCTGATGAGGATTTATCTCTCACTTCAAGATTCAGTATTAAATCAGACTCTGGAAGGTGACAGTTTGAGCAGGGACTTATGCAGTGCATCTGTTATCTGTCCCAGCTGTGTTTCTAGGGAGTCTCTTATCCAGGGAAACCCCTGGATAACTAAAGTAGTTTTGTGACTGCAGCCAGTATTGCTGTGGGAACCAGCCTTTCCCTCCCAGCATAAGCTGGAGGAGGGGACAGCAGGCAGGAGAGCTGCCCTCAGCCTGGCCTGCCTCGTGCCAGGGATGGGGCTGTAGAGATGATTTATAGCTGCCATTGCAAGAGGTGAGCACTGCATGGGGCTGGGTGGCTCCTGGAAGCCACTCCTTGAAGCTGTGCTGCTAAAACCTGGTGGAGTTACTTCCCAAGGGTCACTGTGGCTGTGCTGCCATTGAGACCTGAGCAACATTTATCATTCATCAATTTAAAAGAGCCAACAGCTACACCAACAATTGGTGTTATCCCTTTACCTATGCTGTAGGAAGAATAACAAGTCTCTTTAGATCAAAACCTTGAGTGAATAGCATGTATTTCTAACTTGTTTCAGCTGCAAAAGCAGCTGTCAGAGCCCACCAAATCACTTGTGTTTGGGTACTCTGCTGTCAGCAGAGAGCATGGTTGCTCTCTGGCTGTTTACACCTGCAGCTGCCCTGATTCAGGGAAAGGTGTGATTTATTTAAACTGACCAGTCTTAGCAGAGGGATCTTCTCATGCTGTTTGGAGCCTTCTGAATGTCAGTTCACAGCTGGTGCCAGAAAGCAGAGGGGACCAGTGTCACCTGAAGGATTTTTGCAGGAAACATTGACTTTTTCTTTTTTCTTTCTTGCTTTTCCTTTGTTTCTTGCCCATTGAGACATTTTTTGGTATTCACAGTCTAAAATGAAACACTTTCATTGATGGCTCTTGGCCCTGAGTTATCAAAGACAGTAAGTAGGCTCCAAAGCCTGGCACGCTGTCAGTTCCTTCGTGAACTTGGATGCAAACGAGTCAGGTAACCTGTGTTGTAGCTGTCTGGCAGGAACAGTGCTGAGAGAGGCTGGAGACAGAACGAGGCTAAACCAAAGGACACCATTTCTTCACTTGCAAGGAAGAAGCCGGCTGTCGCTTGGCAGAAGGGACTTGTGAACATTTCAGTTTGATCTAGTGGTGCAGCCCGCCTTTCGTAAGGATGGGCAGCAGACTCTGGCCCGAGTACAACTGTCTTGGGCCACTTTGCAGCAGTCTCTGCAAGGACTGAAAAGGCAGCCCTTAGATCATGGAAGGAGTCCCATTTAGCTGTCATCCTTGAAAAGAGGTTGCTGTGGAATGTGGTTCCGCAGGCTGGATAAAGCAAACTGCTAGGGACTAAAAATAAAAGCAAGTTCTTTATTTGCAGCCACAGTTTGATTCACTCACTGCTGCAGTTAACAACAAGGCTAAATGATGGTCATTGTATGCTTTGATTGCTGATAATTCCTCTTTTATGTCATAGAAACTGTATGGCATAATGGATCATGAAATCATTTTTAATGTGCTTTATATACTAAAGAAAGGCTTTCAAAACCAACTTAATGACAGCTAGTCATATTAATTTTCCTTCAGCCATTAGAGATTATAAGCTAACTGGTATCTCATTCTCATGCAGCACAGCCTCCTTTTTTGATTCCAGAGGTCTGGGGCCAAACCTGGAGATGTGATATCGTGAGTGGTCTCTGAAAACATTGCTTCCTTTAGTGAACTAGTGTCAGGACTTAAGCCAGTCAGATCAGAGACTTCTGAGCAGGCGTCCTCTGCGAACACCACACAGCCCCTCGGGTATGAGGCAATCCTGCATCTCCTGTGGGAGGCACGCTGGTAGGGGGGTGCCTCCAGGGTGTGGGGGCTGTAGGAGTTATTTTCTCCAACAAGCTGGGCAAAACTCATAATTTCTGTCCTGTTGGAAATATAAAAGTTTTAGGAGAAGCCTTCTGAATCCCACAAAAGGGAAACATTAAAGAATTTTCTTTGAAGAAGAAGAATCTGATGTTCTGTTGTGATTAAAATAAGTGTAGGGTATGTCTGAGCCCATGAGCTCAGATTCAGGTCTGATCAATTCCAGAACCCTGGCTGGCTGGAAGCCAGCCCGAAAACCCCCATGAAATAACACATTGTGAGGTTGAACAGGGACTATATGAGCTACTATAGTCTAGTGTGGAGAGATGCTTGCAGGTCCTGTTCCTCCTGATGAGCTGTGGTCCACAGGCTGCACAGGATTGTCCCTCATGGGACAGAAATCTTATCCCTGGACCTATTCCAGTTCTAGGATGTGTAAGTCAAAATATCCCAGCAAGGTGGCTGTCAGACATTGTCCAGACAGCCTCCGAGGCAACTGGAGTGGGTCTATCTGGGTGTATGGCCATTTCAGGCATCACTTATGCAGCAGGTAGCGTTCCTGGTACAGTCCTGTTTGTGCTGAGGAGATGAATAATACAGCTGTGTCCACAGCATCAAAGGCACTGGATTTCTTTTCATATTCTCCTCCAAGAGGGCTGAGACCATCAGAAATGTGGAGATGACTGCAAAAAAAATCCATTGTCTCTAAAATATTTTAAACAACAATGATAATGGGATGATTTCTGATATGCCCATGAGGGTGTGAGAGTGACACAAGGATGGAAGAGAAACGTGTGCCAGCCACTGGAAAGGTCAGGACCTCTGTTGTGTCAGGAGCTGGCACCTCTGTAGACTGAGCATGGCTGTGAAACTGTCCTGAATGGGCACAGCACCTGCTGTGGGCAGAACAGCCTGATGAAGACTTTCAGCAGAAATATGATGGTAATATTTCACTAGCTTTTGTCAGAAGTGGATTTCAGGGTGAGGTTGAATTTGTGCAGTGCCCCGGGATGTCTGTGTTGGGGAAGGGAGGAAGACAAGTTGCTATCATAATTTTTATAGGATGTCTTTGAATTCTGCACAGCAAAGTCTAGTCTATTCAGTCTAGGAAATAAGCTGTAGGACCAGCTATTCAAACTCAGCACCCCATCTCCAGCAGTGGCCACGAGCAGGATGAAGTCCTTTTCCCCGTTATCCCCTTCCAGCTCCAAGCAATCAGTGGTTTAGGAGCTATGAACCAGCAGATGCTACAATCCATCTTCCCAAAAGCTCTGGGGCTGCTGTAATTGCTGAAGGCTTCAAACCCAAATTCACAGTCTTAATGGACTCCAAAGTATATTTGTTTGAGGCAAGTATACTCCAAAGCAAATTTGCCCAACACTGAACTGGTATTAGCGAAGCTTTCAGCAAGGCTGTTATCAATCACAGTTCCAGCAGCTGAGAAGAATTCTTAAGCACAAATCCACATGTGGGGAAAAGGCAAAAAAGGATATATTTAACATTTATATTCTTCATTTTATTACAGCAAATGCATTTTATGTCCGATAGATGAAATATATAGTGCCAGTCAAATTTCTTGTTTTGAGTAACATCCATTATAAGCTCAGCCCCATTTTTGTTTAGTAAATCATTTGCAAGCCAATCCTGATGGCATTGTATGTGATTCATAAATCTTAGCTGAACTGCTTCTTTCCAGATAGTCAGCTTTTGAAAGAAACTTCATATTTACAGATTGGTAGACTCAACAGAGGAAAAAATTCTCTAACTTGAATTATATGGGAGGCTGTACTAAAGATCCAGTGGTAACTGTGTTAGCCTTTCAATATGTGACTCCACAAACATGCGCTGGTCCACAGCATTGGTCCTCGATAGGATATTAAGAAAATATTCTCTGAGTTTTAGTTAAACACAGTGTTATGGGTGAATTCTTTTCGCTTGTACATCACTGATTGGATGTGAATTGTAAGAGCAGGTGGAGGTGCAACAGGTAGCAAGGTGTCTTTAAACTGGTTCTGGAGTGTTTTGGAGGGTATTCACAAAGATTTCATAATTAATTGTGTAATGTTTTCCAAAAACCCACCCTGAGGTGTCTTTGGGGATGTTCTATTTGAATTTTTCTCATCAGTGATTGTTTGATGTCTTTGTGAATTAGTCCTAAAGATGGATTCTCCCATGCATGAAGACATTGGATGGGTAAAGACATCAGATGCAGAACAGCATGGTGGGTTGGTTTATATCCAGTGTGACCACTAACACAGGTTTTCATGAGGCTAAGGTGAAAATAGTTGGGAAATGCAAAAGCTTCACAAATTTCAGTCTAAATGAAATTGGCCTGGATGGAAAAGTTAATTTCCATAACTTCTATGAAAAAGAAAAAAGTCAGGAGGAAGCCACCAGCTCCTTAGTCTGATTTCTTGTCAGAGTGTTAGGAAGAGTGACACCATTTATAGAAGAGATTTTTAAAAAGTTTTGTCTTTCATTTTTTGAGGACTTGTGATCTGAATGTTGCTCTTGGGGGGGGAAAAAAAGCAGAGAAGAGGGACAGAACAAAGGCGAGTGACTTTGCAACGGGTGGAAGTCAGCTCGCAGTAAATATCCTAGCGGGGTTTCCCATCACATCTCATGTGTGTGAGAGGGGACAGCCCTGCTTCACAGGGCACTGTCCCAGCCCTCGACTCGCGTAGTTTTGAGTTTGGAGATGAGCAAAGGACTCGGCCTTCAGGGTTGCAGCGAGTCCCGTAATGCTGCGGGGAAGGAGCATCCCAGAGGCAGCTCTTGCTCTTTCTCTTCATAGCTCTGAACTACCTGACCTCCTCCCACAACCCTAAACTAAGGGAAAGAAAACATCAGATAAATAATTTATCACAGCCAATGCTGTGGCAGAGATCGAATGCAAAGTGGCTCGTGTGATGTGACCGTGAGCCTGCGCAGGCAGGCGACTGTGTAGACTAAATGCACGAGAAAGGGACCTGGGATGTGTTTTTTCAGATGAAATTATAAAAGGACCATCTGGCTTGGGAGATGGGGAACAAGTAGAGGTGAGGGAATAACCAATTTTTTGGTTCGCTGGCTCTTCTGGATGGGAAAGAAAAAGTCATTTCAGGTTGAATGAAGTGTTGCATTTCTCCTGAAATGAAACATTTCATTTGAGTGGCCGAGGGGTATTTTGTGTTTCAAAATAAATAAAACAGAAGGTGATTTTTGAAACCAAATTATTTTTTTGCATCCTGAAGTTGAAAAGGGACTCAAGGTTAGTAAGAACAACCAAGAGGCTCCTGGATGTGGGGCAATCCCTTACAAAGGGCACTCCTGACCCCAGGTCCCAACTGCCCAACCTCACCAACAGCCTGGTGGTTACACACTCATTAGGGACGAGGGAGCTGCCCTGGGAGCAAGGAATGCCGATCTCCATGTCTCCAGGTACTCTAACCAATGGGACATAGTGCAAATATTTCCCAGCATGACAAATCAGAGCCTCACATGAACATCTGGAACAGGTCACTCACCCAGCACTGAAGCTTCAAAGACACAACCACACCTGAATACTTTTAAATGCATTCCCATGTAGTTAAATCTGGGTGATGCTAATTTGTATTGAGTGGATATTGTGGAATATAAATGTGGTTTCCAGCCCTTCATGTGCCTCAGCTTCCCCTGGCAGTGGTTAGAGCTGATTTTAGCTACTGCAGAGGCCATCAAAGGAATGGGGACCTCTGATCACTTCAATTACTTCTGCTGCATTGCAAGCACCATCTCTCTCCTGCATACTGCTGACAAAGACTGTTTATTAAAAAAATGTTGTGACCAATTTACTGAGCTTTTAATTAAGCTGTCATGTTGAAACAGAACTGTCTCTTGGGAGGTGAATGCTCATTTTATGGTCATTTAATTTTTGCTTAGGATTTTAAAGTTTAATTCTGGCATACTTAGAATTATTAAGATTCAGAGATTCTTGCCCATTTGTGGCGATTACAAGGCATAAATCATTAAGCTTAATGAGGGTGGAAGAAAATTGCAAACTTGGATTTTTCTGTAGAATTTGGATTTTTCTGTAGAATTTGGATTTTTCTGTAGAATTTGGATTTTTCTGTAGAATTTGGATTTTTCTGTAGAATTTGGATTTTTCTGTAGAATTTGGTTTTGCTTCTATGTGTTTTTTTGTACAAATACACTCAGGTTGGGGTGAGAGTTGATGGTCATCTGTGGGAGCGGGCATGTGCGTGGGCACATGGAGAATCTCGGCACCTGAGATGAGAACAGGGTTGTTTACAAAGGCAAATTTTAGCTGTTGGGAACAGCCTCAGTCAGGGCTAAATCTCTGGCAAACCAGAGACTCACACTGATGAATTAATTTGCAAGGGGACAGCAAGACTGTTCTTTACGTAGTACCTCTCTTCCTGCCTGATTCCTTATCTTCCCTTTTTGCTCTCTGTCCTGGTTTCAGCTGGGATGGAGTTAATTTCCTTCCTAGTAGCTGGTACAGTGCTGTGTTTTGGATTTAGGATGAGAACAATGTTGATAACGCACCGATGGCTTAGGTGTTGCTGAGCAGTGCTTACACTAGTCAAGGACTTCTCAGCTTCCCATGCTCTGCCAGCGAGAAGCTGGGAGGGGGCACAGCCAGGACAGCTGACCCCAACTGGCCAAAGGGACATTCCATACCATGGGACGTCATGCTCAGTACATAAGCTGGGGGGAGGTGGCCGGGGGGCAGTGACCGCTGCTCAGGGACTGACTGGGCATCGGTTGGTGGGTAGTGAGCAGTTGCATATTTTTTTTCCCCTGGGTTTTTTAGGTTTTTTTCCTCTTGTATTAAAGTATTAAATCTTTCTCAAGTATTAAACTGTTCTTATCTCAAACCACGAGTTTTCTTACTTTTGCTCTTCTGATCCTCTTCCCCATCCCACCATGGGGGGGAGGGTGAGCGAGCAGCTGGGTGGTACTTAGTTGCTGACTGGGGTTAAACCACGACACCCTCCTCTACCCTCTCTTTTTGTCCTCCTCTCTGGGAACCTTTAAGCAGCCAAGAACAGGCTGAAAGTTGCCCAGCAGATGAGCTAAGATCAGATATACATAGCCAAATGCTCCAGGACTCTACTGTCTGCCATAGATGTTGTAGGTCATGAGCATCTGGAGAACATCTCAGCATGATGCTGGCACATAGGAGGTGGCTGTGATGTTCTAGCAACTGCCATTGTCGCTCTCTGAAATGTCCTTTGTGGGGGGCCTCCAGGACATGCTTCTGGCAGGTAAAAATGTTCAGTCTGTGAATTACCTGTAAGCAGCACAGCTGAAACAGCCACCACAAGGGCTCTGACAAGTAACAGGTTCCTCCACGGGGATAATTTTGGCATAAGAAAGGGTGAACTCCAGTCAAGCTGTTGTTAGAGAAAGTACATGTCAAGATCCAGTGAAAAATTACTAGATGTGTTCATGGAGGAGAACAGCAGGACTAAATTTCCTTACACACATTCCATGGTCATTTCACAGTGACCTTGTCTTTAAGCTCAGGGTTGCCAGTCCCCATTCTGATTGACTCCTCTTTCACATTACTAAAAAGTAAAATAGTTTAATGCCTTTCTTGCAGGAGGGTTGTGAGATTGCTTAGCTAATGACTAAAAAGAGCTGTAAGAGCTTTCAGTGAAAAAACACATTGGAAAGGGGAAGTAAAATTATTGACGTTTCTCTAAGTGTCCTGCTACTAATAGTGCTTTAAGATCATTTTGTGTTTCCCTGGTCTCAGATACAATTGTTGTCATTATAATTCCCTTCTAGTTAACACAAGTGAGATTCAGATGCTCCTGAACATAATAGAAGGAGTTATCAGCCCCCCATGCAGTCCTGTTGCTTAGAAGCCATCTCTGTGTGCCTGAGTTATTTTATCAGATAACCAGAAGAGTCTGTGTATCCAGGCCCCCACTAGCACAGAATTATCTTCTTTGTCTATTGGCAATAAGTGTTCAGCTTGCAAGTGGAGAGAGCGCTCCCGAGGACAGGACATTGCCAGGGAAGGTATATTGCTGTGATGGTTTTATACTGGGCATTACATGAGCTACCCAAAGCTCCCAAGACCATACCAACTCACTGCAGACATGCTGTCACCTGGGAATGTGTAGTTGGAGAAGGGGGGGGAAGATCTTCTGTGAGCAGAGCAATGGCAGACTTTGCAGTTGCAACTGGAAAAGACTTTGCATCTTTCTCTGTAGGTTTCTATCTTAAGTACTTTGAACAGAAAATAGAGAGAAGAAAGCTGCTTTATGGGTAGTCAGTGCCTTAGAAGCACCTGGAGGTCTTCTCTGTGAGGCACGATGTGCCAGAAATCCCACTCGGATACCTAGAGCTCTTCTACTTGGCCTTAGCTGAAGCATCTCCAGGGCCACTCCTGTTCATAGCTGCCTGATGCCTGCCTCCACCTGAGAGGGCTCAGTAGCGTGGCGCTCTGCCCTTCCCCACTGCTCTGGGCAGTGTGGGCATTACTGTGCAGAAGAAATGCAAGATTTCTGGGGCCAGCACACACAGGGGCCTGACCGTCCTGATGTGCATTTGTGCACAACGTCCTACATGCTGGGCCCTGCTCCAGGGACCAGCCACTCTTTCCCAAGGAAAGTATTATCAGTTAAATTATACAAGCCACAGTGGCTGGAAACCAAAGATGCCTTCTCATCAGCTTCAGAAGTGACAAAATATTTCACTTGATAAGTGACATTTGACATTTCCAAATTGAAATCGTTTTGATAGTCTGTTCCACAAAGCAAAATAGAACATTACAATTTTAATTCCCCTTCCCACCATTTGGGACAAAACCCAATACTGAAATGTGTAAATTCATCCCTAGGTGGAAATCCACAAGTGCTTAGCTCTTCTATTAAGAAAGTCTTTAGTTTTATATTTCCCATCCATCGAGTGGAGAACAGAGCATGGTCTATGAGTGACTCTGACGCTGCTGCAGAGGGACAAACCAGCAATTCTTGTGACAAGCACAAGATTAAATCTCTGAGAATAGCAGCACGTGAGAAGTACAAGTATCTAAAATGTTCACTCCAGTGATTCTGCTGCAGTAAGAAGTGCCCTCAATATCTACATGCAGTCTAGTGATCTCTGCTCATCAAAATGTTACTTGCATTTTAGATACCCTTTAATCAAGAGCTTGTGATGAGATCACTTCAGAAATCAGGACCCTGTGATGGTAAAAACAAGGCACAGCGCAAACCAGCCATGTAACTGGCTTCCCGCAGAAACTCTGGATTGCTCTGAAGGCAGGAAAGCTCCAGGAAGAATGCATGAGGAGAAACTGTCACTTTATACAGGTTGTCCATCTAATGGCAAAGAAATAGAGGGCTGCTCTTGTACCTGGGTGTCCCAGCAGAGCAAGACCTTCTCATTCCCTCCAGGGCTTCAAAAACCCACGTTCTCTATGCGGCCACAATTGCTTTCTTAAAGGAGCTCCATCTTGGGCGCTGACTGAGACAAGGCTTTTGCAAAACCATTAATAGCCAGTTGTACAATAACGGACATGCACACGGAAACAATAATGAAGCTGCCCCGCTGACTTCATGCAGGTAGCTCCTAATTTCTGGATCTTGGAGGTGCGTCTTCTGCATTTTATGAGCTGAATACTCTCACTGTTTTAGGAGACGTGAGTGCTATGGATAGACGTTGATGCGATGCGTTGACAGGAGGGTTGTGTTAGCACAGAGCAGTTTATTGTGTTTTACACCGTGGCTATGCTAACAGGTATCCCAACATATTGAGGAGGTTGGTGTCCTGGAGTCTGTAGACGAATGAGTGGCTTGAGCGGGAATGGAATAGGAATGGGACTGGGAACGGGAATGGGCAGCAACTCTTTGACCTGACCTCGTTCCAACAGCCAAATGTATCCCAAAGCTGCAGTTTCCCCCTAACTTCACACTGTTGAGTTTGGTGTATCCCGACATCTTGTGTCCAAAATTAGATTCCTAGCTGGGTCTCTGCGTTCAAAATTAACATAGCGAGGTCATGGCCCTGCCAGTCATTCACATGTAGGTGATAAACACTGCTACGAAATGCTGTTGGCTCATAGCTGCTCTTCTGCAAATCGTTGTGCTGAAAAACCACTGCTGGCTTCAGTGATCGTGACTCCATCCATGGCTTTGTAGGCGGCAAAGGGCCGGGGAATGTGAGGGCCAGAAGGATGGGCAAATTTAGCTGGGTGTTCACAGCAATCAGTGGAAGTGTTCATTCTCATTGTCTTCTACATAGCCAATATTAAGAAAATTACTGCTAATTTCCAGCTGCTGGCTAACAGTTATGAATTCTGCAGAGACTTTATATTGCCAGGGCTCGGACAGGCAGTTGATGACAAATGAAGAGGCTGATGAGTCCTGGTGAGACTCAGACTTAGCCGTCTGAAGGCAAAGAGATGACACGAAGCACAGCTGATCGGGGATGCATGCGGTAATGCCCTCAGCTACTGCATCCAGATTGTGTGAACAGCCAAACAGCTCGTGATGAACCTGTGGGAATGGGGGATTTGAAACTTAAGAGCCAGGAGAGGGGAGGACTTGAGTGTGTCAAAACACTCAGAGTAGGACAAGGCCAAGACAGTTTCATTTCATGAAAAAGCGCGCGAAAAAACCCACAGAGAATAATATCCAGATTTAGAGAAATTGCAAAACAAAGACAATTTTAAGAAAATACCTATTCTGAAGACAGTTTCATAGTAGGATTGATCCGAACAGTTCATTCTTATAAAATCTAAAAATTTCCTGCTGATGCCGATATTTACCGTTAATAATATTCTTTTACTGGTATATATTTGTAAAGTGGCATAGCAAAATAAGAGTATTCCAAAATGAGAAATTGAAATGTTCCATTATGATATTGTCATAATGTTTCAACATCATCAAAATGCTTTGCCTTCCCTCTTAAAAATCCCAACATTTAGTATATAATGATACCTTTCCCCAAAGCATTTCAGTGAAAATACAGTTTTTAACATATAAACACTCAGCCTCCATGTTTCTTACCTAGTTCCAGTATTTAGCTAGTTCTGGGGATGGATTTATCACAAGCACTAAGGTGACATCTCCACCCCAATATCATCAGATGCAGAGTGTTTTTGTCGCATGAAGGGCTATCAGCCGCACAGCCTCACACTCCAGAGCATAACTGCGTCCAGCCTGGGCACGCAGAGATGGTCTCGGCTCTATTGCCTGGAAGGATGTCAGTGTCCGAGGGGTGTGAAAGTGTTTCTAGAACAGATCACTCAACTTTTTGCTCTGAATTTCCACTCCTGTTAGGATCTCCTGAAATGCTAGACAGAAAAGTAACTGTTTTCAGAGCTTTTGAGCATCCAGTGACTTCAGCAACAGAATTTGCATCCTCTCAACTTGGAAGAATCAAGCTGTAAAATCCCAAGTGGGATCTTACAGTGTTGCACCAAGCTGGGAGCCCTCCACCCAGCAGAAAAAGCTCCCAGACTGCAGAGGCATCTCCCAGAAGGGGCGGGCAGGAGCCTGGGGGCTTGAAAAAGATAAAAATCAGATGGGAAAATAGAACTTGTTAACACCCGGGGGAGTGCAGACTGGTCTTTCAGGTCTTCTCCACCTCTAACATCTAGGTTTTTATCATCTGGCAAAACTTTGCACCCAAGTTTGTCCACACTGGACAGTTGTGTGGGAGTTGGAGCCCTGAGCTGAAGCTCCTTGCTGCCAGATGTGTCCACACATCTGCTTCAGTGTGATGGGATGCTCCGGGGTCCTTTCCTGATGGTACCAACTGACAGATGGCATCAAAGCTTCAGAAGGCATCATGGGAAGGACCTTGAGGTGACCTGACTCCAGAATAGGTGGGCTTTTCACTTAGGTTTCCTTCCATGTCCCTAGGCTTATAGACAGGCACAGGTTCAAAGCAAAACAGTCTAGTACTGGAGTGGAACTGGCAGAGAGAGAAGGGAAATGGTAAAACATATGTAGAAACACAAGTGAAGACTTCAGCGTAGGCATATTGGAAAGCCAGCTTCAGGACACGGTGATGAAGTGTCTTTCACAAGTAGGCTGCTCTGGCAAAGCTTAAATCAAGCAGTTCTGAAGTTCGTGCTGAGAGACCCCGAGCTTCATTTGTCAGGAAATTTAACGCTTCCAAGGGCATTTGACTTGAAAAATGGGAGCACTTATTGTGATTCAAGCCTGGTGTGACATGGTGGCTCATTTTTTTCTGTATGTCTAAGGCTTTTTGTGCTTTGGAGAAAGCAAAACTTCTACTTTAGAAGATTTTCCCTGTTCCCAGAAGTCGGGATGGATTATTTTGCAGGGATTAGTTACCTGCAGAGTTTTCCAAAAAGCAGGACACGGTTTCTTTTGCTAAAATTGTTGCAGGTGAAATTAAACAAGCTATTGTTTATTTCTATCTTTGTGTGTTACCCTAAAGAGCATTTCCAGCTTCTTTTTCAGTATGCAGATGGACAAGGCCTCTAGTTAATCTTTAACTGAGCTATTGACACAAGGAATGGTGCCATTAAATAAGAATTAAGAATGCGCTCCCTACCTTTGAGGGAGTTTGTGATAGATTTCCTCATTTTATAATCTCATTCACTGCAATGTTCTCTCTTCAATCCTTTTCCCTGCATCTCAATTGAGATTTTGATGACTCATAAAATTAATCCTCTTAGCAGCAAATCTCTTCCCTTCCAAGCTTTAACGTGAGGAGCTGTGTTTGCTGATGCCACGTGCCCGTGTTCCTGCCTCGGTTGCAGGCGCTCCTCGAGCAGGCACGGAGCTCAGCCAGCCCCTGTGCCCTAGAGCCCACCCAAAGGCATGCTTTCCATGTGGGTAGGGACCAGCCTCTGTGCACTCTGAGCTGCAAGGAGGAGTATTGAGTCCTTATTTGAGTACATTTTGTTGTGGGGGGGAAAAAATCAGGAATGGGATCGCTGCCATCAGGGACATCGCTGCAAACTTTTGAGGTGGCCCTTCACACATTTTGTCGTCTGGCTTTAGGAAAGAGAAGTGGGAAGATGCTTCTTGGCTATGAATCTCCATCTGTGGTGGAGAAATAAGTCATAAAAATGAACAGAAATGGAGAAAAGCAGGAACCTATTTGTGGGTGTTTCCCTTTCAAGAGAATATTTCCCTGGGGAAAAAATTCTTAATACGAAGAAATGACTGAACACACTCTTTAAAACCCACCCTGAACGCGAGATTAAAAACATGAGGCAAGGCAGACATCTGCAGCTAAAAATCCCCATGTTTTTAATAAGAGCTGAAAAGCTCTCAGGAAAGGGTTTGACTCCCTCACCCACAGCAGAAGAAAGGCAGCCGAGGCTCCTGTGCAGTGGATGTGCTGACACCCATTGCATGGCGGGACTGAGGAAGGAGGATTAGTCTCCAAATCCAAATTTGCTATTAAAAAAAAAAGTTGATTTTAATAATTCCTCTCCGTGAAACTCAATGACAGCTACATCTAAGAAACCTTCAGGAATAACTCTGAGAATGCTCTTTCTAAGTCCCATGAATCTCTCTGAAGCAATTTCTATGGAGGCTATTTTGGCATTTTTTAAGGCAGCACCAGCTTCTCTAGGTTGAAGCAGCCTGAACATGAAAGCGTCCTTCTGACCTTTTGCAAACAAGCAGGAGAGAAGGGAGAAGTGCATTCTCGTTAAAAATAATATATCATTTTTGAAAGTGGTAATTAGTCAAGTTACCAGCAGCAGCTCGTGTTGATCATTCAGAGATGAGTGCTTTGTTACTGGGTGAGAATCATTATTGTCATGTGCTGGGGACGGACTTGCTTGGCAGGTTTTTTTGTTTGCTTTAAATCAGTTCTCAATTTCCAAAGGAGTCTTTTCAAGTGTTGTGTGAGCAGAGGCTTTTATAACATTATTCATTATATAGATAGCTGCATAACAAAAAGAGTTTTGGTTTAGATACAGGCACATCCACAAAATTAACTAGAATTTAATTAGGACTTTACTTTGGCAAAGTTCTGGAGCCAAATAACATCCTGTATTTATTTTCAAACTTGTTTTCTTCCTTTAATTGTCTTCCATCCTTCTATAAAACAATTCATTGTTTTATTAGGAATATCTGTTCTAGAGAGTCCCTGGAGACTGACTACCTTTTTATCACCAGTTTAGTACCCGAGTCATTTAATTTCCTTCCGCGGAGTTATCTTTGATCCAAGTAAGCCAGATCAGAATTAGGCTCCTTTGCAATGAAAAGCTGCGCGCAGGAGGCAGAGATTCCTGAAAGCCCACGAATGACTATTGAGAGGAGGAGCAGGCTGCCTCGGTAGCAGAGCAATTGCTTTTAGAAGGACACGTGTCCTGAGCCAAGGTCAGAAATACCCAGCTACTTCCACGCCTAACAAGAACAGGTTTTCCAAACCTTCCCATCCTGACCTCCCCCACTGCTGTTCCTCCGTGATCCTGACAGATGAGTTTTCCAAACCTTGTGCCAGAAACCAGCTCTGATGCGACTGTCCCAGACCATTTTTTTTTTTTCAGCTAAAATGTCTTTCTCATTCTAACAAAGCTCTCCTTAAGTAGTGCCCCACGTGGCTCATGCTATGGTGTTCACCCACAGTCATTATCCAGCCTCAGAAACCTTCCCTTGCTGTGACCCTCCTGAACGAACGGTCACCCGCTGAGATATGAGCCATCCCATTCCACTGATGTCCTGAACTGGTTGGGAAAAACCCTTCTCATTAGCACCCCGTTCACTAGTAAACCACTCGCTTCAAACGCAATATAACTCATTTCTCTCCTACAGTGGGATTTTATATGTCCGGCTTTTGGTCTTCCACTAAAGGTTTTAGGTTTGTTATAAAGCACCAAGAAGTGTCTGTGGCTGATAGACTTTCCAGGCTAAATCTCTGTCGCACCCGTGCCTGAAAGAGAAGAAATTAGACCTGGGGATGCTGCTAGTCCCTCCCAGTACCGTGTTCCGCTGTGGCTCTAACTGAAAAATGTGACTACCGCCTCTTCTCCCACTAGATTAGATTAGCTCCTATTTCATAATGCTCCTGAAACACATACATTTAGTGTAGGTAACAATGATACAGTAGCCAAAGTCTAGAGGCAGTAATATTTCATCGACTAACCCAAAATAGTAAAGCATATGCAGGGAGAAAAAGCTCTAAATAAACAAAACCACAATCTGCTCTTATAAAAATATATTTGAATAGTATGTGCACAACAGACTGGGTTCCCCTCAGGGCGTTTCCAACATTTCTGAGGGTTCGAATGGGTAACAGCTCTGAAATGTGACATATTTTCAGCCCTAAAAAGCTCAGAGTTGTAGTAATTACTAACTCTTTTCTTTTTAAGTAGGAATATATTGGCATTGGATTGTATTTTATATTACTTTTAAATGACAGTAGCACAATGACAGTTTCAGCTGTTTATTTTTGGAAGAGAGGAGATTTTAAAGGAGGTTATGGGAGAAGTGATGCTGGCGCTGGCAGTGCCAGGGCTGTGATGGGTGGAAGGTAACCTCATCTCTGTGTAAAATCCAACTGGTTGGGCAATCCCTTGTCTTTCAGGTTTACATGATATCAAGCCAGGGCAACAGAAATGATTAGAATTAACCTCCAGAAGATCCCTGCAGTAATACTGTGTGCAGTATCAGTGAGGCTCCACCTAACCTGGTGCTTGCAGTCCTAGAAACCACAAAAAGTGTTGATTAATTGAAAAAAAAACAACAGAGAAATGGAGTCTGGTGCTTAAGGGACACGTTCAGTTACAACTAAATTACAATACTAATTTTTTAATAAGTATGCAAAGTATGTACGCTGCAAGGAGGGAAAGGAAAGCTAATTCAAGGAGCTCTAACTAGGGATAATGCAATAAAGCTAAGAAAGGGAGCGTCTATGCCGAGCACCAGGGAGGATTGCCTGACAGTGAACTGTATTTCCATAAATTAATTTCTCACAGGAAACCGTAGAAACTCCATTACTTGAGGTGCTGAGAACGAGCCAATACCAAGCGTGCTGCGCTGTGTTGAACGCGTCTGTGGTCCCAGCCACGGGGACTGGTGCCCTGGCAAGTGCTGCCCACGGGGGATTTGGACAATATTTTCTTCATTAGGAAATGCTGATTCACCAAAAGCAGAACTTCGACCTTCTTTTTCTTTCCAACTGGGAATATGTTGTTTTTTTCTAAAAAATATCCTCAAGTCCTGCATGTGATTTGGAAAGAAAATCTCAAACCAGAAATTTTCTGTGTGGTTAGGGCTTGTGCTGGGAATACCACGATTCAACCCACCATGTGGTCACATTTGGAGTAACACTCTGAATTCGGGGTGTGCAGATAACACCACCAATCTTAAAAATGTTCCTTTTCCCCCCTTAAACCAAAGCCCATGATGTCTAGGTGTTAAGGGTAGTGTATAAGTTTGCCCTCATCCTTTTCTTTTGATAAAGCTCTTCCAGCTCTTGGCAGTTTAAACCCGCTAATGCTGCTGATGCTGATGGAAGTTTATCATCTGAATAAACGATATTCCTAATATAGCAGAGTGTGTGCTGTACTGGGGAATCGTGTCCTCTTAGAAAACGATGATTAATGCAATCAGAGCCTCCTTGCATTAGGATCTCTCAGACAAGTGTTCCCATGTGCTCAGCATCCCTTGGCTGCTGATGGGAACCAGGCTCAGGATCCTGCAGAGCTACGGCACGGGCTCAGCCCCATCGCCAGGAGCCCCATCGCGGCGTGTCTGCGGTCCACGTACGTTTTGCACCTCTCAGCCTTTGCTTTGCTGCAAAGGGATGGCGAGACACAGACACGGTGTTTGCAGAATTACAGGGAGCAGCTTGCAGGAGTGAGCGCCACAGGGAGGATGCCGACAAGCACCGGCTCGGAAGCAGGAATGAGATGTTGCAACATTTCAGCCACAGCCCCCTGCCATGTTACGACCTTGGCCGTAGGCATTTTGTTAGGCTGTGTCGTGGTTATACACTACCTCTGTGTGACTGCTCTTGGCATCACAAAATGATATGCAAACAGCATGAAAGGGAAAATAAAATACCTTCCAACACAAAATTCTCAAATTTTCCAATGAAACATTTAATATGGTTGAAAACATCTGTATTTCCGAACCTTTTCTTCACTTGATGTACTCTGACCATCAAAAGGAGCTACTGTCTTTTTCCAAAGGGACCATTGACTTTCAGTGACTTTGTGTCCACCCTGCAGATGAGGGTTAGGCTCGCGCACCGGTTCGACGATGTGGAGAAGGCATTAGCCGTGGTGCCACCGGAGAGCCGTGCCGCGCCTCAGTCAGCGACCAGCAGCCAAACAGCCCGCCGTGCCTCGGGGCAGTAATTGCACACAGAGAAATTACAGGGATGGATTCCAGCTACGCGCCAGAGCTGTTTGCTTTCTCGGGTGCCCTCCATGGCTGTATTAAAGGGAGGAGAGAGATGAGTTTTATTAGCAAAGAGGGGAAAAAAAAGAAAAGAAAGTGCCTGATGAAGAGGGAAGGCGGCAGTGTGGCCAGCAAGCACCCCTGGGCGCTCTCTTCCCATGTCCTGCTTGCCCCCCCATGGATTTTATCTCCAGGCTTTTCTCTTAGAGGGAGAAGAGATGGGCTACATTAAAAAAATGCATTAAAGAAGATTTCTATTTCCATATCCTCTTCTGATTTTGTAAGCTGAAGCTCCTGCCAAGGTAAAGAGTGAGTGAATATAAAGAAATCATTTTTCCATGGCAGAGATTTGATTCCTTTTCCTATTCCCCTGCAGCGGAAAGCTGCTTTAGGCATTAACATGCTTTGAGCACCACTGGAAGCCTGGGTCAGGAGAGGCGTCAGGGAGGGAACATCAGTAATACCTGGTGGAAATTACAAGGATTTTAGTCTGATTTTTCCTCCTCAAGATTATTGCAGGGTGTTCAATCTTTGAGGAGGTGGGGAGGTAATCCACGGCTCAGTTTTCACCAACTTGCCGCAGGCTCTGCCTTTGGAGGTCAGCGAGGTCCCAGGGCCAGCAGGAAGCTGCAGGATGCTGCAGTGCATTTTGCCGAGACCTTTCCAGCCTCCGCCAAGGATGCCAGCAACGGCATAAATCCTGAACCTTGCAGGGCATGCAGCACATTGGCCTGTTCTGCGTGGCACGCTTGCTGAGGCTGGCTATGGATTTGAGCCCCTGTTGTGGATGAACCCAGCAGGCAGCTAAGCACCACACAGCCATTCGCTCGCTCCCCCCCGCCCCCCAGTGGGATGGGGGAGAGAATCAGGGAAAAAAAAGAAGTAAAATTCATGGGTTGAGATAAAGACAGTTTAATAGGACAGAAAGAAGGGGAAATAATAATGATGATGATGATAAAAGAATACACAAAGCAAGTGATGCATAATGCAATTGCTCACCACCCGCCGAGCGATGCCCAGCCAGTCCCCGAGCAGCGGCCCCCCCGGCCAGCTTTCCCCCAGTTTCTGTACTGAGCATGACGTCCCATGGTATGGAATGTCCCTTTGGCCAGTTGGGGTCAGCTGTCCTGGCTGTGCCCCCTCCCAGCTTCTTGTGCACCCCCAGCCTGCTCAGTCGGCAGAGCATGGGAAGCTGAAAAGTCCTTGACTAGTGTAAGCACTGCTCAGCAACAACTAAACCATCGGTGTGTTATCAACATTGTTCTCATGCTAAATCCAAAACACAGCACTGTACCAGCTAGTAGGAAGGAAATTAACTCCATCCCAGCTGAAACCAGGACAGCCCCACATCAAGCCCCGCATGAAAAAATGAATAAATCCAGCTCTTCTTGCCTCCTATTTCCTTCCTGATGTCTTGCAAAGCAGCAAGGAGATGATCAGATATGCAGGGAAGGGATGGCCCCCTTCAATCCCAGCTCAAGTGACACAAATGCCAGCAGAGAAGGAGCAAAACCAGACCAGAGCCTAGGGAAGGATCTACTGCTGGAGGAAACCTGGTTGAAGGCGATGCCAGGAAGGGTGCCAGGCGAAGGAGGATGGGAGGGTGTTTGCAGGGAAGGCACGGGCAGGACAGATGGTGCCAAGCTGAGAGCAGGAAGTGTGGAGGAGGGAAAGCACCATATGGGAGAAGTGGGTGAGTAGGGAAAAAGAGTGACATTGTTTTCAGTTCTTTTTAGCTGTCCAGAAGCTATAAAATACGCACCGCGTTACCCATGATTTCATTGTTTCTTAGCACTGGATTGTATCACAGCATGTTTTCTTCCACTTTAAATCCCCGTTTCCCGGAGACATGTGAATATGTGGACATGTCAGGCAATCAAATTCAGCAAGCTGTTAGTGACCTGCTACACATTTAGCATGTCTCTTATTTACTAGAGAGCTGGGCAATCTCCAGCTAAATGTTTTCTGGCCAGGAATTATTGTTTTGTAGAAACTTAGTGGGTTGAGTTTTTGGTTCTCTGGAAATGAAGCTGCTCTCAAGAAGTCTCCAAATAGCCAAAGCATCCCATTTCACATTTCTGGAGGAACGGATGGCTTTTCAGCTTAGACCCTTCTCTTTTAGGTTACTGCTTTCTGAAAGGGAAATGCAAATGTCAACTTTTCATGCTGACAGAGCAGCCGTGCCCCAAGCTGGACCTGAGTGAGGGTTTTAACTGCTCTAAGCCCTGATGTTCAGAATAAACGTCCTTTGCTGACGCAAGGCTGTGCTCAGCAGTAGGTCACCAAGCTACCTGCTGCCCTAGGGACATGTGCATTAGGTAGCTCAGGCTTTTCGGCTCGTGCTGCTATGTTTTGCTCAGAGATCCTGATTCGATCTATCCGGGGAGTTTGCAGCCAGCTTAGATTTACACCAGTTTTCCAACACCCAGAGCATTATGTAGAGAACAGCTTGGGATGAAGCTGAAGCAGAGCAAGGACCCACGTGGCGGCCGTCCCTGGGTAGCTGTGGGCTCCATCCCGGGCAGATCACACACACTGAGCTGCTGCAGGGACGAGGCATCTTTGAACTGCACTTTGCTTCCAATCTCCACTGAATGACTAATCGATATGTGGATCAGAGAGATTACCCTGGCCTGCCTCCTCTGATCTGAGGACTTCTGAAATTCAATGAAAAGAACCCCAAGCCCCCAAGAGTCATTTAAAGGAGTGCTTGATCACTTAGCACTGAATAATGACTTGATTTGAGCACGGATTAATTACAGGACTTCATCTTTCTTGTAGCTGAGGTTGTCTTTTGCTTGGCGCTGGCACAGTAACTTTTACAGTAAGATCTTAGTCCGTGACTGGGCCCCAATGTGCTATAAAAATGCCATCACCTATGGCTATTAAAAATGAGACACTGTGTTGGAAGCAACGCTTCCGACTGCAACAGCTGCTGATAAAGCATCCTCCTCCCGCAAGGAAAATCTTCCATGGTGTTTTCTGCCAAGCAGGCTGGAAACCACCACAGAAATGTTAGTTTTTTCAATTCCACTAAGTCGACGGCAGCTTTTCATGCAACTTCAGACGTGGGACGCAACACTAAGCGATCCCATGTGCTGATTCTGTGCTCCTCTGAGATGCTCTACGGCAATCATGCATCTACAAAGCAAAGCCTGAACCATATTTAAATCACATACCGCCAATTCATCTCAGTTTAAGGGGAACAGATCATTAGATACATGCTGACACGCTGATTGCAAAATTATTATTATTATTAATGCAAGTGTTTGTTTTCCTCATTGCTGCACTTATTAGAAGTATGTTATTATTGTCTACACACAGCCAGATTTTTTTCCCCCAAAATCTTTGTTCTAAATTCCTTGCCTTGGCTCGTGATGGCTAACAACATGGGCTGTGTGTGTGCACACCCCCGTGTGAAGGACAGCTTCACAAAGGGGCTGTAAGTGCTGGGATTTGTGCATGTAAAGCAAAGAGAACTTAATCAAAGATAACTTATAGGCATGTATAGCAACCTAGAGGTGTTCCAACTTTTGCAGGAAAATTCACCCGTGAGCTGATTTAAAGGTTGTCCTGAGAATCCCCAAATGCTCATACAGGTCCAACTCTTGTTAGGAAGTCATTTGTGTAGTCAATTATCTACTTAGATATCTTTGAATGCAAAAGGTACCAGTAGTAAGCAAAGCACTATACACTTTTGTATTTTCAAGGCTTCTAATTGTAAACCATGGACAAAAAGTAATGCAATTCAATTTGGGAAAATTTACTACGCTAGCAAACTGGCTAGACTGAGACACAAAGGATAACGTGATGCAGAAGGCAATGTTTCAGAAATGCCTGAGGAGTGTTTGAAAACGTGACAAAGGCATTTCTGAGAAGTGGATCCACTTTTATTAGCGCTGCACAAGTCGGGGAGAATCTGTAATGAAAGGAAGCGTTGTAGGGCCGAGCAAGAGAATAAAAATACATGTGTAAGAGCGCAGTCGCACAGGTTGCAGCCGTGCATGGGAGATGGATTCAGGAATCTCATCCTGCTGCTGCAGAGACAGCTTTTCCCATCCATAGACTTTTCCTGGCATAAAAGGGACTTGCCACCACATGGGTTGTCGCTGGGAATTTCAGGAGTACCTCATGTATTTGTCAAGGCACTTTTGGACCAGCTCAGCCTGGCCCAAGCAAGATAAATAAATACAGCGGTAATGAGCTACATGGGAAGACACCTCCCAGATAGCTGCTTCGCTTTCCTTGGAAAGCTGCTGTGCCGAGTAGTGTTGCCACAGGGTCCGGGAGAGGCGGACGTGCAGGGCTGTGGCTCAGCAAGCTTGTCAAGTCCCTTCAGAGCCGGCTGGTGAGTGCACGTAACAAGAGCCCTGCAACAGAGCTGGGGACAGGAGATGACAAACACAGCACAGCGAGGGGACAGGCTGGCGCCAGCGTTACTGGGGCTGTATCAGTAGCTAGAGAGCCCTCCAGGACCGGGGTGTTGTACCCAAAATTCAGCTTCAGGTGAGGACTAGCTTGAAGTAGAGTTTCTCAGACCACGTTGTGGTTGATTTGATATGACTCAATGCCTCTGGTTTCCTTGCTAGCTCTTTCCACATTTCTTTTTCTTCTGGAAAAACCTTTTCCATGGTTGCTGCGTCCAAGGCATCTACTTGGAAATGCCACGAGCCCCAAATAAAACCCAGGTGCTGTCCCAGTGTGGGGACATGTAAGGCAGGGTGTGATGTTTGAGTTAATCATGCCCAAAGAAGCAACTGTTTTGAAGAAAGGAATTGTCAATGACATAGAGCAAAGTCCCCACAAAAATCATCCAAGGCTGCGTAATGTGGACAGCTGTGAAACTTGCTTCAGATTTTGCAGTCGTTCTTGTATTACATTTCCAAAGCTGCTTTTGTGTCCAAGGGGCAGCTGTCATTTTAACGCGACAGACACACTGTGCTCGCTCTGGCAGAAATCGGTGTTTTATTCTTTCACCTGGCAGCTGTTTTCCTTCAACTGCAACAAAGGCTGCTCAGGCTTAAAAGGTAAAACGTGACATTAAAACTAGGAAAACCCAGGACTTTTTCTTGAAAATTCTTGCAAAGATGTAATTTCATGGACTTCAGGCAAAACAGCCAAACCTGAAATGTTGCAGATGGGTAAAATGATTCCTTCAAAAAGGTGCCGTGCTGCCTTGTAAGGACTAGCGTCTGAACAGCGTGTGCTCCCGCTGCTGTCCCTCCATCGGGCTGTCTGGCTGAGCTTCTCCTCCAGCACATCAATCCTTTCTGCTTGGTTACATCCCTCTGCGGTGCCGTGACTCAGTTTCCCCAGCCTGCTGGGAAACGTTGCTATTAGATCAAACTGCAAAAGCGAACTTGTGAGTGTTTGATGGCTCTGGGGTTTGTAGGCTTAAATACTCTCTACAGGGTAAATGTATTCTTTGCTAGCAAGAGTTTAGTGCTAAAAAGTCCTTCTTGAATGGAGATGAATTTTATCCTGATAGTTATTCTCACAAAGCAAACAAAATACAGATTTTCAACTGAGTGAAATCCAAAGGTGTTTGAATTTTGTCTCGAGGTATACAAAGCCAAATACGCCTCCCATGGGCTACGAGTGCCAAGCTGTGTCTGTAAAGAATAAATGAGAGGTTTTATTCTTCATAATCTTGCTGGAGCTTGCTTAGGAGGAGGGGCAATCCCCCTTTGGGGCAGAGTGAGAGACAGACGGCTAGAGAAGTAACAAAAAACACTTGCAGAGCTGTGTTTGGATTCCTGCATGCCAAACTCTCTCTGCAAAGGCTGAGCAATTTGACCCCAATTGCAAAACAGACTCTTCCTTTAAACCCACAGCGGCTGTATTAAAGCAGGCAGGAGGAAGAGAGCATCATCAGCATCCACCACATCTCCAAAGGAAGGGGCACCCCCCTGAGGGGTAAAGAAAGGAATATTTTGCAATGTTTAGGCAGCAATAAATCCCCTGAGGTTTTTGGTCACCTCGAGGCTCTGAGTTACCTGAGTAGCTTTTCCCTTTTTCCTCTCCGCCAGCTCCTGCTCAGCAAGGGGAGATTCATCTTAGTTAGGCTGAGCTGTAAAATCTATCGAGAGTCTTCTGAGCACCCACAGTCGTAATCATGCACCATGCACAATTACATGCGTCCAAATATGTGTAGATATATATTTATTTAATACATATGAAAGTATATGTATGTGTGCATATATATATATAGCAAGATATACTCCAACTTTGAAAGAGGGTAAACTGGTTTAAGTTTCTTTGTCTTTGCTACTATACAATCTGTCTTCATTCCTAATGTGGTGGAGGAATATGGCTCCTATACCATGAGAGGAAGGAAAATTGCCTGTGTCTAATCAAGTAATTCTTTTTCCCCTTGCAAAAATGTGCTTCACATACTGGGTGTAAGATTATTTATCATCATTGTTTTGTCAAGGAAAGAAGAGGACAAAGGACCCCCGCATAATGCAAAGCCATCATTACTGAATACAAAACAAACCCCAAACATTGGAAAAGGGATTCTTATTTGCAACGTTTGTGAGATTTAATTTTTTTAACCTCTGAAGCAGCACAGTCTGCTGTGTGCGCCGATGATTGTGAGTGTGTGCTTGTGTCATATGCTGTACGGGCAACATTTAACACTAATGAGAAACAAAGAATTCCTGCAATCCCAAACAGCAGCAAGCGAGCTTAATTAGATGTCTGTCTGACTGCGGGAAACGGATTCTATTTTCTTTGTACTGAATAGAAACAAGAGCCTTTGTCCCATCTATACAACATGGATGTGGAAGGCAATCTGGTTCCCGGCCAGGAAGAATTGTACTATAATACCCTATTATCCAGGAACATCACTCTTCAACTGTAAAGTTATCGATAATAAAATCCACCTTCCTCTACCATTGTTCCTTGTATTCAAACATCATTCTTGTTATTTTTATTATTGCTGTTACGAGTATGTTACGAAAGGTGCATTTGTTATCGTGCTGGCAGGTGTCCCGTTGTATGTCAGGAAAAAGTTGTATCCTCAAAAACTCTTAATTAGTCTTTTCCAAAGGGAGACTGAATGGGGCAGTTTGTACCTCTCACTTCCCCGTCGGACAAGTCAGTATATGGGGTGGTGTGGCACAAAAAAGTTGTCCTTCTGGGTTTGAGGAGGGTGCGTTCTCCCAGGCGATGCTAAACAGATGGTGAGGCAGGAGCTCGGGGTGATGGGGTGGTCAGGCTTATTTTGCCGTTAGCAGAGAGGTTGCAGAGCAGCAGGAGAGAGGCTTTGCTGGGCCAAGCACAGGGTAAAAGCTGCGGTTGGATGGGACACAGGACTGCCCTAGGTTGGCTTAATGTGTCCAGGTCACTCTGCAAACTGGGCTGGCAACGGGGCTGAGAAGGAGAAGAGAAAGAAAATGGGATAAGGAACGAAAGGGATTCAGGAGAGTCCTTTCAGGCTGAGCTTTGGTGCAGACAGAGGAAAGCAGAAAAATGTGGTGTTAAAGATGAGAAGCTATCGTAGGAGCAGGATGAGACCCCAGTGCACAAGGAGGAGCTGAGGCTGCAGAACAAGGAGCTGGAGTGGTCACCTGAAAGGCCATCTGCAGTTGCAATGTCTCTAAAAAGATTCATAATTTGTTTCTTTTTAAAGCAGGGAGTCCTTCACGGTACAGCCTAGACAACAGTATAGGGAACAAACCTGAGCTCTTCATCTATGACATAAAATGACTTCCCTGTATTGACAAGACAGACCAAGAGGAAAACAGCAATCAATCAGCCATAGCACCAGGCAATGGAGAGGAGCGGCTGAGACAAGCCAAAATAATTATTCTGGAATGAGGAAAAGGTCTGTGATACTGAAGGACGAGAGAGAGAGAAATTTGCTCTGCTGCCAGCTGGGCTGAGATCTGGGGAAAGCAAAGGGACTGCGATGGTTCAGCTTTGCTTGACATCCAAGTAACGCCCGCGGAGGAAATGCAGATGCAATGACAGATACCTCAATGGCCCTCGGAAAAAGGGTACACTTTTCTTTCCCCTCAGGACTTTCTAATGAATGAAGAAAGAATAAGTGCAGTGGTGCAGAGAAATAAGTCACTCTGCCAGCTGTGGTAGAGAAGTTCAGGGTCTCGTGGTGGACCTCAGTGCATGGCGCGCTTTGCAGAAGGGCTGGCAGACAGCGTCTGGGGTTTGTAACAGGCCGTCTGGTTTAGGGAGGACGAAGAAGCTGGGCAATGTTCTCTATAAATGACCATTATTATAGCAAAACGCTGAAATCTTGAAATATTACTCTTGAGAATAAAGGGCTTTTCCAGCCTTGAAAGGACAGGTTTTCTTCTAAGGAAGATCCTGTTGTCATAATGCAAATTTTACCAATGCATCGTTCACTATTGAAAGCAAACAAAATCAAACTGATTTGGAAAAAAAAAAGTTTCAAACTGAAATGCTCATTTTGCTGTACTCGGAAAACAAATACCCTATGCCCTCTGCTTTTCCCGCTGAACTGGGAAGAGATGTGGCCAGGGCAAGATGAAGGCGAGAAGAGAGGTGCCACATCCTCTTCATCTTTCTCTCGGTTTCCCTTTCCCTCGCTATCAGACATGAAAAAAAGATCAACGAGATGTGTAACCCCCGAGTTGTTTCCCCATCCAACCCCACGGCCCCATCCCACATCCCTTGCCCTGCCAAGCAGCGTTTCACCGATCCCAGTTCATGCTCAGCCCTCCTCCCCGAGTCAATCCAAGAGCCTTGATAAGACTTGGACTAGCAGGACGGGGCATAATCACTAAACCTTTGGGGAACCTAACGGGACCGAGGGATGAGGAGGAAGCTTTTCCAGCTTGGAGTATGGGACTTGCTGCCTTTAAATAAGCAAGAAGAGAGCATGGTCTCATCCCACCCAGACAGCTGGCAGGGAACAATTACAGCGCGATTAGAGCTGTGTGCTCTAGCTTGAAGGTAGTTCAAAACAACACTAACGGTCTTTTCGCCACTCACAATTCAACCATAATACGCATGTCCAAGAACACAATTTGCTGGAGCAGAAACAAACACTCTGTAAGAGAAAGCAGAGCGCCACTTGTAAAGCGAAACACTTGTAATTATCGTATGCAAATCAGCCCCACTACAGGTTGCACTGGGTGCGCGTGCATTGCCTGGTTAATTTGGAAACAGTTCAGTAGTTAAAAGTGAACTATAAGGTTCTCATTATGCAATTAGGACTTTAGTGAAAGACTCATTAATCTGAAATGCAATTAGTCGGGCTGTTGCCGCACAGAGTTCAAAAGTGATTTTGTTGGCTGGTGACTTTGCTGTTCATGTAGCATTGGATGAGGTATCTCCAAATGCTTTGGTAGGATCTTCTCATTTCAGGCTTACATAGACTCAGTTCAGAATGATACAAACACGAAAAGAATGAGGATTTAGTTCATTTTAAACTGGCAGCTGCTCTCTTACATGTGAATTTTCTGTCTCTTCTAATCTCTGCTATTTGTCCCAGTGGGGAAGATTTATATCTAGGGCTTAGAAACAAGGGCTGATGTAATGGCACTCAGACATCACAGTAAACGTTATTTTTAAGAACCATGCAACCAGTCAGGTCTCTTGGGTTCAGTTACCAACTCCACCAGTGGCTCTTTGCATGACCTTCAACAAGACCAGCCCAAGTACGTTATCTTGGCATCATAAGGTTGGGGAAGGAGTGGAAGGATCAGCACAATCACTGCATAAGGCATGCTTTCTACCCCAAAAACTGAGTTACTGAGATTACAGAGACCAGACAGATCATAAGGATCTGGGTATTATCTTCGGTTTTACAGTGTTGTTGAAGTAAATCATTCAGTTCAGGTCCTTCAGGAGTCCTTTTTGTGAAGCTGAAACTGCACAAAATCTCCGAATTGCACTCTAAGGCCTTTCCTGCAAGAGGAAAATGAAGCTTCCCATTACTTCTGTCCCGGCTTATCCACAAATAGCTCCTGTGCTGGCTCTCTGCCCAGGGCAGGTCTCACCTACTTTGCTCACAGGTAAACCAGACATTTTAATACGTCCCAAGTCTACTGGGTAAAAGGTGGTTTGAGAACATAAGAGAAAAGGTTCTTAAAGAGCTACTGCTTCACCTGGGTGAAATACCTTGCCAAATCTTTTTGTCTCAAAAAGAACAGAGGTTCAGCAGCAGCAAACTGTTCCCTGGATGAATTTCAGTCTTGTGGAATTCCCTGTGACACACACAAACAAAACATCAGAAAAAGTAAAAATGTAACAAATAAAACAGTCTTTGGTTAGAAACCTCCTTAAGTTATATTTACACTGTGATTAAAGAAAATACGTGGCTTCAAAGTGGAACATTTTATATTAGGGCAAACAAAATGTTCTACTTAACCCAAAGTTTATTTTTTCCGACTTTCTTATTGGCCAAAAAAATTTCAAGGATTTGAATTTCAAGTTGACCCGAAGCAATTTTTTGTTTGCTTATTTGTTTGTTTGTTTGAAATTGCTAGTGAAGCAAAAAATCAATTACTTACACTGTTCTACCTGGGATGTACCTACCTAAAGTGTGCGATAAACAATTTGCTTGACTAGCTATTGCCAGGGAATGCAAAACCCTGCTGTAAAGGGTGCACGATGTGAATCTTGCTGGTGGGCTGAAGAAGCTAGACGCTGCAGCTGTTAAGGCTGAGACCTCATCTGGAAGTCACCATCCCCTACTTGTGGTCCTGTAAATGCCCTCGGTTTCCCATTCAAATACAGATTAAGTATAATAAGTCAGATTCAGTCAGAACTGTAATAAGCTTCATGTATCAAAAACCTGGATCCCATCTCTGATAATGTCTTGTAGAGGATGGTTAAGGGAAGTGTATAAGTACAGGTCAGGTGTATAGAAATGCTACTATCTCCCTCCCTAGGCATATGCAGCTCAAAGACTTTCTGAGCCAAAGGTTATGGAGGTTGCGGAGGTCATTGCAAAATAAGGTAGTGCAGTTTTGATCACCTTCAGCAGAGGTTTAATTAATCTGCTTGATTCTGCACTGAAACATAACAGGAAAATGCACGCATCCTGTTCAGCGGCGCTTGTGGTTTCCCATAACTGAGAGCAGTAAAAAACAACCTAGGGCAGTAATTTTTTATATCATTTCAGTTCAGAACACAAATATATATGCCCTTATTCTCTCTTAGATGTCTACACAGATACTTAAGGCACTGACACACAAAAAAGATCCCACTTGGGTAGGGCACCTTGGGTGGAGGTATCCCCCCTGGCTATGGAGCTGGGATCCATCTGAGGAAGGGTCATCAGCTCCCTCAGGGGAACCACACCTCAAGTCCATTGCTAGTTCGGAGCGGATTTCCACCGATTGCAAAGGGAGTCCACAACCGGCAGGTTTCATGTGCTATAACGAACACCTAAAGCCGTTTCTCTCAAATGACCTCCGCCCACAAGCAATGAGGAACACGCAGTTGCCCAGTGAGGACACCTGTAGCCTCAAAGCCCAACAAACCCTCTTTGCTTTCCTGATCTGCATTTGTGTTTGGTTAGCTCCTTGCTTATGAATGCTTTAGGGGTTTTCAGCACGGTGAATACAAGTAGGAAAGGAGGAAATTCAGGATTCTAGGCAGAAAAAACACCTTTTGTTAAACAGACAGCCCAAGATCTCTGCAGTCTCACAACTGATACAAGCTTTGCTTTACAACACCATGTCCCCGAGGTGGTTTTGACTTAGCTCTCAGGCACACAGTTCACGCCTGTAATTTCCCCTTTGCAAACAGAGCTTGGAAACGTGGGTTTCTCCAAAGCCAGCCACATCTGCAGCTAGGCAGCTGCATGGATAGCTCAAACTGGAAGGGAGGTCCCTCTCCAGAACTTTAATCACCTGAAATGGCAGTACGTGATGGCAGCTAAGCAGCTAAGCTGAGGAATTAGCCCTCCCAAGGGAGTTTCAGCTCCCCCTTCCTGTGTGGCTGCTTTTGGATGGGTTGAGTGACTCCTCGGAGGTGCCAGTCTGCGCAGAGGGAGCGTGTTGGCCTTGCTGAGCCCCACAGCCAAGGGTTGGTGGCTGAACCCCAACCACGGGCTCTGGCTGTACCAAAAAACCACCCAAAATAGATTCAGCACTTTGGCAAGTTGTCACTTTGAGCGGAGCTTTCTCAGGACAGATTTGCCCTGTCCTGACCTTGCCAGAGGCCAGGGCTGTCCTGGATTGTCTCCTCCAATGCTGGGCTCACATATTGGCCCTGTTTGGTGAGCAGACAGCCCATGCCACCAGCTGCAGCATCCTGCATCCATCCCACGTCTCTGCTGTCTGCAGGCAAGAAAGAGCTCTGCCCAAGGGGACAAACTTGTTAAGATTGGACTTAACAAGCCTTTCACCTAAGGTCTTGGGCCATCCCTTGGAACAATCTCTCTCCCATACTTCCATTACCAAGCAGCTGCAGCTGGGCCTTGAAGGGATGTTATTTCATGTCATATTATTTCAATAGCACCTTGGAGCTACAAGCAGATTGAAATCGCCTTTACATTTCCTCCCAAAATGTCAGGCACCTCAGTGCATACATGTGGTGCGGCTGTGACCTCTCAGCTCAGTGCTCTCCAGGGAAAGCAGGTGTGATTTAAAGGTCAGCACAGGAGTGTAATTGCCGGGTAAAGTCCACAATGTGAAAGCTGTTTCTGCAGAGGGATGGGGAATTGATTACCGGTCTCATAAAGCTTCCTGGTACGTCAGCATTGTCTCCTGGAGAACGGGCATCTTTTCAAAACACAAAGCTGCAGAGAGAAGGTTCAGTAAGTGGAAAGGGCAAGACCTCTCTCCTCCAAGATACCTCCTAGGCTGACAGTGAGCACAAAGACAGAGACAGAGGCAGGGTTACAGTGTCCTTACTGGAGCACTCAGCACCCACATGCCCAAGTAGGGGTCACCCACTGCCCTCGTAGACTGCCCATAGGCTTTCTGCAGGGAGGCGATGATGTGCTGCTGCTGCAGGAACCGCAGCAATACAGACGTCAGCTTTGATAATATCCATGACACAAAACAGAAACAGCCCCAGCTGGCTACAAAGAGCAGTGACTGAGTAGGCAAGCGATGGAGGCATCCCCCAAGACCTCCAGTACTCCCTGCTCATCCCTCTCCATGTCATTGCATCTCTTGCAGAGTTGTTAGCTTTATCCATCCCTGCCTGCTGGAGCCATGTGGTGGGAGAGGACCTCTTGCTTTTTCTTTTTCTTCTGTATTAAGCTTCTGACCCTCTGTATTGTGCGAATGTGACCTGCAAGCATCCTCCAAGCTTCAGAAGCCAAATGAAAAAGAAATGAATGTTTGCGCATATATATGCACATCTGATGATAGTATTGTAATGTTTGGCCAGTATCGCTCCCCAGGGGAAAGGGAGCTGACTTACAATCTTCTAAGTCTTGTGTTTGGCTTTACCATGGCTGGATTATCAGCAGTTGCTTATGGGAGGTTTTTTTAGCATGTGCTAATTGAGCATTCCTTGCCTCATTATTAAACAATCTTCTCATTTTGTGCTTCTTCCAAATTATCCATCTATCGATAATGTTCTCCAGTTTTCCCTGGAGATGCTTTGCCCTTTGCAAATGGCAGTTTTGCTCTTGCTCTTTAAAATCAATGTCATTTTTGCTTTGCAAATGTCCTTTTTTGCCTTTATTGCAGCACCCCTCCCTTTCCCCCTTCCAGTCCAGGAACTTTGCTCACGCTATACCCAGTGGAGAGACTACGTGTGTCACTGACTGGTGGAAATTAAAATTCAGGGTTTCTTACTTGCTGAGGCCAATACAGAATTGCCTGTTGCCACCTCTTGGTAGGAGTAAAGAACGGCAAGTGAATCCTGTCCCCTCGGAAAAGAGAAGGGTGTGATTTAGAGACATCCTATGAATGTGATTCTCTATTTCCCTCCACCCCCGGGGATGGCAGCGTGGTAGCAATGAGATCCGGCAGTGCATTTCAAGGCATTGCTGTCCTTGGGTGTAGAGAGGTCCATAACGTTGGTGTCTGAAGGTCTCCAGTGGTGTACACAGAGCCATGTTGTTGGACTCGATGATCGTAAAGGTCTTTTCCAACCTAAATGATTCTATGATTCTATGATTCTATGTACCAATGTAGTGCTGGCGTTCACCATCACGTGTCCACTGCACCCTGAAAGCCCCCGGTCCTACACCTTTGGAGGTGGTTGGAGGCTGTTTGTTGTTATAAGGAGCTCAGTTGCCTCCCCAATGGGTGGACAGCATGTACCCGATGTGCTGGTGCAACACTTGCCTGATGCTGGGTCAAGTAACTTTACTCAAGAGGAGCAACCTCTTCTTATGGGCTTCCTGAGCACCATTTTCCTAAAGACATTAAGTTGTGTCGAGGGACCCTAGAGCACAGGGTGTACGTTTAGTTGCAGCTTATCAGCCTAAATAAATTCAGCTTTCTGCTAAAGCTGCCAAAGTGCTGAACTAAACCTTTCCCGTAAACATCCCACATGAGTATCTATGAATGAATAAATCATGGACTATGGATAAGAGATGGCAGAAAGAGCTGTGTGTGGATGGATGTGTGTGTGTGTATACCTGTGCGAGCCAGGGGTGAATCAATGGAGAAGGAAATTCCTTCCTTGTGGCACTCACTGTGCTTTACTCCTGGGGCCAAGTGTGAAGAAATAAAGGCAGCACAGGGGAGATCTTAGGGTTTACTGATGAAGTGATACATTCTGTTTTCAGCCCTCAGGGAATGGTACATGATAATAGACAGTAAATCCCAAGGAAATATTCCTTTTGCCTCTTTTTCTCCCTTTAAGCTTAAAAAGTCTGATTTCAGACATCAGAGGAGAAGGGTTGTATCTACGGCTGCATCTTGAGGTTTCTAGCAGGAAATCTAAGAGTGATCTCTTCGCCTTCATGCAGATTCAGGGCTTGCTCTGGCTGCATCATAGAATTATTTAGGTTGGAGGAGACCTTTAAGATCATCGAGTCCAACTGTAAACCTAACACTGCCAAGTCCACCACTAAACCATGTCCCTAAGCACCACATCTACGTGTATTTTAAACACCTCCAGGGATGGGGACTCCACCACTTCCCTGGGCAGCCTGTTCCAATGCTTGACAACCCTTTCAGTGAAGAAATTTTTCCTAATACCCAATCTAAACCTCCCCTGGCACAACTTGAGGCCATTTCCTCTCGTCCTATCACTTTTACTTGGGAGAAGAGACCGACCCCCACCTCGCTACAACCTCCTTTCAGGTAGTTGTAGAGAGTGATAAGGTCTCCCCTCAGCCTCCTTTTCTCCAGGCTGAACAACCCCAGTTCCCTCATGATTACCAGTAGCCAAATCCTCCCCAACTTCACCTCCACCAGCTTCAAGGGCTGTGTCTAGCTCCTGTGTCTAGTGTTTCCTAAGCCCTGATGATGCAGTTGCTCCTGAGTTTGGGAATTTCACCAATTCAAAGATTTCCATGTTTTTGCAGGGCTTTAAAATGGCAGTGTATCAGACATGCAGAAAAAAGTCGGGGGACCATGTGTCTTTGAAAATCCCAGTCCCTCAATATGAGTCAGATCAGCCAAATGCTATTGGTAGTGACTTTCTCTGAATATGATTAGAGGGAGTCTTAGCTAAGATATTTCAAATTAAATATTTCAGGCTCAACAAATTGGCTTCTCATCTGACCAACTCTATCCTCAACTCCAGGCTAGAAACACTCCAGAGTGAACTGTGGAGATCCTGCCTGCTGGGTAAAAGCAGCGGCAACAGTTTTTGGGCTGTTAAAATTCCTTTGTTAGAACAGCTAGTAAATGGACATCCAAAATGGACCCTCGCCCAGACAAAGCAAATTCATTTGAAAAGATGAATGAACATTTGCAGAAAATTCATTGCCGCCTTCTCCCCACCCCGGTGAGGATAATGTTCTTGGTCTGCCTCTCAGGACACACAGAAACACACACGCATCTACAGTTGATTTTTATTTAAGGAGATATTTTATTTCAGGTTATATAGAGAGTGAAACAGCAGCAGCAGTCTCCCATGCCTGATTTTACAGAGAAAACACATTTCTCAAAGACTCTGAACCTTTGTTCCTTCTTCCTTGTGTATGCAGGTTATGTGCGTGTGTTCCCTCTGCATCAGAGACCCCGTTCCCTCTTTATATATTATTAATTCATCTGCCATTCTGGGGCTGATTCTTTGCAGGTTCTTTAAATCTCAGAGTTAGCAGTCACAGACCGACAGCATCCATTAGCGGCTCCCTTCCTCCTTCTCCCCCTCCTGGGGCAGTGTCACCACCCTCTCTGCAGGCTTTGCTTTTTGAGGGTGCTTTGGTAGTTGCATTTCTTTATGGATGAGAGAGAGATTCAAGGAAAATAGCAATTCTTCCTGCGAGTCTAGTGGAGATTTCCTTCTCCTGTATCATCCTTAGGAGTTTTAGTGCTCCTTAGTCAGCTGAGCAGGATTCAGTAGCCCTCACATAGGTGTTTGATGCCATTGCAGATGTCCAGGGTCTGTTTCAGATGCCTCCTGGCCTCCAGCATCTGTAGGTCCTGTGTGTGATCGGGCCATGCCTGCCTGGGACGCCTTGGGGCGTGCTGAACATTGCTAGGTACCACATTTGTGCAGCTGAAGCCCACCCTGTCCATCTACAGCCCCCCAGACAGACATCTGCACATACACACGTGGACACACACTCCTGCTCAAGCAAGGACAGAGCTCAGCCCAGCTGGAGGAAAAACAATTGTTATAACAACAATTGTTATTTCTTTCCTGAGCCTTCCCATCCCTTGTCAGGATGTGAAAACATCCAGATGAAATGACAGAGTATCGATTCTTATTTCCAGAGGGGAACAAAAAACAGAGAAAAGGACAAATCCTCTGAGGATGAAGCCATCTCTGGGCAATGCCGATTACAAGATCTACTAAGCACTCACGGTGTCCCTCTGACCCGCTGCCGTTCATCTCAGCAGTGACTCCCAATAATTCCTCATGATGGTTTTTGGAAGCCGTCTCTACTCTCAGCCGAAACGTCTCCGACTCCAACTTCCCTGTGCTTTGTGGCGTGTGACGGGTGCGTCACCCAGCCTGCGAGGCTGGGGGGTGGCCGAGCCACCTGGTGCTAACCCCCAGGTATTTAACAGCGTGCCAGGCATGGGGATAAGTGACAGCACAAGGGCCATCCCGTGACAGAAAGGATCACGGACATTTTCCTACAGTCGTTCTGCTGGAGAGGATGGCGCGAGATGTTAATTGTGCATTTTTAACTGGAACGAGCAGCGCCAGTCATGCCCACCAAAGGACTTTGCTCACTGCGGTGAAGTTCATTAGCAGCAGACAGCGAGATAATAGCTGTTCCCTCCGCGAGCGGCGAGAAATGTCACTTTGATGAAGACGTGTAACCATGGGCACAGTGGGCCAGGACCAGCATCTCAGCTGTGCTCTTCGCGGTGTAACCACCAACTTCAGTGGATCTCCCCTTTCTCGTTGGCTTTAAATGAGTCCTAAAGCCACCCAGAGCAAATTGTTAGTGAGTAGTAACAGAGCTGGGGAACCCAAACTGAGAGCATCAGCAAAGTAATAGGGGTAAGCTGGAAAGCAAAGCATCCCCTTTCCCTGCCTTCAGCCATTGCACCCCAATTCTGCATGCAGCCCGCTCCTCCAAGCGATGAAACAGTTACAGCCTGGGAATAACATCGATCCAGTGCATCCACCAGGCACGTTGCCCCAAGCTTGTACACCAAGGACAAGACATGAAAATGGAGCCAAGTCCTGAGGTTCAGGGTAATATTTACCAGAGGTCTCTCTGCTCCTGGACTTCTCCCAAGTCGACACTCATCATTTCCAGACTCATTTGTGCTGTGGTCTAATCACTATGCACCAGGCTGCCCTGCGAACAAGCTGGCTTCATATCTGCAGGGCTCCGGGCAGGCAGTGAGGAGGATGTATGTTTTGGATCCGGAGCCTTCACTTTTTCCTAGTCCCCAGTTAAAGAAGTAGAGAGTGACCCTGACACAGCAGGGATGCAGTAAGAAAAAAACCCAACACACTGGCTTTTTAGCAGATTGTCCTGCCCAGATGAGCTCATAGGAGCACCTCGTAGGAGCACCTCAAAATGTTTCTCTTGATCCTGGGGTCATGGCTATAAAGGCAGCAGTTCTGCTTTGCTGCCCACAGCCCAGGTTCATGCAATGCTGGGACAGAGAGAAGCCACGAAAAAGAGCGCAGGGTACTGTCGGGATGAATTTACCGGCTAGAAAGTCCAACATGGCACAAAGCAATCTCCAAGTGCATGGTGCCAGATCTGTCACCCTGGGCTGGAGGTAGCCCGTGGGCCTCAGCACTGTCCGGACAATGACAGCGGAGCGGTTTAGCTCCGTGGGGGATTGCTAACTGCACACAGGGGCAAATTCTGTAATGTCTGTGTGCCTGAGGGTGAGAAAAGCACTGACTTAGGTCCAGGCAGCTCAGATTCCTCAAAGACAAGAGATCAGCAGAAGAAAAAGGTGATTTTCTGTCCCCAAAAGCCTTGTGGTGTGTCCCTACAGGGAGGGCTTTCTGCAGCAGCTAGAACTTCAGTCTCGGAGAAATGCTCAGTAAAAGTGACTTCTTATTTAGCACAGCCTGGTAGGACTGAGGCCACGATGTACATCTCTACTCGATAGCATGCAGTTGCAAATAGTGACACTCTTCCCTGCTGGCTTGAGCATTCATATTTATGACCGCCCATTTACAGAGAGTCCTTAGTCCCTTTTCTTGGTCAGGGCATGATTCACCTCAAACCTCATTGCTCTCCTCCTGGCAGAGCTCCTCCAAGGAACATCTCAAAGAGAAAATCTGAGCAAAGAGGGCACAAAGACATTTCTGCTGCAGACATATTGCCAGAGCCCTCCAGCCAGCCTTTCTCTTGCAAAGCAGTTTATGATAAATATTACAGGTAAATGAAAGTCCCATTAAAGATCTGACATATATTGAACAAATCAAATACGTTCTGTTTCTCTGCATGACTAATCGAAGGAGGGCTGACCTTCTCCTAACTTCTTCTTTCTTGGTGATATGCTGAATGCTTATGAGGTGTTTAAATATTGTATTTACAAGGAGATACATCTGCCTGTGATACCTCTGCTTGGGCCTTGAATTCTGTTTTTAATTATGATGGCTATTTTTAGCCCAGACTCATGGCCTGGTGGATTCCCATTATAGACATGAGCTGTAGAAGGCCCTCATCTCAGGCTGTGTTGAAATGAGGACGTCCAATATGCTGTCAGCCGTGCTCCCTAATTAGCACAGTGTGGTGTAGACTTATTTATTATTGCTTGCTTTAGAATAGTATCCAGAGACACTGCCTGAGTCAAATACACCCCCACACACCACAGCACAACACAGAGATGGGCAAAACACATGCAGAGCGCTTTTAGTGGCTAAAAAATAAACACAGGTAATAGTGAAAATGGAGAAAAAGTACTAAAACGGGCTTTGAAATGGTTGTTTGGGGGATGGTAAGAACCTGAGCTCAAAACCATGACCCTGAAAGCTTGTGCTCATTTGCCACCTAACCTCACCCTGGGTTTTAATGCAAAGGTCGTGGGACCCACATTAGTGCCTGATGTGGACCCCAAGCAAGGTAGACTGAGGAGAGCAAGTGCTTGGAAAAGTGATGCAGCAAACAGAAGGGGGACAAAGTCTGTTTTTTCATACGTGCACTGGCAGTGCCTCACCTGGATCCGCTCATCCAAATGCTGCTGTTCATGGAGGGTTTCTCCAGCCCCGGCTTGGCCAAAGAAACATCCTTGCCCACCAGGTGCCACCCTCACCTGGCAACCCCCTGGCAGGCAGGGGAATGGGCTTCCCTTGGACACAGCTCCCCAGCGACATGTCATCTGCTGTATTGATCAGCTCTGGAATGAACTTTTAGCCCAGAGGAAAATTTCTGGAAAGAAACGCAAAGGTGGCAACGTCCTGGGGATGCTGGAGTGAGGAGCACGTGTCAAACAGGAGCCCAGCCCTCTCCCCTGCCTGCTCAGCCTCTCTCCTTCCCTCCATCAGCACAGTTTAGCAAGCAGGCCTATTTTTTTTATTTACCCTTTATTTCTTTCTAAGCATCCAAAATCACAATGCTCTGGCAGTATCTTTTAACAAGGACTGTATCAAGTGAAGGCTCGGAGACGGGAGGCTAACTGAGAACTTCCTGAGGGACAGTTTAGGTAGCGGTAAGCGGCGTGAATATCCTTCAGCCTCTATTTATGCTGCCACATTAACAGGTGTGTTGATTTGCATTGTGTGCATTGGCAGCTGGGGAAAGCAAGGGGGATTTTATGGACTGCTCATAGTGTTTATTAACCCTCCAGCCCCAGCATCGCCGCAGTCTGCCTTCGCCGGGGTTCATGGTCTTGTGCACACCTTGCAAACAGTGTTGCCACAACCCCCCATTTCTTCTAAATGAAGTGCTAGGTAGATCCCAGCTGGCTCTGCTAAGGAGAGGGGTGAGTATCCCTGCACTTATAACCAGTTACACAGAGCAAGGCCATTCCGCAGCAGAGTCTAGATGAGTATTTTTAACAGCTGAGCTTTGTGTCCTGCTCTCTCGCGTCCCACTGCAACCTTCAGAGGAGGATGCTGAGAAATTATTGGCAACAGCAAGTCCTCCATGGCCCCAAAGGCACTGAGGACTTCAGGAAAAAGGAGAAGAATACTGTAGATTATATATATGGTATTTCCTCTGATATGTTTATATCTCTCAGAAAAACTCCGGAGGAAACACAATTGCCCTCTGAATTTTTTACTGGGGTGTCTTCATAATAAAACATTTCACTGGAGCCAGAAGAGATTTAAAGAGTGAAGTACTCAGACATCATAATATGCTGCAATCGAGTCGCCACGGCTCAGTTCCTCAGCTGTCAGCAAAGCGAGCTCCTCCGAGTACCACCCTGCTGCTTGCCTGCCTCTGTGCTGCTGTGAGCCACCGATGGTGCCTGGTGTGCCACGCGCCCGGGTTTTGGGGTCAGGGCCGTTGCCGGGCAGGTGGCCCTTGGCCTTACCCTCCAAAAACCAAAGCGATTTTCTTCCATGAGACACAAAACCGCAACGTGTGGCTGCGATCAAAGTGAGCGTCGGCTCTCGGATAAGAGGTGTTCCTGGGGCACAAAGCTCCTCGGCATGCCGCCGTCCTGATCCTGCGCTTACCCTAACCAAGGGTCGTGTGAGAGCAGCAGCTCTCCAAAATTAGGAGAAAAAACAAAACAAAACAAAATTCATAATGGCATTAGAAAACATCTCATTTAATCCCGTTGCCAAAGCCTCATCCTCCCCTCAATCCTTTCATGTTCCTGCTTAATCTATAAGCCCAGACCAACTGTATGAGGTTCAACAAGGCCAAGTGCCGGGTCCTGCACTTCGGCCACAACAACCCCATGCAGCGCTACAGGCTTGGGGAAGAGTGGCTGGAAAGCTGCCCGGCAGAGAAGGACCTGGGGGTGCTGGTTGACAGCCGGCTGAACATGAGCCGGCAGTGTGCCCAGGCGGCCAAGAAGGCCAATGGCATCCTGGCCTGTATCAGAAAGAGTGTGGCCAGCAGGAGTAGGGAAGTGATCGTGCCCCTGTACTCGGCCCTGGTGAGGCCGCACCTCGAATACTGTGTTCAGCTTTGGGCCCCTCACTACAAGAAGGACGTTGAGGTGCTGGAGCGTGTCCAGAGAAGGGCAACGAGGCTGGTGAGGGGTCTGGAGAACAAGTCTGATGAGGAGCAGCTGAGGGAACTGGGGTTGTTTAGCCTGGAGAAAAGGAGGCTGAGGGGAGACCTCATCGCTCTCTACAACTACCTGAAAGGAGGTTGTAGCGAGGTGGGTGTTGGTCTTTTCTCCCAAGTAACAAGCGATAGGACGAGAGGAAACGGCCTCAAGTTGTGCCAGGGGAGGTTTAGATTGGATGTAAGGAAAAATTTCTTTACTGAAAGAGTGGTGAAACATTGGAAGAGGCTGCCCAGGGAAGTGGTGGAGTCCCCATCCCTGGAGGTTTTTAAAAGACGTGTAGATGAGGCGCTTAGGGACATGGTTTAGTGGGCATGGTGGTGTTGGGTTGACGGTTGGACTCGATGATCTTAGAGGTCTTTTCCAACCTCAATGATTCTATGATTCTATGATTCTATAAATAAATCAATATTATTTAAGCCTTAGGCATCCCATGGTTTTATATATATTATAGATCAGAGCTGCTTCACTGTTTCTTTAGTAGCCTCTCTCTTTAGCTGGCTACAGGTAGCTGTTATTTTCTGTCTGATGGTCACCGTACACCGCTGGACAGAGGACTGTCCCATTTCTACGTGTTTGCAGAGCATCTCGTGCTGCGGTGTCTGACCTAGCGCTGGAGCTCCTCTGTCCTTGTAGGACATGTGGGCTCTCAGCTCCAGCACTGCCTGTTATTTGGCATTTTGGTAGTACCCAGCAAATGCTCGGGGCAGAATCCAGGCACATAAAAACTCGCCATGATGTGAGAGACAGCAGAATTTGTCAAAATTTATCTGACACAATCGCGTTGCAAAGACAAACGTGGGTGTTCTGAAATGGAAGTGTTTTGCAGGACCTTACTGATTTCATCAGCATTTTCAGCAAACTTTATGCAGCGCTTTATTCCAAATGTGCTGAAACACCCTGGGGTGACACGAAGCAGGACTGGAGCTCTGGAAAAATACAGTATTTTGTGCAACTCATAGACAATTCTGTAAAAAATTTAGGGGAAATGATTTTGCGATGGATGTAGCGTCCTGTTTGGACTTAAAGAAAACAGTTCCTTTCAGGTTTGAGCACGTCTCTTACCTGACATTTTGAAAAGGCAAAAAATACTTCATCATAAAAATTTAGATATGTCATTTGGGGTACGCAATTGCATGTGGGCAAGTCACCGTGGCTTCCTAATCTCCCCTGGAGTATGGGCTGGAGCTGTAGTGGCTGTGGAGGGAGGATGCGTGTCCCGCCCTAAAGCCCGCTGATCCATTGATGTCTGGCTGGGAGACAAGAGCAGTGGGGTCACATGGAGCCACCTACTCTGACGATACCGCAAGGAAAGTGCCCGGACTCAGGGGAGGGTCTGAGGAGATTTTTTTTTTTATTATTTTTTTTTTTTTAAGAAAAACTACTGACTGACACAAATTCGGTAAAAACCTTGGTGTCACCAAGTCACCATCTTTACCAAAGAAAGTCTCAGCCAAAGCTTGTTACCCAGCTGAGACATGATAGGTGCAATAATACAGCTTTAAACCTGCAGTGTTATTGAAAACAGGCATTCCTATGAATCCTTCATCCAGAAATAGTGGTCCCCTAACAGCTCACCAGGAACAGAAATGCTTCTCACTGGAGGCTGCGTAAATATTCTGTCCCCCAGGGTATAGATCCATTAGAGGATGGCTTTTTTCTCCCATTAGCGCCTCAAGGCCAGCAGGCTGACGAGTCCTCTTAAGTTCCCGCACCGTTAATACGATGCTTAAGTGAGATGGAGATTTGCAAGGGAAGCTCGGGGAGGTGGGAGCCCAACTCTCGCAGGGTTTAGTCCTTACCTCCTGAGGCCGGTCATCCGAAAGGCTTGTGTCAAAACACTTATGGCACCTGAAAATTAAAGAAATTAATGTGGTCTCTGCGTGGACCCGGGAGCAGACGGGAAAGCAGCTCTTTTCTCATGTCAGATGAAGCCTGTTTAGTCCCGAATGCTTGAAACAGAAGAGGACACCCCTGGGTTGCAGTCGTGTTTTCTGCAACATCATTTTTCAGGACAGAGCTGCTCTTCCGATATGACTGTTTCTAGCACATCAGCAGGAAGCCTAAAAACATGTGATTAAAAGAAAAAAAAACAACCCTGGTGTTAAATTAGTATGGACTACCTTATAATTAATTTAAGATTAATGGGAACAACTGAGTTAAGATTCTGTAATGATAATTAGCAAGCAAATTACAATAAAAGAGAAGGGAGCAACTAAAAGTAATTATAGTGTACATACATTAAGATCCCGCACTGCCTAGCAAAATAACACATGTGTATTGAGATAACTACACTGCCTTCAACCCGCGTGTAACAGCACACGCAGCGGGGTACGAACAACCTAGAGGTTCCTCTAGCATCACTGCTGGAGTCGTATGGCTTGTGCATCCCATCTTGGTTACTAGTTGTGCTGTTAAATATAAACCTGAGTATGGTACACATACGTAGTGCAAAGCTGGAAAAAAAAAGAAAAGAATTTCATTAAAGCTGCAAAGTGAAATGTTTCAGCTATGAGGAATAGAAGATACGCTTTGCACTCTTCATTCATCATTTCCACTCTTCACCTCTCATGTAAGTTATGATACTGTCTTTATTTTCATGATTTCACGCTGCTTTCAGGAAGACTCCTGCCTGAACCAGGCAAGGATGGACAGAGCTTGTTTAACGAGAGCGGATTTACTACCTTGGCTCTGTCATTATGCTCAGTGTTCGTTCTCAGGCCTTATGTCTTTATTAGGGAAAAAAAAAAGACAGTTATTGTTATCTCCTGAGTCTTTTCTACAGTTCTCGCCGTAGTTGCATCAAGCATTTCACAAACATGAGGAAATACTGTGTAATGAGATGACATCCTTATCCCTGTAATGGATAATGGGAGATGAGAGAAGGAGGCAGGGAGCAGTTCAGAGCAATCTGAGATTCTTAATTCTTGATTTTGGGACAGTTTTGTGTTATATTGTGTGATGGATATTCACTCTCCCCTGTGTTTGGCACAGCCATCTGACTTCTGCAGTCTCTGTTTAGATCCTTGTGCTGTCACAGCTCTTTTCTGGTTAGATGTGTGGGCAGCACCCAGCACCGAGAGGTCCGTGTCCTCCGGTAGGATCTTGAGCTGCTTCTACAACACAAACAAAATAACTTACAGAGAGAGACTGAGCAATTAATGAAGGTCCAAACCAGCTTGGAAGGCAGGGGCGAGTCAGCGTGATCAAATGGCTCATCCACTGACTGGGGATGAGGAAACTCTGGTGCTGCTCCAGGCTCTGTATTTAGTTGGACTCAAACTAGGGTCTTGAGCAAACCCCTTCACCTCTTTTGGCTCTTTCCAGTGCGGAACAACCTGCTTGGTGCTTTCCTCCTCTTGCTAGATCTCAAAAAAGCCCCACAAACCGGGGTGCGGGGCGCATCACCCCTGCATGGCCCCATCCTGCCTGTGGGACACCAGGGAAGGGCAGCACAGCTCCCACCAGCCGTGCGGTATGAGCGGTACTGAGTCACCTTCTCCCCCCCCCCCGCGGTGTCACAAGATGACAAAGCATCAAATTGGATTCAGATTTGCAAATTACAACTTTCGGTGCAGCTGAGCAGAACCACGCCGCTTTGACAAATGAGTAAGTGGCTGATGTTACAGCACAGGTCATTTGTTAGGAAAGGCGGCTTTTCCCCCCTGTGGGGTTTTTTTATATACATATTTTGTTTTAGCGTTTCAGATCTTTGATTCATCGACTCAGACCACTTGAGGTACAGACAACAGAGAGAGTCGCATTTTAACTAGGCAAACAGAGCTGGTTTAGGAGTGGCCTCTTTTGAGAGGTTAATATTATAAATGCATCTTAAATGTCTAATACATAATCAAACGCCATAAAAATGGAAATGTTATGAGTATTGAAGCCCAGAGAACAAAAATCATTGCTCATTGCTCTTGCCACCAAAGAATTCAACTGTGAATACAAGCTGCAAACTTGCCTGGAGTCGTATTCCTGGAAATATCATGACAGAGTGAATAAAATGAACGGGCCATGCCTACTTTGTCGCCGTTTTAGAACCGCTGTCAAGTGCGGGGCGGAGCCTCTGGGTCTCCATCACAGACCCCACAGGCTTTTATAACCAAAGGTTGCAAGGGTTGTAGGGTTTCTCCTAGGTCCATGCTGCCACCTTCTTGCCAGGTCCTTGCAAGCAGCCCTGCCAGCTGCTTCCCTGTCCATAGGGTGCCCTTCAATGCGGGAAAAGGGTTTGGCATCAATCAGGAGCAATGCAGGCCCCACCAAGGGGAAGGGTATCTGCTTAGCGTATGCATAAGTAATGAACTGTCTAGAAAGTGCATGACAGAGGATGATAACCAGTAGGTGAATGCATGATATAATGTATAAGGAGCTGATTACACCTATACAGAGGAGAGCTGTAGCTTGGATAATTGAGTTTCAAGCTGATGGACAGCTGTTCCTGCTGCGTTGCCTTCTGATCAACGGTGAAGCACAGTTACGCCCGCTGCTTGCTCTCCTGCCCTGATAAAGAACCACGAGTGATGGACTGAGTGTTGACACAGGGCTCTCCAGCACAGCAATACCGCGCTGCCGGCAGGGGCGAGCCTTCTTGCCACAGCCCGAGTCTTTTGCCAGCTGAGCCTCTCCCAGAGCGGGTGTGTGGTACCCGAAATGTCCATGCACCACTCACCAAGCATCGTCTATGGCTATTAGCCAACAAAACGTTGGTCTTGGTCACCACCCTTGCCCTGCTGGCATGGCTTTGGAGGTGTGTTTCAGGGTATCTCCTTAAACTGTCTGCTATTTTTTTTTGCTCGGCAGACCCAAACAAATGGCTTTTTGTGGCCTGATTTACCAAAAAATATAACATTTTGGTGATTCCTTGCAACAAAATTAAACTCACACCGTCCCATTCCAGAGACCTGTCACCATATACCATGCATGAGCATTTCTGCTGGTGCTGGGCAGGCAGAATGAGCTGCTGGAGCCTCAGGGCCCCCAGGCTGCCTGGCCTTACACCCTGCAGAAGCACGTGGCTCTGCACACGTGTGTGCACACGCATGTGTGTCTGCACACACATGCAAATCTGCACCCCACGTTCATGTCTAATCCTCAACCCCTACTTATGAGCAGAGTGACGGCTCCCCAGAAGCCTCACATGACACCCACACTTTAAAGGCAAGAGGCTATTTAGGCATTGCCCATTGTAAAAATGTCTCTGGAACACAGGATTTTCCAGAGTAAGCGAGGTTCAGCAATGCAATACCAAGACCTGCCAATTGAGACTATTTGGATTAAGTTTTTTTTACTCAAAATGTCATTCATCTAACTAAAGTGGCTTGTAGTGAAGGGCTGGAGCTGACAACTATACCGCCCCAAAGACAGCTGGTGCAGAGAGAAGAGAGGCAGCAGCGGAGCTCACAGTTATTGCAATGCTCCATTTGCCATTTTCAGAGTAGAAAGTTGCAGTCTGAAGTGCTTTTTTTTTTTTTAATTTTATTTAAATGAACCCAATGACTATTTGGGAAGGGAAAAAGTTTAAATTTCAAAATTGAAGCCCAACACATCAATGTTATAAAAATGTAGCGTTGGGATTGATGGGAGCTGAGTTCAGCTCCCTCCTTAGCTGGTTTCTGGGTTCAGTTTTATTAAAAACAGTTCAGCTTGGGCGAACTTTAGGAAATACCAGCACAAAGGGAACATCACAGGTGCCTTTGTAAAAAAGGTCAGATGAAACCGCCCCGACCCTCAGCTTAATCTGTCCTATCTGTTATCTGTCACTCCCTGTCCTACCAGACGTGCCCCAGTGCCGTCCTTTCCACAACCATTTCTCCAGATGCCTCCAGCAGACATCTACCTTTCCAAAGGCATCAGCCCAGGTGATTTATGGGCTCCACCTCCAGAAGTTTGCTGCTGTCAAAGCCTACAGAAGAAGGCGCCTGCGCAGGCTCCCGCGCAGCAGCACCCTTCAGCTCTCTTCTCATGCGTGCGGCAGGCTTTGAGAGATGACAAATACCTGGGAGGCAGCCTGAAGTTTTAAAGGAGACGAGTCAATGCTGCCTTATTGTTATTATCTCCTAATAGTTTACACTGTATTATTCTATAATTACTCAGTGAATCATGCTGACAGTTTGCATGTTTGCTGTTCCTATGAGTTACTCCCATGCCTGCCTCCAATACTCCCATTACTCTTGCTTGCAGAGGTGCTGCCTCGACGGGTCGTGTCACGCAGCCATCCCGGTGCCAGGCCACTCCAGGAGAGCTCAGAGACTCTATTTGCTTGGTTTTAGTAACAGTTTCTCATCTCTGTAAATAATTCCTTGCTGATTACGCTCTGACTGGCTGGTACTTATTGTACAGCCCCATGAATAATAGAAAGGGGAGTAAATCCTTATTTTAATAAGGCCAAGAAATACTTAATTCAACCACCATGCACTAAATTAAACAAGTCTTTACCAAAGTGGCTGAGAGACTGAGCTCCGTCTCCTGCAGAGTTTGCTTTGTCACTGTCCTTCTTTAGGCCACCGATGTTGCTATTGTGCCAGTGCAGACCTTGCTGGTGCCACCTCCACTGCTTTGCTCTGGGAGTCCATCAAGCCCCGTAGTGACGGTGGCTGAAATAGAGGGCTGTTTCTCTGAGCTGCTCTAAAAGCCCTGGTCATGCTGATAAAACATGGGGTTTGTTTCTGAGCCTCCCTGTCACTTATTTCAGTGGCATCTGGCTCGCTTTGCAGCCAAACAGGTTTTTGCCAGGTAGGGCAGAGGCCAGCTACGGGCACACCATTGCAGGGCAGCACTTCGCTTCATGTTTTTATTGCAACTGCTACTTTTCTTGCTAGAGTTCCCTAGTTACACTTTACCAAGTGCTAACAGACGCTGACCTACTACCCTCAGCTGGACCCCACCCTCTCCAGCTCCTAAGATGTGTGATGGCCTTGCACACGCGTGCAGAGGGCTGATATTCTGCCTGCATCCCCCTGGCTCCCGCTCTTTGCTGGTGCCTGGAGAAGCTGATAGCAAAGAAGAGGTTCAGAGACACGGGTGGCATCCGAGAGCCCAGCGTGCACAGTCTGGGCTCTGCCCGCTTTCCACAGCCCTGTTTTTGCCCATCGCTGGTGTGGCGTAGCCCGTCGCATCACCACTACCCAGTTTTCTTCATCAGGATTTTCTGGTTCATTGTGACTTTTCCTGTGTGCCGGGTGAGCATCCTCTTTTCACTGGGCTTAACCTTGCTGTCTTGACAGAGGGCTTTGCTGCGGTTGTTAAACAGCTCAACCAGAATGACCCAGCAGCACCCTGCTAATTGCACGTGCTTCTCTTGGCTAATTGTGTCTGCTCTGACGTAATGCCGAGCTCCTGCTCGGCCGTGCTGCAGAGGAAGGTGGCTGCGGCACTTTGCTGCGCGCGGCATGAACGTTTTGGCCTCAGCACCCCCGAGCTTCTCACCCCGATATAATCGGGTTAGCGGCATGCTCCTTGCCTTTTTGCAAAGGCATCAGTGGTCCGTGCTCTGGCCTGGCCGGTCCCCACTGTCGCAGCAGCACCAAGCCCAGGAAACTCAGCTTTCCCAGCTACAGTTTCAACCCAGCTCCCACTTTGCCAACACCAGCAAAGCTGCAGGCTGGTCCTGCTTGGGCCATGCCCAAAGCAAAAGCCATCTCTCACCACTGGCTTTTCTTCAGTGCCCCAGTCTCGAACACTTGACCTCAGTGAATGCAAATGTTGGTGCCACCGATGGCACATAGACTTCCTCACGATAAGGAGGCAGGTTAAAAATGCTCATCACAGGAGGAGAGAAATGATGCTGTCTATGGAAGTGACTCAGCAAGTCAAATCCCGTAGAAAACTCCATCAGGTGGCACGTCTCTAAAATCAGGGCATTGCTGGGGGTGTTTCAGTCTAGATCAGTAGAGCTGGCTGTTAATAATCACAGCCAGCTCCCAGTTGGACTCTTAAAATTAACTACCAGTTTTACCCTCTATGGCTCATCCCCCTTTTCCAGGGAGCTCTGTCTGCTCCCAGGCAGGGCAGGGCATCCCGCTGAGCATTTCAGAGAGGTCTGATCTCTGCACCCCCCTCCCCATTCAATCCCACTGCCAAAACCAGTTCATATTTCTTTGACAGCACCACCTTGTCTAATGTTCTGTGACTCTGTGAGTCTGCAGCCAGTTTTATTAGCTGAAAAATCAGTGCATGGTGTGAAGTGGCTCCCTTTCAAGCAAGACGAAATACTCTGGTATTTGATCTTGCCGTTTTATTTGCCGGTGACAGAACAGTCTCTCTTCCCATTGTGGATTGGGAAATACCAATGTAGCCCATGCCAGTCGTTTCTCAGCAGGGGTTTCTTGTTGAAAGCAGCATGCATGCAAATGTAATACAGTTGTATAAAAGTTTGCATTTCAGGAGACTTACATCTATTTATTTAAAATGTTTAAACTAGAAAGTACTTCCAGAGTTAATGATTATTTATGACCACGTGTCACACCTTCTTCAAGTGCTGAGGGGCTCTAACCAAACACAGAGGAAACATCAGGCAAACAAGAAAATGACAAAGAGTCCGAAAGCAAAGGAAATCTTTGATTTCGATCCATCTCATTTCCACCTCTAGCCTCCTGGGGCTAAGCAGCAAACTGCTCCTGAAAGCCACCACACTGATGGCACATGTCTATCAGTGGGAGAAGTGGCTCGGGGAGATGCCCCGCTCCCGGGAGCCCTGCCAAAAGGGCTGATCCTGAATGCCAGCCCCACACGCCACCTCCTTCCCCGGAGCTGTTGGTTCTCCGCTGCGGATGGGCTGGGAAAAAGCAACGGGTTTCCCCCAACCGCTATGTATGGGTGCTTGTGCAACGCAAGGCAAGGTGTAATGTAGAGCTGCTCCCTTGGGCAATCAAGAATTCAGTGATGGAGAGCCCTTCCCATGCAGGGGCTGCAGCAATCCCTGCAGTGGCAGGGACCGGGCATTGCAGTGGGTCCCATTGCAAAGGGTCACACGTGGCAGGAGCAGGAGGAGTTGTAGGTTAGAGAAGCAGCAACAATGATAGCCCGAGTTACCGTGGCACACACACACACAGATGCAGTCACACGAAGGTGTGCAACTCTCCCAAACCCAGGCTCCACAAAAGCAAGCAGCAGTGCGTGTGTCCATTCATAGGTGCACACAAACACACTTATCCCAAACTAGAAGTGTTTTTAAAATAGGTGCTATGTTCACAGCATGGGAAGTGATTTCCCATCCAGCCCTGCCTGCTCTTCTCCACCCTTGGCGATGCCAGACCTCCTTGTAAAGCATCCTAATGCGAGGATGTAACTCCTGATTTCGGAAAGGCTGAGCCACCAAATTACTTGCTGAAGCCAAATGGTCTTGGGGTGCTTAGGACTGTGCTGAGCTGTGGTTTAGTGTCTACCTTTTAATAGGGTGAAACCCTGATACCGGGAAAGCAGAAGGGAGTTTCACCATTGACTCAGCAAGGCCACGGTGTAATCCTTAACACTCCTCCAAAGGAGTGATCTGGCAATCCTCCCAGCACCCTGCAACTGAAAAAAAGAGGGTTAATTTTGAATTATTTAAACACCTGCCCCGCGGTTCACTGGGGTCGTCCCTTCGTGTTTCAGGGCTTTGGTTCTCTGGGAGAGCAGTTTCAGGCTGTACCCGCTGCAGGTGGGGAAATCACTGTTTCTCCCCTGCTTTGCTCAGCCCACCTGCATTTGTCGAGGCTTTTGCAACGCTGCATGGCTTTCCCCAGCCCTCCAGCGCAGAGCAATGGGAAGCAACGAGTAGTTCTTCAGAAACCACATCTCCTCTTTGAAAGGTTATGCTTAAAGCTAAATCTTCACTGACCAACCTTTCTTCTGAGCGCTCTCCCCACCAGTTGAGCATGTGTATAACGCTCCCAAATTCAGCGCATTTATCCAGCTTAGCAATAGGTAGATCTCGGCTCGTAATCAGGCCCGTACTGTTTTCTTGACAAACAGGGGAGTTTGCTCAGACTATCACCCTCAAGGCAACAACTGTTTGTAAGACAACTGAGAGATTATAATTATAAAAGCAAGCACAGTGTGTGTACACAAACCTAACTCTCGGGAAGCGTGGATGAATCTGGGGCGGATATGCCGCTGCCTGGATATGGGAGCCCGGAGTCATTCTGGTAGCTGATTCAGTCCCTTTTAAGATGCATGAAGCTGTTACTCATGATAGTAGCTCCAGGCCATGTGCTCATCTGAATTTCACCACCAAGCTCGTGTGGGTGCATTAGGTTTACACCAGCAAGAAGGGAATCTGGTCCACATCTAGAGAAACCTATTGGGGATGAGACGATCCTGGGTCGCACTGAGGCCACTTCACACATAGCTTTAGGCATGTATTACCTTTAAAGTCTCTTTTATACTGCTAGAGAAGTCTAAAGGGACCTGTGTGAGGAGATCCAGCCGTAGGCAGAGCTGTGCTCTAGGCAGAGCGTAGCATCTGTGTTTCATTTATGAGCTGCTGCATCCTGGAGGTTGAGTGGATGCAAACCCTCGAGGAGTCCAAGGACAGACTCCCTGGCAGTGCTGTGGCCGTGACCCTATCTGCCCCCGGCACCGATCACGCTGGGAAGTTCGGGTGAGCGCAGCTTTTGCTCAGAATAGCAATTTCTGACTCCTTGCTCTGGTGTTCCCTATGCTGCACAAGCTCTGCGCTCTGCCTGATGCACGCTGTTCAGAGCAGCATCGTTCCTCCAGCAAATCCAGTAAATCCAGTAAAGCAGAAAGCTTTCACTGGGCTGTGGTGGGTGATCGCTCTGGGTACTGGCTGAGTTATAAGCAGATAACAAGCAGCTGAGTCTTGGCATTTTTCAAAAAATCCATTATTTTATATCTTTATATGATATCAGTTGAGAAGTACACAAGTCTTTATAATGCTTAAACAGTGTGATTGATACTGGGTCATTCATGAACTCTCCATCCACAACTGCGCCCACGAATCCCTTTCCAGTGTGTGTAAAATGCAGGGCGGTTGTTGCCACAAGCGGTGTCACAGGCATGTCGGGAGCTGTGCTCGCCCTCTGCTCCTTCCCAAGAGGTGACTGAGCAATGCAAGTTCCTGTGTGCTTGCTGCAAGCTAAACAGCAGCCTTGGGCAAACGCCATGAGTCTCATTTTTAAAGGTGCAGAGAAGGTCCCCACGCACGTAGTTTGCAGGGCAGAGAAATGCCAGTTCATTTTGGTTTTACCAAGTTGTCATTGAGCTGAAATCCATTTGCTTTCCAGCAGCCTAATGGGAAGCTGCTGGATTCAGGCATGCCCCACTTTGCAAAGTCTGGACATTGTCAGGAGCGTAACATAAGACTATGTGAGTAGCTGTATTAAATCAGATTGAGAGTCTGTCTTCTCCAATATCCTGTCTCTGATAAAAACATATGCCTAGAGAAGAGGATAAGAATAAGGATAGCATGTAACAGCTCCCCCCAAAATACTCTGCTAATCTCTATCAGCCTGTGGTCAGTCTATCGAAGCCAGAGGTGTATCTTTGTATTAATACTCCTCAACTGATTTTTCACCATGCATGTCGTGGGGCAGTACACTATTCTGCTTGTTTTGAACCCTATCTGCTGATTTTATTTGACATTTCTGGGTGCAGTCCCGGCTCCGGGTGCTCTCAGGAGGGATGCTAGTTCGTATCGGCCAGAGAGGATGATGCCTCCCCTGATCCTAGCACTGGTGATACTGGTATCCGACTCAACCTTTTGCTGAGCACCGAGAAGCAATAACACAATATCACAGTAAACTTCCTCGGACAAGCAACGGTGGGGATTAACTGAGCAGGACTGGCAGGGAGACTTGTAACCCCCAGACTCGCAGCCAAGGTGGTGGCCAGTCTGATGGCCAAGAAATGGATTGCACCCCAGCACCGATTTGCTGCCCAAAAGCTGAGTCTCTGCACGAGAGCTTGTGGAGAACAGTGCAAGCTGTCCCAGGCTAAGCTTTCTAAGCACAAGATGCCAGTTTTCCCTTTAAGTTGGCTCTAAGATCAATATTATGAATTCTTCCTTCTTTTTCTAAGGTCAGCATCAGGTGTTTCCAATTATCACAAAGAAGTGCCGCATTACTTCATCCGGAAGAGCAGAAGAAAATAAATTGGAAATACTGATTATTTGTCCTGTGCAATTATTCTGGGAACAGTTCCCTGGGGACTTACTGCATAATGTGATGTCAATGAACGTGAGGAAAAAAAAAACCCTATTGTCATGAAAAACACCCACTGTGAGAAACATATTCAAGGGTTTTTAGTGTCCACACGGAAGTGTCTTATCTCAGTTCCTTTCTGTCCATCTCAGAGATGTGATAAACCTAATGTGCCACTATCTCCAGGGGCTAAATGGGGAGCGTGGGAGGATGCTGCGCTAATATTTAGGAGTAGCTGGAAGGAAAATAAACAGTCCTGCTTTTCCTCTATTTCATGGAAGGTTTGAGGAGGCTTTTTGGAGTGTGACATGCAAACTGGCAGACTGTCAGTTGCTTATTCCCCCTTATTTGAAGACCCTTGACTGCCATCACCTTTCATGGCACCAAGGAACTGATCCTGGCAAAGCGGGGAAAGAAGATGGGGCTGTGTTTGTTCCCCAGATTTTAAAGCCTGGTGCATTGGCACAAGAGCAATTGCTTCTTTGGAGCATCTTGTTTACAAGATTAATGGCAAAATTAAAAAAAAACCATGTCATGTTGTTAAAACAACTCATATTCTTGCAGCTATAAAGCAGAAAGCGGAGGGGACTGCTCAAAAGGAGGGCGCAGAAGAGATCAGAAAGTGTTTGGTAGATGCATTTCCAGTCAACCTTTCTCAATTCTCCATGGAGGTTTTACACCTTCAGGTGTATTCTTTTAAAATATCAACTCAGAGACAAAAAAACCTTGACAAGAAAAAAGCATTGACATGCCATCTCAGAGAATCATCCAGCCCATTAACCATTGCTCAGAGAAGCACCAAAGCACCATGTGCACCCGCCTCGCGCTCACCCAGCCACATCTGACGACTTCAAGAGTAGGAGAGAGTGGGAGAGAGGAATTGTGAATATAAATGTATGCAATATTTATGCAGACTGCTATAGAGGAAAATAAAAAAGACCGGGAAACTTCACCTTTGTGCCTTATTATATACCTGGAGCAAAACCACTTCTCTTGGAGGGGTAGGAGAATCAATTCAAACCTTCCCCAAAAGCACTGAGGACATTCCAGGTCAGGTTGGACGGGGCTCTGAGCAACCTGATCTAGTTGAAGATGTCCCTGCCCACGGCAGGGGGGCTGGACTAGATGGCCTTTAGAGGTCCCTTCCAACCCAAACTATTCTATGATTCTGTGATTTCTTCAGGGCAACTAATTCTGACAACATCTTTCTTTGTGTCAAGGCAGAGTCAGTCCATACGTCCCACCCGGAGGAACCTTCTTTCTGCTGCAGTTTCATTTCTTTGGGGCTTTTTCCATCTAAGAGCTCCCTTCATTTTGGCTTCCCATGGGAAGAAAGAAGAAAGCAGGTATTTTTAATTAAAAAAAAAAGTTGTCAGCCATCAGATGAGCAAATGCTGGAGCCTACAGGGAAGCATTAATAAAAAAGTCCCGACTGGCTAGGATGGGAGCGGGGACAGCTTGCCAGGGGCTGGATCCTGGCCAGGAGAGAGGCCAGGCTTGACCTAAGCCAGGTCCCGTTGTCCTTCGTGCTGTACCAGCCTGTGCCTGGAAACCTGCTGGTCTATACAGGAGAGCCAGGCAGGGAAACTGAGGCACAGAGCAAGGTGTCCAAACTTCACATCTCAGAGCAGGCGTGACACCCCCAGTGTCCTTTCCCTGTGCCCCAGGGGCAGCTCGCAGCCCCATGAAAGGTTGCAGCAGAGCCCTGTGAGCCCAGCAGGGTTTTGGGGGTGCTCACCCGGCTTTCCCCTGACTGTCACCCAGCCTTGAGCACACCCAGGCCATGGTGTGCCAGGGACGAGGGTCTCACACTCAGGTCACAGCTCTGCTGGCCATCCAACTGCTTGCCTGGGCTGCTCTTTCACATGCCGTCATCCTCGTTTTTAACCTCTGCCACCAACTCTCCCTTACAAGCGAGCCCCGAGCCAGGTCCAGAGTAGGGTGAGTGGGAGCTAGGCATCCTCCAAAGCTCCTCAGGAGCTGCAGAGGTGGCTTTGCAAGAGGCACCTGCAAGGGTCTGTGTGAGGCTGGGACAGTGTCCACAAACAGACCCCACCACAGGGACAACGGTGCCGCATCCCTGCGAGGTGCAACCCCCTCGTGCATCCCGGTCTGCGCTGATGCCGGTCGGCATAGTAACGACATGCACAGGAAATATCGGCTGGGTGCAAACTGCAGACACTTCCCTGAGCGCTCAGCCCCTTTTATCTTCCTTGTACGGCACCAGTGGCGTTTGGAGGCTATTAAGGGTGCGGGGCCAAATCCTGTTTCTCATTCCCCTTCCTGAGAAAATGGACTGAGCCTCCCCTGAAGTTCATGGGGAGGGACCTAAATTTTCTCTGCTGACAGCGAGAGCAGAATCCAGCCCTAAGTGTTCAAAGTTTCCCAGTGTTGTTTGTTTTTTGGTTTTTTTTTTAAATCAATGTAATTTTAAAATTATGTAACTGCAAAAAAGCATCAGAAAAACTTAGAGATGGTGCTGCTATTTTATCAAACTTTTTCTCCATTAGTCTTCCCACACAACTGCTGTCACCCATTAGCCTGCCAAAGAAACGTTAGACAGATCCTTTCTGTTTGGCAGCTCGGCAGGTAGCACTTACCTGCCTCGCCAGCCAGCCCCGCTCGTGTCCTGCCCAGCATCCCTGCGGATACGCTTTACCCGTGCCAAGGACAGCGGGAATGTTAGTGGGGACGGTCTTTTAACACCGACCCAGTGTCCTCTAGTCCTGGCCAAACCACAGTGAGAAGGCAAAAGCCCCCAAACTCTCCTTCTGCAGCAGCCGCTGGTGTCGGGAGAGTTTGCAGTGACCTGGGATTTCCACGGATGGGAATCGCCTCAATGAACCCATGCCGGCAATATTCCCATTGAATTTGAAAAGAATTGGAGCAACTTTGGGGCTGTCAAAATTTTTCCTTTGAAATAGTTTTTGACGGGAATTCAGGTTTTTGTGACAGAGAGGGGGAGCCTTTCCTTGTGCAGAAAGGGCTTGTTTCCCTTGGGAAATATCACTGAAAATCCCCTGATATCTGCAAACAGCCGCTGTCGCCCTGGGAGTCTCCGTGTGCCTTCGCTCTGCTGTGCCGCAGGGTTAACACGCCAGAAGCAGAGTTAGGTCAAAGCTGAATCTGCCGGAGACTTGCCCTCGTATGCTTCCAGCCACATCCCTCAGGTACACCGGCAGTTTTTATAATAATTGCATTTATTGATTTCTTCCAATGTGACCTCTGTGCTCAGCTAGAGCACGCGGGTCTGCGAGCAAGCATGAGGGTGTGCATGCATACGTGAGACGTACCCTTCCCAAACACCAACCCACGCACATGCCTTCTCTCCCAGTCCCCAAGACATCTATCCCCAGGAGACTGTTCATGCTGTGGACCTCTGATCCCTGCCCGCCATGCAGAGCCGATTGCTCACTAAGAAAAAAACTCCTAAACTCGAATTTTTGCAGCAGCAAATTACTGTGCAATTCTTTGTGCTACAAATCATTCCCAGTAGCAAATAGATTTGGGGATGGGAATGCTTCATTGGTAGCTTTTGGGTCAGATCCTGGCTGTGGGACCGCTCCAAGGCCACTTAATACCTAAAACTCCAGCCAAAGCCTCCATGGGGAGACCCCAAGCTGGCCCAGAGAGGGAAATATTTGCTTTCCAGCAGATGACCCTCATGCAGCAAATAAAGGAGCCTCCAAACATGACCCCAGTGCTGCAGGATGAAAGTTGGATGTTGCTTCATGCAAGAGGTGACCGTCCCCTTTTATCCCAACCGAGCTGTGCTCGTATTTCAGTATTTGAAGCATGACTTTTCCTGCTTCCCTCCCTGCTGCTATAAAGAACGGGGCTGTGGCAGCCTCTTTGCCTTCGCTTGTATTTGAAATAATAGCAACAGGTTGAAGAGGAGAAAGGGCTATTTCCCACCTGGCTCCCAGAAGAGTCTTCGGAAAGACAAAGAATAAATATTAACTTAAGAAATTGCTCCCTTAACTTGATTTAGAAGCAAAACTCCCTGGGAGAGATATAATTTTCAGTCCCCTTCAGCATCTAAACACAGAGCAGCTTTCCTCCGTATTTGCTAGGTCCAGTAAATTTAACCTGAGAAAAAAGGTTTCAGCAGAGGCAGGAAGGGTGGAATTAAGACAGCAGGCAAATTTTCTCTCCAGACAGAGGAGGTGACATGAAATATTCACCAGGACTCCTCCTGACCCTGGCGTGACCACAGGGGCTGGTGTGCTGGTGCCACATTCAGCCCCAAATGTCCACCGGGAAGCTCCAGGTTCCCGTTTTCCAGGTGCTATTGTTCCTTGGGATGTGACATTTGAGGCCAGGCAAGGTACAGGAGAGACTCCAGACGCACTTTCACACTCCAGGTTTATGCCCACGTAGTATCCAGAATTATCCCTCCAAGACGGGGGAGCCGGGATCTCCCTCCCACGCTTCCCACTGTCGCATCCCACTACCACGTATGGAGGTGTAGGTGACGTCTAATCCCCATATGGATCAGCTCACGGCCACACAGCCCAGGACCAAAGCACTGAATTACACAGATTTGAATAGTAAAGCGAGCTTAGAGGGGTTTTTTTTTTTCCTTTCCCTAGATTGTTTTTTAATTAAGCCAGAACGTCTCCTGTGGCGGTGTACACAAAGCGGTAAAAAGCTTTGGAGCGTGATTAAACACCCAAGTGAAGCAGCGACAACATCGCTCCTGCTCCTGCGCTGCACAGCCCATCAGAAATAAAGACGTGAGCTAAAATAGCAGGAGCTCACCCAGCAAAATGCCAGGCGACTCAAAGCACGCTTCAGCCCTTCATATACGGAGCGGGGGGGGGAGAAAAATAAATGACAACACAAAAAAACCAGCTGCAGCACCGCTCTGTGAAGAGCCGCCCCAAGGCTCTGAAGTTCAGAGACTCAGGCTCTCTCTCCAAAAAGGAGGTAATATTCAATTTTCGTTTTTGTCTTCCTGAAGATGGAATAATTTCTCCAGCCTCTGGCCATGTCTCATGCATCCCCCTTTCCTGCAGTCTTGCAGGGCTCATTTTAAAAGCCGTTGCTTTCTCTTTTCTCATATCTGTGCTTTGTGTTGGGCTGGATGGATCCAGGATAATTCCGGCAGGGCCAGTTAACATGGGAGAAGTACACCGAAAGCTCAGGTACCGGGTACCAGCCTCCTCTTCTGGCTGGCTCTCTCCATTTTCTTATAATCCCCTAGGCAGAGAAGCAGTGATTTGCTCCAGCTCGCAGGGTGCTGCCTGACCCTCTCCTGCCCAGCATGGCCACGAGATGTTTCGCCGTGGCTGAGCTAAAACTTTGCAGCTGGCCAAGTGTTGGGGCTACCCAGTGATGGGGGGGAGGCTCTTGGTCAGCCCTGACAGCTCTGGCCAGCAGGATGGTGGCCGCAGGGCCACCAAAATGCATGGAGAGCACTGCAGCAGGAGGTGGGTTGTCCCCATCTTCCCTTGTGACCAGGGTACCGGTAGGTACAAGATGCCCCATGCTCGATGACAGATTTATTGAGTGCAACAGAAAAGGAGCTTACTGATATTAAAAGGCTGTGAGAACTTTGCTTTTTAATTTGCTCAAAAGAATTCATGTTAAAATTAGTTCTTAAAAAATCCAGAGGAATCTTCATTTGTTTCACTCCCTCTCCTCTTTTCTTCAGTGGCGAAATGGAAAAAGGGGGAAAAAAAAGGGGGGGAGATAATTGGGAGGATGCCAGCTGAGAAGTTTAAAATAGATTAAAATCATTCCTCTTTTCTACCTGCAGAAGAAAAACATATATACATATATATACACAGGCAGATATATGTGTGTGTGTAAATATTACCATTTTGTTCCTTTAAGGAAAGTTAGTGAATAAGGGGTATGTCAGGAAATGCCAGTTTAACTAGACTCTGCTAATTAGAGGACATGGGACAGCCCTGTCATGTGTGGCATTGCACAGGACCTTTGAAAATCTACCGTTGTTTTTCAAATGTATTTTAAGCCCAGGGACCAGCCCTTTCCAGCCACGTGTCTCAGTGTCCCCTCCAAAAAACTGGGACGAAGGAGGAGTAAATCCTTTCAAACGTGCGGGGATGGGGGACTCCCCGCAGGTGCATCCCAGCTGATGTAAAGGCAAATGTGACACCTCTACAGAGGAGTCCCAGCCGGGTCCCCCACCCCACCTGAGATGTGGCTCCTCCTAAAGTCTTTCTGATTAATCCTTAGCAGCCTCCTGCGTAACCCTAGAAAACCCCACTTTTATTTGCTTTTCACACACTGCGAGTCCCAGCGTAATCCCCAGAAGAACAGCAGCATCTTTACTCACTTGGGCATTTGTTTGATCTCTCTTGGGGTTTGGTTTTTTTAATACACACACGAGGCACGGAAAATGAGATATCAAAAGTTTCCCTATTTCTGCATCTGAAAGCAGAGTTGTAAAATGCAAACCGTTTTACTACCCTACTGATGCTAGAATGCATGCAGCAGATTAAGAAATAGGCTACTGACATACTATTTACGTGCCTTCAATATTTTATTGTGGATCAAGTATTTCACCTCTCTACATTAAAAACACACAGCCCCGAAACACTGCAGACCCAGAAAAATCCCTGTAACAGATACAGTGCAGGGCTGTACCTAGGAGGGTTCTGCTCTGAGAATCCTCAGTTAATTCGGAGAATTTCACAGCTGGCAGCTCAATAATTTACTTTCAAGGAAAATAAAACAAAACCAAAGAAAACAAACCCCCTTTGGAATAAAGGCGTTGTTCGCGGGGTGGCAGCACCCTGCAGGTTCCCCAAAGCTGCGCTGGTCTGGGATCGCACTGGGGCAGGTTTGTCACATACTATGGGATTTGAGGCAGCAGCAATAGAATTAAGGCTGAGATGGCAGCTTCCATGGAAACCCCTCTTTCCAAGTGTTTTATGACTTTCTCATGCCACGGTGGCTTCAGCAGGAATTGTTTTTGCAGCAGTTAGGCAAAGCAGAGAAGTATTCTGGAAAGATTGGTGTTTGCAGGACACGAGAGGAGCACGCTCATTTTTCTGTAAGGTACACCAACCTGCTGGGCTGCAACGTGAGATCTGCCCCGCCGGGGCGGCTCGTTGTGTGTCGGTGCCCCAGTCGTATCCCAGCAAAGCCGGCAGCTTTGCGGGCTGCCCTGCCAGCCGGCGGTGCCCAGCTGTGCTCAGCCTTTGCTTTCTGCACCAGCATCTCCAGCGGCACCGGGGGATGCTTCTGTGCAGGGAAAGGGGGTCCCTTTCCCGACCAACGGTGACTTGAACCTCCTGCCTGGGGACAACCGGCCTTTCAGTATCTGACCCCCGTTCTCCTTGGCTTGTGGCTTGAGCTCCTGACAGCTAAAATCAAGCCCTTAGTTTTTCAGGGGCTTTGACAGCACAAAAACCAATGCTGCAAGGTGCTGATCAGAGTCCCGCACCCTTTGATCCCATCCCTGTAACCTCGCCTCCTGCTTTTAGGGACTAAAACTGCTATAAACCAGATGATACCACAGCTTTTGCGAAGCTGATCCACGTCCTGGGTATGCTCACGCTGTTACTACCAACCCGTAACTCATCGTGGTGCCGAACCGGGGATAAATCTGCTGCCCACTCACCCACCAGGAATTGCTCTGCAGAACTCAGCAACAGCATAAATCCCGTAAATCCCCTGGGATGCACTACCTCCCGTTCGCAGGGGTGGAGTGACGCTGCAGCCCTGCGAGCCAAGCCCGGAAACCTCGGAAACTCTTTCGCCAAATCCACATTTACGGACCTGAGCTTTTAACTCAGCATCTCGCTCTCCCGGGGGGTTGCAGGGCTCTGGCGAACAGGGGGTTTGTGGGTTTTTCAGCTTGCCGGTCACACTGAGAGTCGGGAGGGAAAAGAGTTTGGGGTTGAGCTTCCACTCCTGTTCCTCCCTTATGGGATGAGTTAAATAATAATAATAAAAGGGTCCAGCTGGAACAAAGTATGATTTACTTTGCAGGGGTTTTAAAGCTTTTATTTAATCCTTTTTGTCTTAACCTGAGTCGATGTTTGAAGTTTCAAATGAAGCTTCAAAAGAAGGCAATGCTTTTGGTTTAGAAAAAACTTCAGAATATTCATGTTTTCTATACCTTTCGGGAGCACGCAGGTTACGTCTTGGGGGGAAGGATGGCAGGATTCACCCGAAATGATCCACTGAATTTCTCCCGTATAGCTTTCTTTCCATCCAAACTCTGTTCTCCAACAGAAGTAGCAAACTCACCCACCCCAAGGGATAGTTTTAAAAGTGACTTGTTGACTAATAAGCAATATTTATTGATTCCAGCTCTATTATTCTTTCCATGCATTAAGCCCAATAAGCTTTTAAGCTGCTCTGGCTGCGTAAAGAATTAACCAGGACTCTGATTAAGCAAGCGCACAGGGTGAGTGGGTAACGGGAGCTGCTTTCTCAAATAACTTGGAAAATGGAAATGGGTTTACAAAGGGTGGGTGGCCCGGCAGGGCGGGACGTCACACAAGCTGATGCAGGCTTTGAATTTTGTGGTCAGGTTTTGTCTGGTTTGTCTTCATAGAGTTTTTGTGGGGAAGCTTTTGAATTTCAGCGTAGGATGAAGTTGGTCTTACTCCTATTTTCCATCAGCTTTTCTTTTTTTTTTTTTTTAGAAATTAGGAAAAGTTACTTCCCTGTGATAAATCAGGCTGGAGATTTGAAAAGTTAATTCGGAGCGGGCGCGTTTAAGGGAAAAAACCAGCTTTCCACATGAATCTTCCTTTACGGTCCCCTTTTGCCAAGCTACCCCCACCCAAAAACACAAGTGAAAAACCCCTTAGAGAAGGGGAAGAGGTTGAAGATAAGCAAGTGGACAAAGTCTAGGGCTGGGCTGTGTTTCTCCAGCCAGGCACAACCCATAGCCCAGGCTCTGCCAGAGAACCTGGCACCATCCAGGACTGCCTTTGCAGCAAGGTAGTGATGAGGTTTGTGGGGAGGGAATACTTGAGGATATTTATAGCCAGGCACCTTTTATTTCCTCGGGTTTGTGTCAATATATCATGGGTGTAACAACCTCAGACCACCTCGTGGCGAAGGGGTTTGCATGTTTATTACCCTGCGAGTGAGCCAAGGGGAAAAACTTCCACTGATTTCAACAGGCGGCAGGAAAAAAGCTGAGATCTGCTTTGAAACCAGGCTGAGAGGCTCAACGGGAGCTACCAGATACCACGTTATAACGAATGTAGTGACTTCTGGCCTTTTCCCATCCGGTTTAAGAAAGGTCATGGCCATCTTTCTGGGTTTGAAAAGGATTTGACACTTAGGAGCAGCGCTAAAAAATGGTAAAACTCCTGCAGAGCGTGGACACAAGTACACCGCGAGCAGGGGCACTGCAAATCATCAAAGTTATTTGAAGGAGTAAAGCTGAGCCCACATCGACGTTTTTGGGCAAACCACTCCACCACTGCCACCAACTCCAGCACGGGGGACGGGGGCACAAGCTCAGGGCCCCTCAAACACATTTTTCCCCGTGGCCCCAGGGCCAGGAGTGGGATTTCGGGGTTTGCTGGGGTTTGCTGCACGTTTGCAGCTTTGCCACAGTGAAAAAGAAACTCTCCGAAAGAGGCTGGCGATAACCAGGCTGTAACGGCTCCATCTATTGGGTGAAAAGAGACAACGGATCAAAATGCACATGGAAAATGAATTCAGAGGAAAAAAAATATCAGAGGGGATTCAAAGCAGTTATCGCCACTTACAGCTTAACTGGACACAATTATAGGAAGGCTTCTTGGTACTATTCGAAACCAAAATGAAGGTAAAGGCGAGCTGCTTTTCAGAGATCAGAGCTAAGCAAACCCGAGGAGGTGCCAACATACACCGCAAGTTATTGCCGTCCTGTCAAGGTGTTGGGGAAAAGGGCTTTTTTTACGTGTCCGATGCAGGGCAGAACGAGCCCTCTGTCCCCCAAAGGGCTCTCTGGGCTTCGGCATGGCCCAGGCAAATGGGTAGCAAGGGTCGGGGGGGGGGGTGATGCTTCGGTTGAATACGTTTCTCCGTGCTTCCACTTGTCTTTCATGGAAGCGGAGGACCGTAGAGCAGCTTTGCTACAGAAAGCAAAAAGCAACCCCCCCCCCCCAAAACAATCAACCACTTTCCCCAGGAAACAACCGCTACGAACAGCAGGCTGCAAACCTTGCCTGTGTTTCTAGAGGCTTTGCTTGTGTCTGCGATACCATGTTTTCCCCCGGAGATGCTGAAAAGCAGGAAAACAAACTCTGGCTAGAGCAGGGAGGGAGGGAGGGAGCCCCAAACCCCGGCCAAGGCCGGCGGCAGCGGCGGTCCCGGGAGCTGCGAGCAGCGCCGCGCTCGCCCCTGCTCTGCCGGGGGATTAAAAGGGGGGGGGGGAGGAAGGAGGGGGCTACTCCAGTGAAGCAACGGCGCGATCGGGGCCGAGCATCCCTCTCTCCGCCTCCCGAGCGCGGCTGGCGCCGAGCGGCGGGGCTCGCCGCCGCAGCCGGGACTTGCACCTCGGGAAAGCTTCGCCCCGCTCTTCCTCCTCCTCCTCCTCCTCCGCGCGCCCGGCGGAGGGCTTTCCCCGGGGGAACGGAGGGCAGCGGCATCCCGGCCGGGGCAGCATGAGCGCTGCCCGGGGCCGGCGGAGCGCGGGGCGGGCGGGCGCGGGCCGGGGCTAGGCGGCCGCCCGGGGCGGGGGGGGGAGGTGTCCCGCAGCGCTCGCCCCGCGGAGCGGCGCCGGGGGGGTCCCGGAGCGACCGCCGGGGCGCGGAAGGCGGTTGGTGTCGGGGAGCGCCGGAGGTCCCGGGAGCGAGCCCGGTGGTACCGGGGGGGGGGGGGGGTCGGGGGTCGGTGCGCGGCGGGGCGAGGGAAGCTTGCGGGGTAGCCCGGCGGTGCCCGGGGCGCGCCGAGCCCTCTGCTCCCGCGGGCGGCGCCCGGTGCCGGCGGGGCGGGGGGAAGCGGGAGCGGCGCCGCAGCATGTGAGCGGCGCGGCCGGCCAGGCGGCAGGCTCGGCCGGCGGCTCGCGGGCAGGGCCGCCCCGCTGCCCCCCGCGGGGTGCGGCCGCCCCGCGGCGCGGGGCGGGGGGGGTGGGGGGGGAGGCGGCGGCGGCGGCGGCAGCAACGGCGGCGGCGGCAGCAGCGGGGCCCGGCATGCCGCGCTGCCGGAATTGCTGCCCGGCGGAGAGCTCGGTGCCGGCGCGGCGGGCTGCCCGCGGCGGCTCCCCCCGCCGCTCGGGGCCGCTGCCGGCCGCGGCGCGGGTACCGGCGGGGCCCGGCATGGCGCGGCGCTGCTCGCACTGATCCCGGGGCGGCGGCGGGGAGCGCCCATGGCGCGGGGGCGCCGGGCGCCGCCGCTGCGCACGCGGCTGCACGGGCTGCGGCACATGTGCTCGCGGCGGGCGGCGCTGCCGCGGCGGGCGCTGTGGGTGCTGGCCTTCTGCACCGCGCTGGGCTTGCTGCTCTCCTGGTCCTCCAACCGCCTGCTGCACTGGCTCTCCTTCCCCTCGCACACCCAGGTGCGCACCGAGTGGAGCCGCCAGCTGCCCTTCCCCGCCGTCACCCTCTGCAACAACAACCCGCTCCGCTTCCCCCGTCTCTCCAAGGGGGACCTTTACTACGCGGGGCACTGGCTGGGGCTGCTGCTGCCCAACCGCACCGCCCGCCCGCTGCTCACCGAGCTGCTGCGCGGCGACGAGGCGCGGCTCCGGTGGTTCGCCAAACTGGCCGATTTTCGCCTCTTTCTGCCCCCCCGGCACTACGAGGGCATCAGCGCCGACTTCATGGACCGCCTGGGCCACCAGCTGGAGGACATGCTGCTCTCCTGCAAGTACCGCGGCGAGCTCTGCGGGCCCCACAACTTCTCCGCGGTGAGTGCGCCGGGTGAATTCCCCGAGGCCCCCCCCCCCGGACCCCTCTGCCTCCCCCCCTCCCCGCACCCTCCCCAGCGCCGGCCCGGGCTCTCCCCGCCGCTGGGTGCGTGTTTTTCCCGCGGTCGCGGTTGTGCCGCTGCTTGCGGCGCTTGGGGGCCGGTGGCGGGTCCTTGGCGCGGGCACGGCCGGGGTGCAGCATCGCCGGGCAGGGCGGCAAACGGCCCCAGCAGCTGCCAAGTTCTCGTTGCAGCCCCCTCGCAGAAGCTCCCCGGCAGATCTCTGTCCACGAAGCTGCGCGCCTGAACGCTTATTTCTCCTCTGGACCAAAGCTGATGCTTTCTGTTTTAAGTGCAACTCTGGCCATCAGCAGTGCGTGGTGAGGGGCTCGCTGCCCCCTTATTTTTTAATTTAAAAAAAAAAATATACTGCAGCCATCCCCACTGCTTCTGTCACGCTTTCCCTGTTGCTCTCAGCGTAGTTGCATCTCGACTTTTTCCATCTCCAGCTGGGAGGCAAAGTTCCCTCAGGTGAACTCTGGCTGCAGATGCAGGCTTAGGCTTAGCTCGGCTCCATCCCGCTGGGGAGGTGGGGGCTGGCAGCTGGGCCCCTCCCGGGCTGCCTGCCAGGGGTCAGCGTCGGGCACTTAGTTTGCTGCCTGCTCCTTTTTGCTGCCCAGTGAATTCCTCGTGGGTTAGTTGAGCTGCACCCTTGCAGCTGCGTGTTGTTGTGCAGCGTGATTTGGTTTGCAAATGATGCGCTCTGCTAATTGGAGCTCCCGCCTTTACCTTCTAGAAGGCCCCCGGCCCCCTTTGTGCCGGATGCACCAGGCAGGACTTTGCCTGTGGACTCTGCAAAGGGATCAAACCCTTAAACTTAGGGCACTGTTTTGCAAACCATCAAGAGTATCTCTGCTTGAAAAAATTCCTGTGGGACTGTTTGCAAGCCACAGTGCGGTAAGAGGAGATACTGAGTCGCAATAGCTCTAAATGAGAACTGAAACTGGATTCTTTTGCATGACCCTTTCCTACTTCATTGATAGCAGGTGGATGTTTATTGTGCTGGAATATTCTGCTCTTCTAATCTCTGCAGATATCCAGGAGAGAGAGGTATACACTGTGATTAAATACTCTTGCTGCTGTTAGTGGTGCTGGTGTCTGTAGGGAGAGATAACTAGTTTGAGCTGTTGTTGCTCCGCACGCGGGAGAGGAGTTGAATTCCCTGTTCTGTAAGCCCTGCCTGAGATGCATACCTAAAATGAAAAGAAATTGTCTCTTTGGACTTGTCACATCAGCCCGGCTGGCTGCTAAATTGTAAAGGAGAGGAGAGAGAAAATCCCTGTGGGATGAAGTGAGCCAGCCAGGACTGTTGAGTTAGCATATGCTGCTGCAAAGATGAGCAGAAATGTCACACTTTAAAAAAAAAAAAATAAAAAAATAAAATATCATATTGAGACAGGTCCTTTCTAGCAGGAGAAGTCTGCAAACCAGTACAGTGGCATAAGGAAATTTGGGGATAATAGGCAGAAACAGGCACTCAGCCTCTGGGCTGTGAAAAGCTGCCACCCTCTTCCCATTCCCCAGTTTACAAGTGTGATGAGGTTCGCTAGTCATCAGTAGGGCCTGACTGCAGGTTTTAATGAACTCTTGTTCTAAGTTGCGGCGAGCAAGGCAACGTGATTCACGTTGTCCCAAGAAACGTAAAGCCTGGAGCGCTGTTTTTGGCTTGACACGGGCAAGGGATGCTGTGGGGAGTGCTGCAGGAGTTAAGGGCAGACTCTGTTTCATGTAACTGGTTACTAAATTCTCTGCAGCAGCTGTTTTATACCACCGAGGAGGGCTAATGAATGTGGTCTTCTCCTGCACAGATCTGAAAAGCTGCCCCTCGAGGGTGGGAGGGAAGGAGACGGGTGCATGTCAGCACCACTCCTTGGTGGGAGTTCGCAGCATGCCGGGACCTGGCCCGGGGCGCAGGGGAGCGCTCCTCATCTCTCCTGTCAGACCTGTGCTGTTGCAGGGAATCCCTCAGCTGGGAAAATATGAAAAATACAGGGAATTTTTTCCCCTTCTTCCCATCCCAAAGGGCGTGTGGCCCCAGGGAGGGACACCGGTGTGGAGGGAGATGGGAGCCCTCCGTGCCGGGGGAATCAACTGGATCTGCCTTTCCTGCACCAAGTTGTTGCGTGAAGCAGGGTCAGGTGGGGGGGGTTTAGTGCCACCTCCCTCCATCACAGCACGTCCTTTCTCCTCTCTGTTTTAAAGCAGAAGAGTGACCTCTGCATTGTCCTTGAGTAAAGGCTGAGGAGCTTTACCACCTGTGAATCTTGATGTTTCTTGGGGACATGCTGGAAACCACTTCTCTGGGGTCTGGCGTGTGTCTGGAGAGCTCACTGGGGGGGGGGAACCTCGCTCCCCGGGACGCGTGGTCTGGGATCGAGGTACCAAACTCAGAGCTTGGGGTTTGCTGTGAGGGTTGAGAGTTGAGCAGCTCCAGGCACCCCTTTGGGTCTGGCTTACTTGAAGCTTCTGCTTTTCCTCCTGAGCTGGGAGGAGGTAGTACCAAGGAGGGGCAAGAAAATTGTGCAGCTTGAACTGGGCACAGATATGAAGCAAAGTGGGTGAAAAAGATCAAATGCAAACGGAATAAATGATAGTGTATAAGAGTACTTTGCACTTTTTATACCTGCCTGGATGCTCAAAGAGCGTTTTCTGTCTCAAAAGGCAAGAGTGAGGTAATGTTTGCAGGGTTACACATCTTTCACTGGGTAAAAAAAAAACAAAACCAAAAAACCCAAACCAGACTTGTTTTTTGAGCAAACAAGTCCTTCCTTAGATCTGAAGCAGAAGAAAAGGCTCTGGATGAGAGAGCTGGTCTCCTTTTATTCCTTCCAACTCTGTTAGTGCATCTCATACATGAGAGTGCCTCTCCTTCCAGCCTCGCTTTGTTTATACCATTAGGGTACGGTGGCAATTGCACTTCTCTAACATGAAAAAGCAAAGGGCTGCTTGAGAATAAGCACAGCAAAACCAACGTGTGTAGGTAGCATTGCTTTTTTTATTCCCCAACTTATGTAAATACAGGGGGGTTTGCACTGATTTGCGGAACTCGGTGCTGCAGGACTGAAATGATTTGGTTGGGCATGTTTGCCTTATTTGTGAGCGCTCAGTTTTGAATTATTCTCTTGCCTGCACAAGGTAGGTTTTGTCAGCTGTGTACAGCGCTTTCCAGCTGGATGAGGATGGTTGGATAGGGGCAAGATGGAGTCTTGCACCCCTCAGTCAATACGTGTGGGTTTACTTATTTCCATCGGCTGGACCTAAAAGCCTGGCCGTTGCACGAGGCGATGGTTACGCACGTGCTCGACTGTCGCCTTGACTCAGAGGCTTTCAGGGAAGCAACTGTTCAGCAGTTGGTGTCCTTCAGAAACTTCTTCCAATTTCTAATATAAAACTGTCAGAACTGGACAGTTTAATGATTAAAGATGGTATTTGCTTTCCCTTGCAAGAATGGCCCCATCTATCTGTAACTGAGTATCAGGATTAAGTGGACGATTGCTTTGCTCTGCATTGCTTGAATTCGCGTGTTGATTTATTTCACTGAGTTCTCTTTGTTTCCAAAATATTTATCTTGGTTGTCCTGTGCTTATTGATTTTTTTTTTTTTTTTTTTTTCCTTTCTGAGAAAGTTATTAATACATCCCACGGGTTGGGACTTACGGGCTAATTACCTCATCCTGATTTAATAAATTCCCAAATAAAACTTGTCACCTGTGGCTCTGCCTGGGAAACCGTAGCTCGCGACCTGCCCGTTGCGAGGGGAGGAGACGGGCTTTGCAGGGAGGGATGGCAGGTTTCGGTCTCCATCCTGATTGTACCTCAGTGAAGCAAGCCCTGGTGAAGGCTGTGATTTATGGGGCTGCTTCGAAGGCTCTGCAGTCAATACCTGTTAGTGTTTTTATTCGCTCACCATTTTTTTTTTTTTAAAACATTTTTATTTATTCCCAGAACAGGGACTTTATAGGGTAGCAGTTGCATAGAGACCTGGGCACTGCTTTGCCGCAGAAAAGTGCGTTTTAAAAAATGTTCCTGAATGTCGGGGTGGGGGGGGGTTATGTTGCTGTTTCCCCCCCAGATAATAAGCCGTGTCCAACGTGAAGCTGCCACTTATCAAACTAAATTAATGAGACGTTTCCAGCACTGGGTTCGCATCGGCTTTTGTTGTGACTGCAGACGGGAAGCGCTGTGCCGCCAGCTTGGATGGACCGAGGCTCGGAGTAGCTGCAAGCACCATATTTAGCACCACCATAACTAATTGCACAGTAATTGCGGCATGTGTGTGTGGTTTTGTTTGTTTGGGGATTTTGCTCACTCTACTACAAACAAACTGTTTTACCCAATTCCTTTTTAAACCCCTATTCTGCTATATTTTTATTTTAATTATTTTTTTTTTTAGCACCAGTTCCAAACATAACTTAAATCTGGCTTGCTGTTACTATTGCTTTTGGAAGGGAAGTGGGTTGCATTTAATTATGCTGATGTGGGGCTGAAGCTTTAAATATGCTCCCGATTTGTACAACTGCCATTTAAGGGAACTACGAGCGGAGCCAGTTGGATTCAGTCTCGCTCATTACAGCAGCAGTGCCAAGTCCGTGCTCTGCTCACCAGACTGCAGCAGCATTAAGTAATATTACTAATTTTGTGTTAGTTAGCATCAAAGAATCCAAGGAGAAATTAGGACTGAACTGTACTAAGTGCTGCCCACTATGATGCTCGCTGTGAAAGATGGGCTGGCTCCGAAGAGGGGTTTGGGGCGATTTAATGTATGTTTGGGTCAATTGGTCCCTGCACTGAAGTTAAATATTCTTGTTTTCCTGCGGAGTTGGTTGTTGAGGTGATTGTGACTGCAGTTAGGCTGGGGAATAAAAATTGAGATGAGCTGACTTGGAGATTGCCACTTAATTGCTGGACTGTGGATGGGCATTGAGCTGCTGAAGGAGAAGAGTGGGGACCAAAGAGCGTTGCCTGGCTGGTGTTGCACTAGCCCTTCCAAAGCGGGTTTGTTCTGGAGAGTTTAAGAGATCCCAAATAAATCCATGGAGCAAGAAAAGCTGGGCAGCATGCACGATCTGGGGTCATGGGCTTCTTCTTTCAACTTATTTAATTTGGGAGCTTAATGCTTGTGGAGAACTGGCTCCTTCGGCAGTAGCCAGCAGCTCTACAGGCCTCTTTATTATCGTATCTTTTTGATTTCGGAGTCTGAAATGGGATGTGGCTGGAATGTGGGTTCCTAAGTCTTTTTTTTGTTTTTTTTTTTTCCTAGCAGATAGCCTAATTTATCTCGTCTCATGGGATTGATAGACCACATCAGCAGAGCACCAGCGGACAAACGTCGCCTTGGTGCTGGCGCTGAATTTGTAAGGGCTGTTTGCCGTGACGTTTGCGTGGAGGGATGGCAAGGGGTTAGCTCAGAGAGGAGGTGGGTACAGTGCTGGGAGCAGGACAGTCCAGGGACTGGGAGGGAATTAAAACGATCAACCCATCGGTGCGGGGAGCTTGGCTTGGACGGTGATGTGAATTGGTACGAAAGGGTTGCCGTTTTCATCGCTATTTATGGTTCCTTGGAGTTGGAATTAGCCCTTTGATGTGCTAATCTTCATCAGCGTGGCTGTCTGCCAAAGCGCTTTGCGCTTCTTGGCACCCGGCGTGGAGAAGGTGTACGTTTTGTTTTGGAAAGGGCTGGTTCTCCTTCCCAGTTCTGGCTTTCAGGAGGTGGATTAGGTCTGGTTGAAGTTCAGACCTCCCATCTCCTGGAGGACTTAGTTTGACTTTATTTATTTATTTTTAATAGGTATGATATTAGAACTTTTCATGACGTAAAACTCTCTGAAAACATTTTGGTTTGGTGTCGTCGTCTTGACTTTTCATCTTCTCCTTAAGTGTAGACCACATAGTCGAAGCAGAACCCGTTAATAATTTTCCATTGGAAAATGGAGATGCTTTGAAAACTCTTCTGTTGGAACAGTTTTAGCCAATTCTTACTCAAACAGATTTTGCATAGAGACATTACTAGTACCTTTCAACACAGTGCAAACCAGTATCCTTCCAGACATGGGGAAGATAATATGCAATTGCAACAAAACTGGGGTTTTTTTTTTCACCTTCTATCTTTGGAGCATCTCCTTGAAAGAAAAAACAATATTGACAAATTGAGGAGAGCGTGCCGGATAACGGCAGTAAAAGAGGTACGACTGTGGGGATTGATTTATGAGGCAGGACCAAAGGAGCTGTGTAGGTTGTTCCAAGCCAAGGGTGGCTGTGAGAGCTGGATGTGGCTCTTTGAGGAGGTAGCCTCTAATGAGGATGTGTTTGGGATGGAGCAGAGAAGTACGGACCAAGAGGTTTCAAGGGTGAGGGTGGATAGAAAACTTGCCTAATTGGTCTTCTACCGGAGACAGGCTATTCAGAACAGGCTGTGGGGAACAATCCTTTACTGTCTCGCGGATAATCAATTTGGTCCAGCAAAGCTGCTCTGATTTTCGCCTTTTTTTTTTTTTTTAATTTGAAAAATGACATTGGTTTTTAAAGGCTGGCATAAAACTGATCTGAGGAACACGCCTCGCTGCTGGGTCAGCACTAACGTCTCCGAGCTCCATCAATACGCTGTGCCGGGAAGGCCACGGTGAAATTTTTCAAGCTGACGCAGAGATGTGCTGCCTGGGCTCTTGCCGTGAACTCTTCAGGCTGTGTAGGATGAGGGTGTTCAGGGAGACTGCTCTGCCTTGCTAATTTAGGGGGGGGGGGGAAAAAGGATGATTCTTTATATTTTATGGTTTTACAGCCCCTTGGTCTTTATTTCTGGGTAGCGCTGCAAGTGCTTGGTGTGGAGGATGTCTTTGAAGACTAACTAAATGTCTTTCTAGTGTAGGAGGCTGCACTAGGGTCACTTTTCCTCTGGGTTTGGCCAGAAACTCTGGTCTGCAGCAGGAGGAGACCTTTGCATTAGGGCTCCTTGCTGGACTGGTGGAGAATAGACGTGCTATGGCTACTGTGTGGCTGTAAAGGGAGGTAGGATTGTAACCTCGCGGCTCACTGAATTTGGAAAGAACAGGGCTGGGCTGTGTTTGTGCTGATACATGCTCCTGAATCCTTTGCAGCCCACTTGACCTGGGTCCAGATGCAAGCGTTTAAACTTTGTGCACTGATAGGTTTTAATAAAATCTGGGCAAATATTTGGGGTGAAGACTATGGGGACTGTTATTTCGGGCAGGAAAGAAAATAATCTGTTCAGTGGGGAAATGGTTCAGCTCAGGTTTTCCCACTGCCACCATGAAACTTGGGAGCTTCTCCCCGTTTCTGGTCCTATTTTGTCCCTGGGTTGGAGCCCAGGACCAAACCCCTTTGCTTGTGTAGGGATGTGCAGACATGCTGTTTGTCAAGAGGAGGGACGAGTGTGTTTGGGAGAGGGGAATCAGACTGCAGAAACAGAGGAGGGATTTTTAGCAGGACTTTTCCTGTGCGTTTTTTTTCTGCATGCCTTTTTTTTTTCCTCTCTCTTTTATGCTGAAGCCATCAGTCAGGAAACGAAATACCGGTTAGTCGCATGCTAAACATGTAATCATCAACATAGGTTTGTTTTAGTTATATAATAGATTCCAAATAATTACTTGCTGCCCTACAGCAGAATTAATGTAATTAGGGACATAATTACAGTTACGTACCACTCAGGGATTCTGCTAAGGCTTAATTAATATTTGCAAATTGCTTCAGGATCTGTCAACCATCTACTAATACGTACTGAACACAAAGAATAATAATTCTTGTATTGTTATGTAGGTACCAAAGGAAACTGGTGTGGGGGAGGTTAAATAAACGCAGCAGAAATCCAGGTCTTCTGCAGGATGGGAATAAGTCAGACTTGGGCTCCCTGCTGCCCCCGTGCACTTGCGAGATGCTGCTGAGAGTTTGTTTAATGAAAATGGCTGTGGAGAGCCTGTTATCCCCCGGAGGCTGCTGGGGTTTGCCCTTTACTCTGGGTGTACTTCAGGGTAATGTCACTTATCCTGAAATCCCCAGGCTGCCGGAGCTTGTTCCCGGCTGGAGCATTACATGGTGCCGTAAGGGTTTTGCAGCATCCCGGGCTGGCTCCAGTAACAGTCACTTTTCCCAGCAGGTTGGCTGAAACTGGAGCTGGGATGAGCTTTTTCTTTTGAGCTTGCTTTTTCCATCCTGGCTGCGGGCCTGCCACCTCCTGAGCCAGGATGGAGGAGAACTGCTCGAGTCGGATTGCAAGTGCATTTATCCCTGGTTAGGGCTAAGCCTGTGTGCAGGGCTGTTGCTCGTCCATAAGTTTTGCATCTTGCTGCCATCCAAGGTCACATTTTCCATTCCCTGACCGTGCAGGTCGCAGCCTGGAGTTGGCACCGACCATCGGGTAGCACCGGTCCCCGGGCGCAGATGCTGGCTGCAGGGCAGGGATGGCGCAATGCCCTTATTTCCTACTGCAGGGACAGCGATTGCTGTGTGCACACGTGGGGCCTGAAGCTGGCTGGGGAGATCCTGCCTGTAACGGATTGCCCATGCCTTAAAAAATGAAAGTCAAACTCAAAAGACTCGTGCTGGCCCCAAAAGGCTTAAAAGCACGTGGGCAGGCTTGGCCAGGTTTTAGCAGCGGGGCTATTTCTTCTCTGGGACTGTTTAGCCTGGAGAAAAGGAGGCTGAGGGGAGACCTCATCGCTCTCTACAACTACCTGAAAGGAGGTTGTAGCGAGGTGGGGGTCGGTCTCTTCTCCCAAGTAACAAGCGACAGGACGAGAGGAAACGGCCTCAAGTTGTGCCAGGGGAGGTTTAGATTGGATGTGAGGAAAAATGTCTTTACTGAAAGAGTGGTGAAACATTGGACCAGGCTGCCCAGGGAAGTGGTGGAGTCCCCATCCCTGGAGGTTTTTAAAAGACGTGTAGATGAGGCGCTTAGGGACATGGTTTAGTGGACATGGTGGTGTTGGGTCGACGGTTGGACTCGATGATCTTAGAGGTCTTTTCCAACCTCAATGATTCTATGATTCTATGATTCTACTGCCCTTTTGCTTGATTGCAGTTCTCTTTTTTCCCCCCCTGCATTTCTGCTCTGTCTCACCTCATTTGCAGTTTTTACCACTTCTTTCACCCTTCCCTAATTTCCTTTCCTTTTTCCGGTCCTCTTTCTCTGCTACTCTCTAACCCAGCCAAAAGTCACCCATGAACCTTGATCTGTTTCGGAGTATGGTCTTCTCTACGCTTTTCTTCTCTCTTTCTGGAGGGGGAACCCTGTTGTTGCAAACCTCCATGATAATGCAGCTGATTCATTTCACTCTCAGGCGGTTCTGGGAATTCTTCCTCTGTTTTTCCTCACCCTGAGCGCTGTAATTTCATGCGGTGGGAGCAGGTATTTGTAATTTTGCTGTTGATTGTTCCACTCCTCTCTCTCCCCCACTTTTGTTTTATTCCAGAAGTAAATTACAAACTCCAGCAAAACATCCTCCTCAACACCCTTGAGCTTTAAATTTTTCAATAATAAAGTGTGAACATAAATTAAGAACTAGAGCTGTTACTAATCTTATGACCATACTCGCTCACATACTGATTTTCACACGGTATATTAAATCAAGAAGAATAGCCTATTATAATACAATTAACTGTGATTCACAAGCAGGAATTACTGTCGCCAGTGTGGGGGGAAAAGTTGCATAATATGATTGGAAAAGACTGAAGCCTTTGTGGTTTGGGGTTTTTTTTTCTTTCCATCTTGCCTTTTAAAAACACTGCAACAGCTGGAACCAAGGAAAACCTGTGATAGGGAATTCACTCCGTATTTTGTAATAAATTTAGGTAATGATCAAAAGTGTCTCATTGTATGTAAATTGCATGTAAATCTTTATAGGCTCCCGACATATGTTACTGACAAAAATAAATAACCTCATCCTGTAGCTTTATTAGACTTAATGCATCAGTGCTTCCCAGCCCACTCTTGCGGAAGGACCCCAATCTGTCTGAGCAGTGGGCAGGAGCAAAAGCATCAGCAATTTGACCTTAGCGCTGTATGCCTTTAGCTACAAACTGCTTCAAAACCAGGGTAGATTTCAGAGATGTCGGAATTTTTTTGCGAGCGGTTGGAGAAAGGGTGAAGCTGAGTAGCATCTCCCTCTGGCTTGAGGGCTTGCTGGAAACATCTCCGTGTGTAATGCTGTTGGTCTGCTCGGGGCTGTGTTTGATTTTTGTGGTCTCTTAGAGGACTTGCTGCTTGGGGCTGTGGACCCTAAACTGTGTTTCTTGCGGGAGGATGCTTCAGGGTTCATCCAAAATCATACGGAGTTGGCGCATGAGGTCCTTTGGGCTCTGACCTGGGCTTGTGCTCCTTAAAGCCTTGTAATTCCAGCCAGGAGTCTTTGGCTTTTCTCCATCCAGGTGGCAACGTCAATGAGAGGTACTTTGCGTAGATCCTAGGTGGTTTGTGCCTCTTGTTTTTGAATGGAATGTTTGAAAACTTCCTTCTGCGTGTGCTTGTGAGAGGAAAACCCTTCTCTTTCCTTGCTGTCTTTAACCAGGTGGTGGGAAGAGATGTAGTTATCTCCAGCTCTGCCCGAGGGCAAACACAGAGGCCAAAATACCCAGGAAAACGGGTCTGAAATCACTTGCAAAACTGCAAGTGAAATTTAAGTGGACTTTTCTCACCAGCCCTTTCCCAAGGTGCTGGGAGGGAAGTAACCACTTATGCAGAGATTTAACGGGCTGTGTTACAGAGGTGGCGGGTGAGGAGGTCTAACGGTCCTTTCCTCTTGCAGCCCCTAGAAAGCAACGTGGCTTGTGAGTGTGTTTTCACTGTCGTGTTTTATTTTTTTTGAAGCTGGGGCCCTGCTGAGTGTTAGAAGGAATGCCTTTCCCTCCTTGCTGCTTTCTCCTCCCTGCCTGCTCTCCTGCCCTGTGCCTGTCTTGGTATGCACCTTGTCCTGGGAATTGCCCCTCCGTCACCTTCAAGAGCTATGGGAGAGGGTTTCCCCTTTTTGCACATGGGGAGCTGAGGAGGGATGGATGCTGAGGGTGGTGCTAGGTCCCAAGGCAGGCTGCGGATGCACTCGCGTGCCTCTGTGGCACCACGGAGAACGGGAACGAGCCCTTGAGGCTGCTTCTCCCTGCACAACCCCATGGGAGAGCACAGGGACGCCTGCTACCATGTCGCCAGCCTGCTCCCCTGGGGCTTGTGTTGTGGGGCTTCATCTCTCAGACCTTCTTTCCTTGCTAAATTTAGTAGAAACTACCAAATGCCTCCAAAAGTAGTGGAAAAACAGGTGTTTTTTGCTGTACTACAGCAGGAAAGCAGCCTGAAAGGTTCCCTAAACCAGACCCAATATGTATCATAGGGTTCCCCCAGGTACATATAACTTTCTAACAAATATTTTGCAATAGCAGTGGATTCTCTAAGGGATTAATAGTCTTTACCCTCTGTGCTACCACCTCCTGGCATAACGCATGGAAATGTGTGCGCTGCTCATGGTGGGATGTGGGAGCGTTGAGGTTGGGACTGCCTCTTTGCGGCTGGAGCAGCAGGTTGCCCTGTACCAGTTAAGATAACCAGCTAATTCCCTGCATTGGATGATAATTAAGCATCTCCTGGTCTCTAAACCAGTTTATGCTCAGCTGAATGCAAAAATACACTCTCTGGAAGGAATGCATTTTCAACATAAGGTATCACCCTGCCTTGAGTTATTCACTGTGAAACAATACTTAAAATATTTACTGCGTAAGGTGACAAATCCAGACGTTGCATGCACATAATCCCAGCTACCTACACCATCATAAAATCAACATGCTCCATAATATCAAACACGTCAATCATTCTGTTTCTAATAATGTCTGCATCCATATAGTCTCTCTGTAGAAACCTCCTACAAGTCTTGGATGACTTATTGCACCTAGGGCTGCGGCTGGATTCTGCGCTGTGCATTTTATTAGCGGTTATCGACACTCGCTCTCGGGCATCCACCAGCATATTTCAATTAAGCAACCAGCCGAGGTTGCATGCAAAGCTAGCTGATGGATTTCCTCTGAACAGTGCATTTGCTTTTTATCTTTACAAACTTTGCCTCCTCTTCTCTGTCCCTGCGTTGAACATAGCTCTGATTTCCCTCATCCCTTCCCTCCATCCAGGTTTGTCAGTCTCAAATGGAGAGCTGACTGGAAGCATTAATCCTCCACCCTTTCTGCCCTCTCTGCTCTCACCCCCCCACTGCCTTCCCCCTCCGTGCTGGGGTTGGGGACACAAATGTCTCCAACCTTTTGACAAGATAATGGCTCCTTGTATTACAGGGGTGGGTTTGTGGTTGTAGGAGGCTATTTCAGTGTCACGGTTTCTGCTAGCTGCTCTTTCATTAAATAATTAAAATGCAGTTTCCAGGCATTAAAAGTATGATCTTCCTGGCTCTAAGATCATATGTTTTCATGACGCTGGAGGGCAGAAGCTTTGTCATGGCTTTATTGCCAGGCAAGCGGGGCGAGGAGAGAGACAGGACAGATGGATGCTCCTGTGCTGGCTGGTTTTTGTTGGGTTTTTTGTTTGGGTGTTTTTTTTTTTCCCCCTCCCGCTTGCAAGCTCCCAGCCGCTCCCGAGCCCCCTGCGTGCCCCTGAGTTGGCACAGCCTTTGGAGAAGGCTCCTTCCTTGGTGCTCTGCATCGCTCCGGGTGACTTTCTGTGGTCCTCCCTCTCCTTTCCATCACCTCCCCGCTGCTCTTGCTGCGTTTCCCGTTGCCCTGTTCCCGTTGCCATCCCCAGCTTTTGGCTGCCGGTCAGCTCTTGGGCATCGGCTGTGCTGCTGCTTGGTTGCCTGAGTCCAACCCACGTTGCTGTGTTGGTTGAGCAGTATTTTCCGCATAATACTGAACACGAGCCTTTTGACCGAGTGCTACCATGCTCAAGAAAGTCCTCTGCTTTCGATTTTTTTCCCAAGCGATGGACAATTCACTGTCACTGTACTGCTTGTGCCGATTCTCCTGGCTTAACTTTTTTTGTGCTAAACTAATTGCATGTGCCAGTGTGTCCAAGGTGCTTGCGTAGCAAAGCCGTTGGAGGAGGCAGGTATAAATAACGTTCTTGGCTGGGTGGGGAAGTGCAATAAATTCATTAGTGTCCTGTGACAGCGTGACTTGCTGCTTGGACAAGCTTCATCTCAACTCCTGGTGTTTCTGTGTTGGCTGCTGGGGATTTATAGCTGCGGGATGTGCAAGTGTTTTGTAACCCATGTGTTTTTGTATTCGCATGAATATCTCCTCTTCTCCAAAAGACCTTTCACTCACGAAGTCAAACTGTTCAACTTTGACTTTGCACAAGAGGGTTTTTCTTTTCAACAGAATTTGAATCAGTGCCCTGCTACTCCCACTTAATTAAGCCATCATTATCAAGTAATTGGTTGTAGTATTTGCAATACGGTGAAATTAGAGGTCCCTTTTCCCTACCACATCTCATCCTTCCCGGGGTTGGCGAGGTTATATTTAGAGTGACTCCTGGATTTGAGATCTGCCACCTCATGGGTGGTACGTGGGAATGAGATCCATCAACATAAATTGCAGGGTTTGTAGCTTTACACAGGCTGGTACACTGGGTAGAAGCAACTCCATTGCAGTTTCTGTATACCAGCACAGGAGAGGATGTTCTTACACGTGAAGATGCACCAAATGGTTTAGCAGGAACAAGTCCTGATAGTTGGCCGAAGGTTAATAAAAATATCATTTTAAGAGGGTTAAAGATTTTCTTAGGTGTTTGGCTTCTTCTGGCTTGGGCATTGCTAGAGGTGAGAGTTCCAATTTACAATGGTAAGGACTAGGCACTTAGATTTTAAAAAACATCCACCCCAAAATAGAGGTTTCCATGGGTGTCCTTAGTGCTGGCCTTTAAACATCAAGTACTGTGGGATTACACAGTCCAGGGGATTGGCTGGGTGCAACAAAAGCCTGGGGTAATTTTGTGATGTCTGTGCATGTTGTTAATGATGTGGTCGCCTAAAAGAAGTTACCAGCTTCAGGGCTGGAGGTGAGAAATGTGGGATTTAGTAGGAAATATTTGATTCTTTTTAACATCCCAGTAGGATCTGCCAAGGTGATTTCTTTTATTTTTTGCCTTGCACAAAAAGAAGCGGTGTGCATGTGATAAGCTGCTCTGATCTGTTACAACAACTCTCTTGGTGCTGGAAACATCTGGAGAGGTTTGCAGACAGTCAGACAAGACAGGCAGAAAGATGCCAAGGGCTGGGGAAGAGCTTTGAGTTTGCGGTAGGTGGGTGGTGGGATTTGTGCTATCCAAACATTAAAAATAGCGCGTGATGCACTCCTCTCTGCATTTCTTAGCCTGACTAAGTCATCAGTCTACCTTTTTATTAGCATTGTGGGCGTTGCTGTTTTGGGGATCTTCCTTGTTGGCTTGTCATCCTGTCTTGGGTGGTGATTGCTTCTCGGGGAAGGTGCTGGTGGGATGTGCCTGAGTCCCCGTGCTGCTGAGTGCGCTCCCGGAGCGAGTGATGGAGAGGAGTCTCGGAAAAGGGGGAGGATTTTCCTTTACAGCACTCTACACAATCATAACTGTTAATATATATGTAAGGGAAATGGAAAACAACCCTCAGCTTCAACGAGAAAATTAAACTTTGTGTGATAAGGAAAAAAACAGAGGGGTCCCTACAGAAAGTCTTATCATCTCATCCTAAAATACATGCTAGGATAAGGGGAGCTGGGGGTCCTCTCTAACTTCGGAAAGGGGCCTGGGTCTCCTCCTTACCTGCATCTCTGCGATGGCAGTTGCATTTTGGCTGAGCTCTCATGACCCCCCATCCTTTCCCACTTTGTCTCCTTTTGTCTCTTTTCCCCTTCCCCTCCCTGTTTCAGCTCATTGCTTAAAACTACAGGTTGACGTAGGTGGTTCGTGCCGCAATCCAGAATACGTGGTGCAGGGAGGTGGGTATTTATATGGGCTTCTGGAGCTGGCAGTTGCGTAGGGTTAATGGAAATGTTTGATTCAGTAATTATCCTGCTTGGCAGGGAGAAGGTCAGATTGAGGGCACCGTTGGCTGCTTTTAGATGTTAGAATAGAATAGTTGAGTTGCAAGGGATCTACAATGACCATCTAGTCCAATGTTCACCTCAACTAGTCCATGTTCACCTCCTGCAGCTGATGGAGATCTCAGCCCTGAGCCGTCTCTCCCAGGATGATGTGAAAGGAGGATGGATTTCAGGAAGAACAAGAGAAATAAAGCATGGGAGCAACTTTGAAACCTGCACGTGCCCCTGAGTGACTCTGGGCGGCTTGTGCAAGGGGAGAGGAAAGTAGTTTGAGAGGGTTTTCATCTGTATGATCATAGCAATGCTCAGAGGTTTTTGTGGCCTACCAACCCAAAATGTTTAAATGCCTGATTTCTAAGAGGAGCATTTTAAGAAGGTGAAATAAAAGTGCTAGAATGGCTGTTCTGTCTTTTAAATATGTTATTAAGGGCAGCAAGCCTGGCTGCAGCGCTACTGTGAGGGATGCTCCGTAGTGAGGGGTGAATGGGGATGCTCTCCAGGAGCATGGGTGGAGCTACCAGATGCGTTAAATGAATAAATGGAAAAAAATTAATAAATAGATATCCTCACTGGGTGACTCTGAGGAACCAGCCTTCTCGAGCAGCACCAAGACAGTGTGATCTCCTTCCATACAGCCAGGCACATGAGCCCAAGCAACTTCCCGTGGAAAATACCGCATTCTGTTTTGGTTCCCCTCCGCTTTTTTTGAAGTGGTTTTGCTTCTTTGGCCTCTTGTTTCCTGCCTGTCTTATTATAGATGAGCTCCAGTGGAGATGAAGGGAAGACCGAACCATCGGTGCTAACAATGTGAGCCCGTCTGCTGTGTTAAGACAGGTTATTAGTGGGACTGCTGACTTTTTGGTCTTAAAAAGCCCAGTGCCGAGAGGGGCGGCAGTGCCGTGGTCAGGTCTTCACCTGTAATTTTCCCATCCAAAGGATCACAGTCTCTTCTCACCTCCCTGCTGGCGTTGGGTGGGCTCATGCTGAGAGTTTTGACTTCTGTCGGGGAGCAAGGAACAAGTGCAGAAGGGTCTGAGATGCCTCAAAAGAGGTGGTTTCCCAGCAACCTAAACAGGAGCGAGGAAAAACCTGGACAAAATACTTGATATCTGGCAACCTGTTTGTTTTAGAAGCTGTTCCTGAGACATCAGTGCTTGTTAGCATTAGTCTGACACTTGCTCTCCTCTTGAGTTCGGAAAAGCAATGCCCTTTTGATGTTAGACATCAAGAAAACAGGCTCCTGTCTGGTGATTTGGGGATCCCAGCCAGAGCGGGGGGGATACAGCCTGCCTGTAGCAACCTGATTGCATTATGCACAGAGCTCACTTGCTAATTCATACTTCCTTGTCTTTTAAATTTTAAATGCAGCGACAACTAAATAATGTGTGGAAGAAAAGCCGGGGTACAATAAGACTAAAGCTCATCGTGATGAAGACGTGCCGCTGCTTTGGAAGAAGATCAGCAGTGGGCTGGGATATGCCGTGGGTTAGTTTATGCTCTGCCTCTTGAGTAAGTTGTTTGGAAGCTCTGGGTGTCCGTGATGCAGGAATTGGTGCATCTTTAGTGCTTTAAAAACTGCTTTATTTAGTGTTGTACCAACACTAGCATGGAAAGCCTTGAAGGAGGATGTTTCACTGTCCTTGTTGCATGGACTGGCAGGGTGTTGAGGCACTGATGGTTGGAGGACTTGGTTCAAAAGCTGAGCAGAACCCAGCCCGAACCACGCAGCAAGCTGGTGCTGTTGCACGCCTGCAAAATCCTGATTAAACAAATGCTGTAAAACCCGGGCCCTTGAGGGAAGACTCATAAACTTTGCAACACAAATTGCTCGCGATGTGATAAAGCAGGTGGATATTTAGCTGCTTGTGAACTTTAATGACGGATCAGCGAGAGCTTCGGCGTTTCTCTTGTGGTGGAGCAGGCGATGGGATTGCAGGCGTCGGCACGAGGGCTTCAGCCCAGGTTTGGGGTGATCGGTTGTAGAGTTGCTTGTAATTTTCTTACGTTATCTCTGTCCTGATTTTCTGTTATGCCTTGCGATGGAGGAGCTGGTCTTGGGTGCCACCTCACTCTACGTGCATCCTGCATGTGAGCATGGGCTCAAAGTCAAACTCCCCAGGGACCATGTTGCAGCAGAGTGACAAGCTGCAGGGAAGGTGGGTGGAAAACTGCTCTAATGTCCTTACCTGCGCTCAAGGACACACTTCCCCCAAACGGGGATAGACCAGGCTGTGCTTGGATGGGTGCTATCCCACGTCCCTCCTGCTTCTCTGCTGTTGTCCATGGCAGAGGGTGTTTGGGGTAGGTAGAACCCCTGATGTCCACCATGACACAGAGCAAAACAAACAGCAATGACTGAGTAAAGAGAATTTGCAAAAAGAAGAAATACCTATGTATCAAACACCAGATCAGATCATGCAATTCCTCAATCTTCTGGCAAACCTGGTTTAGCTCTGGAGTGAGCCTTGCTTGGACAACATGGCTCCGAAGCAGCAGCCTTACACCAACGCCCCCTGTGACTCCTTGTTCTTACAGCAAGGTTACCTTGCCAACATCTGCTTTTCTGCCTCACGTTATTTTTTTTCCTCCCAGCACCCAGCTGGGCTCAGATCATGAATCTTCAGTCTCCCTGCGAGCGCGACGGTTGGAAACGGTCTCAGAGTTGGCAAAGTTGTGATGAACTTTGAGGAGGAAACGTTTGTATCTGAGTGAAAGGGGATTTTTTTTTTGCCATTGATGTAGGTATTTTTGTTACTGTTTAATTAGATTAGTCCTCTAGGTTTGGTGGCCAGCTGTTCACTTTGCAGACAAGCAAAAAAAAATTCCAGCATTACACTCCTGCTGCTTTCGTCTTGTAATGAGCTTGTTAGCAATTAGTTGCTATTGGAATAGGCTGCGGTGGTGTGGAGCGGTAATGCAATGAGCTCAGCGTCTGAAAAGTTGATTATTTTTTTTATGGGAACTGGGTGGAGGGGGTTGGAATAAATAGTTTCAAGAGTGATGGGCAGGACGTATCAGGGCAAGTGGCTCTATTTCCTTGTCCTTTTGTGGATACTTTGGCTGAGTTTGGGATTATAATTTATAGATATAATCTGGGGATTTATATATATACATATATATAATTTGGGGATTTTTTTTTTTTTTTTTAACACTTCTAGCCTGGAAATTTTCCCTTCTCTCCTCATAGGCAGGCTGGGGAATTCACTGGAGAACTTAAATCTCTCTAAAGTCTTTCTAACCTAGCCCTACCCACATCTGCAAGGAAACATGGATGGCACAGCACATCTTGGGGAGAACGGGATGTGCAGGGACTTCAAGTGCCAGTTCGGACTGGCAGAGATGAGGATGCTTTCTGGGGGAAAAGGAAGGTTTTTACAGCATGGTGCTTGTCCCAGTTGTTCAGAGCCTGGATTTTTGCCAGCCTCACTGGGTGGAAATGAAGCCGGGATAGGGTCTAAGCCCCTGAATTGCAGACACGTTGAAGGGCTGACCTAGGATCTTGGAGTTCGTGCATCTGATTTTCAAACTTGCAGAATACTTGCCATGCGTTTTTATTTACGTTTTTGAAGGCATTGCGCAGGGGAGATGGCTGAGCTGCTCCTTGCAGTTGGGTGCTGGCCCCAGGTGGCATCCCAGAGCTGTGGGTTCCCGCCCCATTTTTTTCTTGCTGGATTAATAAACCTGAGCTGCGGGGCCAGGACTTGGACAAACCTTGGACTCAGGCGTTTGGAGGATATCTTGAAGGATATCTGTCTGTGAGGCTTGGTTATGAAAGTGTTAAAACAGATGCTGTTGCGGGAGTTGCTCATAGTCCTGCCAGCCATTCCTGGCGGGGTTTGTTCCCCTGTGTGTGGCTGGGCAGGACCGGCCTGTTATTAGGCACAAATATTCTCATTGCCGGGGGCTGGCAGGGGTAAACAAGTCGATGCGGAGCAGATTTGCTGGCTACGAGCCCCCCGCGTGCCGTCCCCTGGCTTTGGGGTGGCTGGGTGGCAAGTGGTGGAGGGGAAAATCACCGCACCTGAGTCCACGCGCTGGGGCTGCCCCGGGGCTGGTTTAGGGCTCGGTTCGTTTAGCTCTTCCCTGCATTGACACGGGACTCAGCTGTCCCTCGCAGGGCCCTGAGCAATGAGCTCTGCTGCAGATTGCCCCAAGGTTTGAACCCCCCCGACTGGGCGAAAGCAGACCCTGTTTCTTCCTGCACAAAGTTGGGCATCTGGGTTTAAATAACCTTGCTGGACCGAACTGCACGTTTCAAAGCTGAGCCGTTCTGCCCCGGGGGCCTTCTAAAAAGGGTCCCTTTATTAAAAAAGAAGAGGAAAATGGAGGTGGGACTGTTGCTTTTGCACAGAGTTTCTGTTGCGCTCTCCCCCTCTTGTTTCATTCACCTTCCTTTCCAAAAATCACCAAACGGTAATGACTCAAATTCTCCAAGCAAATTAATCCTTGGAAAGGCTCACAAGTGGAGGAAAAAAACAACAATAAAAAAAATTTAAAAATTTGGCTTTTGGGAATGTCCTGAGGAAAGAACAAATCAAGAAATAAATGAAGCTTCTTTTTGCAAGCTGCTTTAATTTAACCTTAATGACCGTGGCCCTACCGCTCCGCAGATGCGTCTGCGAGGGGACTGGCAGAGTTCACTGAGGCTTTGCAGATGCCACGCACGTGCACGGCCGGCTTCTTTGCCATCATCGCCGTTTGCAGCGAGGAATTGCTGTTTTCTTTCCTGGCTCACATGGCTATCGGACGTAGGAAGTTAATAAGCATTAAATGAAGCTGAAGGCTTGTATTGACAACCAAGTCTGCATGCAAAGGAGGACTTACTCTATTTATTTAGCAATAAATAAAGGAATCCACTGAGATTTGCTCGTGACACGCATAGCTGAAGTTGTGCATTTGGACCGGAGGAGTGTTTTCCCGGGGGCTCTGCTCTTCGTGAGCTGCAGCTGGGGGTTAATGAGTGTTGAAGTTTGCCTGCAGCCGCGTGCTGGGGAGCGCCGATGCTGTGCGTGTGGTCACCTGTGTGTGTACGTGTGCGGATGTAGATGAGTGGCTGATGAAAACCTCTGGTCTTTTAGCCAAAAAAGCCGTTTGTTAAGGAAAGGCAGAGTCGCTGGCTTCTTTGTTTACAGTTGCAGAGGGGTTAGTGTAGGAATGTATATGCTGACCCCAACGAAGACTTCTCTGGGCTGCTGCAATCAAAGCGAAGTCTCGCAGCAGAAAAAAACAGTTGTTGGCTGCTGCCCCTTCTGTACCCGATGACTAACGGGAGCCAAAAATACCATCTCTGGGAAAACAGCTCCAGGCTCTTCCAATCATTTTATCTGCTTATTCATCTACTTTAGACATTCATTTCCTTCAATCCCCTTACGTTATCCCTCTGGTTTACATATTTACTCTTCTGCTCTGTCGGGATGGTGTTATAACCCGGCCTGGCAGATATCTCATCCGACTGCCTTGTACCAAAGGGATGTGGGATTCAGTCCAGAAGCAATCAAACAACCCGTCGTACCTTTCCTGTCTGTTCCCCAATTGCAATAAGGTCGGTCGCTATTTCCCTGTTAACACAAAGCTTACACGACTTTTTTTTGTGTCTCAGAACAAACTCCTACGCACGTCATCTCGCACATCAGCAATTACTGATGGCAAGTGCCAAAGCCCCTAATTAGCTCCTCAAGGCTCCTCTTGCTTTTGGTAAACCCTTAACATGGTCAAACGGAGGGCGGAAGCGGCAGCGATTGCAGGGGTTAGACACGGTAACGCTCTGCCTGCGGGGGCTACGATGTGCCGTAGGCAGCTCTGCCGGGGTTTTACGCTGCCTGGCTTGGAAGTGGAGGGGAAGGCGGTGGCAGCCCGGCTGCGGTCCTGCCCGCTGCTCGGGGGATGCTCGGGTGCTGTGCTGGGTATGGATCACTCCCAGTTTTGGGTCTGGCATCTATAAACCAGCCGTCCGCTGCAAGCGAAGGCAGAGACTAGCGGCATAAGGACATACAGACATTGTGGAAACTCGGCAGCGAGTGCCTGTGTCGAGCTGGTGACGTGTAAATCGCTGCTCTGCGTTTGACACCGGTGCAGCGGCTGTGATTGATGCTGGGGATGATGGCTCCATCTCATGCACATGGGGCTGCTGTGCTGCAGGAGGGACCCCAAGCTGCGGGGTTTGCAGGAGGCTGCTCGCTCGAGAGATGTTGCACCGTTACTTCATTACTCCGCAATGATGCGGCAATGATGTAGCTACAAGAAGTCTAATAAGAAATGAATCTTGCCATGTATAATGCATAACTTTTTTTTTCCCTTTCCCTCTCACCTGTATTCGAGGGGAAAAAAAAAAATCAGGCAATTTCCGAGCAAGGAAGAGTGACATTTCTATTTTTATAGGGCACTTTATAAATAGTGGCATTATTTCAGTCTTTTGCAGAATGAGGGTGCAAGGCATCGACCGAGTTTTGCTGCAGCCCTTCCAACTTCCACTCCCTGTTTATGCTGTTCAGGCACGTTTTCTCTTGACCTATTTTTTTGGTGTGTGTTTGTGATAAGCCCCAGATGTAATGGTACTTTTTTATGAGTTACCAGAGTAATAGATTTGGAAAGAAGGTTTTGACGCGTTTGCTAATAGCTCACCTGTGCAGTTATTTTATGCCTTGGTGAGTTCAACCTGTGGTATGTGCAGCAGGAGGAGGGAGGCTGGGGAATCGTACCTATTTAATATAACACGGCGAGTTGAAATGCTGCTTCAAGTCTCTTAACGAAAGCCTTTCCTTACCCTTGCTGATGGGATGGAGGTGCCTTGCTTTCATGCACCTCCATGTGAATTTATGGCAGTGACAAGCTGCTCTGCAAGCTGCTCTCCTGGATTTGCCCAGGAGGGAGGAGGAAGCCGCAGCTCTGGGCTGATGGACAGAAAAGGGGCTGGCTGAACGGGCGGCGCGAGGATGCAGGGAAGGGACAAATAAAGCATCGCCTGTTGACCTCTCCTGACACCCGCAGCAGAATTTCTCATTTCCTACTGCCATGTACTTGAAGGTCTCGCTGCAATTTATTTGGCTGATTAAAAAGCACAGCAGCAAGTGCATTTCTGAGTCATAGAAATACTGACCTGACCAGCTGCTTTATACCACGCTTTAATGCCAGCTCTGCCTGGGCAGCCGTTTGTCCGTGCTGCCAGCTTTGAGCCCCTGCTAAGACGGCAGGGAAATGTAGCATCACAGCAAGGAGCTCGTGGCTCGCCCCTGCCTGATGGGAAGGCTGAGATCATTGCTTCCTTGCCGTCAAAATGGAAAAGATCCACCCTTAGATCTCACCCTGATTCCTCCCAGCTGGAGATAACTCTGTAAGTCTGATGCCACCAACCCGCGGGGCTGCAAATGCCCCGTTGGCATCTGTAGGTCTAAGGTAAGATCTGGCCGCTGCCTGTGTGTAGCAGCGGGCACTGAGTTTAAAGCAGGTTATTTCGCCCAGAGCGGCTTTGTGTGAGCCCTAGGGCTGTAATTAATAATCTCACTGCATGGCAGAAGATTTCTTCTCATCGATACGATGTGCTGGTCGATACAAGCTCTGCTGCAGCACGAAGCCATCAGGACCCTTCTCCTTGCAGTGCCTTGGTTAAGCCCAGCTAATACTAATAGGATTTGCAGGCGTGTGCTGGGGACGGGTCAGGGTCGTTCCCTGAAGGTCACCCAAAGCAGCTTTTTGGTTGCAGGTGAGGTTGGGGATTTTTTTCAGTTTTTAAGCTCCCGATGGCAGCAGCTCCCGTGGGGCTGAGCACTTTCACACTCAGTGCAGGAGTGCGGGGGGGTGAGGAGTCAGGGTGGGAGGACCGAAGGCAGCGGCTAACCAAGATCCAAACTGTACTATTTACTGTATGATAAAATAGAGAAATATTCCGGAGAGAAATATTTGAGAAAGGAAAAATACGTATTTTTCCATGGGAGAGGAAAGCCTGTGGTTGGGTCTGGGCGCTGCCAGTGCCTATTGCTGGCACCGACGTGCCGCGAGCTTTGGTTTGCGAGGAGCTTCAGATGAAGCGTGCACGGACAGAAGGGTGTCCCTGACACCCCAGCTCTTGAAAGGGCTTCACATCCTGCTGTTGAATTACTTTGGCCACTGTTAAAGTAAAAATAGTAATAATAACCCTCCAGTCTTTATCAGTCCCCACAGATGCCTAAAAATCTCCAATAAGTTGTGGCTGTGTTGTCGGCAGCCGCGGCCCGAACCTGCTATTTAATGAGGAGATGCAGTGATAAAGGAAGAAATTCCTCCAGTTATTCGGTGTTTTTTCTCGTCTTTGAGCGAGTCCTGGTTTCATCTCCTCCGCCTGCCGTTGTGCTTTGGTTCAGAAGGTCTTAGCTGCCTTTTGGAAAGGTTGAACGTTTTTCGTTGCGTTTCTTTTCCGCCTGTTTAGCGAGTTAATTTAAACCCGCCAGGTGGGTGCCTGAGGAGACTGTAAATCGGCATCGCCGTACAAAATAAAAAGCGTGCTGAAAGATTAGAAGCAAATTAATTCCTGTCATTTCTGGCTTTTCTGGAAAGTAATTTCCATTTTTGGGAATTGTTGTAGGGATGCTAAGATGCTCTCAGTGCCTGGAACAAGAGCAACGGAGCGCTCAGCTTTTGGGCTGGTGCATTAAGCCCAGGAGAAGAGGGATGTAAATACCCCAGGGTGAATGGGGAGGGGATTTTGCATTTGTGCAAATAAAATAAACTGGGGGAAAGAGTGAAGCAGAGAAAAACTGCGGTGTAAGCATAGGCAGGGCTTTTTTAATTGTAGACTGTTAAAGGCATTGGTGGGGCATGGAGATGGGAAATTTGGGGCTCTTGAGAGGGTCTGGGCATGGCAGGGGAGGGATTGTGCTGCAGGGATTAACGTCACGTTGGGGTCACAGGTGCAGAGGGGAACATAGGAGCCTTTTTATTTCAATAGCAGAGCTGAGGCGCTGCTGGGGATGTAGCCACATGGGTGTCATGGACTTGCCCTCACGCAGCCTGGAAGCTGGATGGTAAAACCTCGGGCTCCATCGGAGCAGGGAAGGCAAAGCTCCATCAGTGCGTTATCCAAAATGCGAGGCGATTTTGGGGATCCCACGGTGCCTCCCCGCAGCTCGGGGCTTCGGGCTGCCGCAGGTTTCCAGCCGAGGTCGGCTGCAATAACCTCTCGGATGAACCAATTGGCTTTTTGGGAGCGTGGAGCGATGGCGAGCGGAGCCGAGGGGAGCAGGCGCCGGCTCGGAGCGGACGGGTGCTGGGTCGGGGGACAGCAAGCACCACGTGCCAGCGTCGGCGTGTGGAGCTGTGTTTGCTTTGAGAGTGTAATTTTCTACTTAATCATGTTGAGCAACATTAAAAAAACAGCTCCGCGTTTTATATTTAAGGATCTTTGTCACAGCAGACAGGCTGTGCTGCAGCACATCTTTTTTCCAGAGTGTTTGTGTGGGTTAGGGTATACTTACTAATTTTAATTTCCTTGTGTATCATATAATCATGAGCATTTAGAAAAGAAAACGAAAGCACGGACATGGCTAAGCGATTTGAGCAACCTGGTCTAGTGGAAGGTGTCCCTGCCCATGGCAGGGGGGTTGGACTAGATGATCTTTAAGGTCCCTTCCAACCCAAACCATTCTGTGATTCTATTCTATGACTCAATTAATCACGGGTTTCCCGTCCAGCCTCTCTAGCTGTGGTTTACCAACAAGGCTTTCTTTACCTTCCTACATTAAATAATATATATATATATATTTAGAGGCAATATTCAGGTGGAGACTTTTGGAATAAGATGATTGGGCTGGATCGCATAATAACTGCGCTAATATGACTTGTTAGCCTTCATAATATCAGCTTTGTATTACTACCGGTGATAATTAAGTTACAGTCAAAGCTGCTAAGTGCTGTTTGGAAGATACAGCATTAAAGCGCTCCCTAAACAAAAATAACGCTCTCAAGCATTTTCAGCAGTGGAGATCACGACCGAGGCTTCATTAACCATCCCAGCACCAGCCTTCGTTCCGTCTCATACGCATCATTTAGCATCACCACACCTTAAAAATACTAGACAGTTACTTTGCCATAGAAGACAGCTTTATGGTGTGGTGCAAGAGCTGGCATTAAGATACCTTCACACCTTAGTTTTTTGGTACTTGGCGGGTTATGAGTTGTTATGGGGAGTTGATTTGCAGCACAGATCTGGTCCGGCATCTGATCTTGATGCGTTTCACCGGGCTCCTCTTGGGTGAGGAGGTGACTAGTACCTTATGTCACTCACGTCCAGGGATGCTCCCAGCTCAGGAGAGAGGGAAGGGGGTCGTGGATCCGTCCCTCGCTCGGGCACTGTCACACTGAGTCAGGTTTTGAACCCCTGGGGTTCTTTTCTTTGTACGTGTCCTAAGCTGGTGTCACCTACTGACCCGGAGGTGGGAGATGCTTAAGCTGAGCGGGTTGGGAACGGCACCGTGAGGCTCGTCCGTTGCCAGACATCTCCGTGGGGTCTCAACCAGCATGGGAAACCCGCAGTGCTCGTGAGAGATGTGTTTGCTTCCCATATCAGGGCTAAAAAATGGGTATTCTCATTTTATTGAGTTTTCCAGAGCAGTGTGGAGAGGGTGCCTGTTTTGAGTTAAAACTCAAGCCTTTCGGGCATGGAGAAGAGGACTGCTCTGGTTTTGAGTTGCGGATGTCAACATTTGCTGTTTGCGTTGCAAGGGCTGTTCAAATTTGTTTATCCTTTGCATTTGGGTTAAACAAAAAAAAAAAAAAGGCAAAACTTTCTTCAGCGTGAAAACCTTCATGGCAAACTGAAGTGTTGCATTTTGGGGTCACTGGAAGGTTTGGGATTAACCGATAAGTGTTTTTGCGTTGAAGGAGAGGAAACTTTGCTCGCTTCCCCAGCCCTAGTTCCAGCCCAGGGGAGATGCTGCGCATGGACAACCGGGAGTTAAAATAAATGCCTCTTTGAAAAGAGTTGCTGTTTTTTTGAAGACTTTCAGGCTTTTATCCCAAAATTATGTTTCGAATGGTGTGGGGACATCTCTGGGTGACCTCCCAACGTGTTTCTGTGCCGCAGGATGTGTCTCCTCTCCCCTTGCAGCCACAGGCTTTAATCTGAGCTGATTCCAGTGGCTGATCTTGAATGTAAGGGCTTGATGTTTTACACTTGTTGAATGCTGGACTTAAATTTTGGGGATGATTTTCTGTCCTCTGGAAAGCTGCAATTTGGCTCTTTTCTGGAGATGGGCCACTGCTAAAATACCCGACCTGAAACCGCTCCTGCTGTACGATGAGTTTTGTGCGTTTCCTCCCACCTGCTGCAGCTCTTGGCATTTGAGCTTGATGATTTTGGGAGCAGAGAATCAGGAAATTAGCATCGTGATGATGCCTTTTAAAATTCTTTTGCAAAGAGAAAGAGAAGAGAGTAAGAAAAATCCCAGCCTTCCCCCAAAAAACCCTCATGGTGCCGAAACATTTTGGTTTTATTCTCCAAGCCAAAGAGAAGGAGCTTCCCTTCACTGCCAGGTTTTATTATTTTATTTTATGATTTGATGGTGAGACCAATCAGATTAAATACCCGACATCTGCACGGACCAGGGGTGAAACTGAGAATATTAAGCATTTTGCCGAAAGCCATCAGCATCTTAGACGGCTTTGTGCTGTAATAGCATTTAAAACCTTGAGAGCTACAATCAGTGTTGCCAGCTCCGAGGATGTTTTAATTAAAGATGCTGCCATTAGAGACAAGTGATGTGCAAACTGTCATTTTCTTCCTTCTTTTCCTAAAAAAGGAATATGCACTTCCCTGGCAAATGCAGGCTCTGATACACCCCAAAGACGGCACAAGTGTTTCACTCTGATGTTTGGGCTCTCACCCAAACTTCCTTATGCTTTTTAATTAATTAACCTTGATAATGTGTCTGTATATGTCTGTGTGTCTGGGCTGTTTTTAAATGTGTACAGCAGTAAGTTTTGGGAAGGAGGGTAAAGTCCGTGCTCGATTGCTCTTTCTCCTTCTTCTGCAGCTCACTTTGATTTCCCCCCCAGCCCCATTTTCTAGAAAAAAAAGGGGTCTGTGGCAGAAAAAGGGACTCTGCTTCAAAGTATGGGAGACTCGTCAAAAACAGAGACGTTACTACAATGAAAAAGTGGGAATTTGAGCTTCTTGGGCAGAGGTGTTGCTTGTGCTTGCATGAGTTATATGAGGTTTTGCTGCAGAAATTACCATAATGCTCCACAGTACGGAGATGCTGTCCTGTATGGCACAGGGGCAGACCTGGCTCCGTCCAAAACACCACCAGCATTTAAAGGCAGCGCACCTAAAGTCATCTGCCTGCCTGGAATGGCTTTGCAGATACGTAAATGGTCTGTAGAACAAATCCCTTGGGGCATTGCCGGCACCAGGGACTCAAAGGGGCTCTATGTTGGCACATATATATTCAGCCCAAGGCAATATAAGGTTTTATGGAGCTGCAGGAAAACTTTCTCTATATGCCTTTTGTTGCGTAGCCTAAAAATGTTGCAGGTGTATGTGGTTATCTGCCTGGCTTGCTGCCTTTGGTTGCTCCGTGATGTGCACGATGTCTTTTGAGTAGGGATGGTCCCCAAAGTCCAAAGTATGAATGCTACGAAGGCGAATCCTTTGCGATGCAAACCCCACGGGCATCTGCGCTTAACTCCATGTCAATGGCAGCAGCAGAGCATATCCATAATACTGAGCTAATATGGCATTACTGGTTGCTTCTCAAAATGAAATCCACCCTTCTTATTGCCAAGGGATAATCAGAAGTGTGCATCTCTGCCAGGCTCCCTCACCTCCTCATTAGGTATGAGGTTTTTTTGTCTGCTTTCAATTAAAAGTTGATTAATGAGAGCGCTGGAGATGCTCACCTCTTGGAGCCTGCAAGGAGCAAAACGGTTCCCCAGGACTGCAGCCCAGAAATAGAAGCGATGTTTCGTCAGATGATTTGTTTGTTTGCCTACAAAATCCATCAAAGCGTGTTATTTACCTTTAGCTGTACCAGGATTTCTAGCTTAGCTTGGAAAGCAAAGACAAGTGCATCGGTCTCAAGGATTTTTACTGTGCTCTTGTGTTACAGGAGCTGTAGTTTATCCATAAATGTCACTGGCAGGATATATGTATTTTGAATAAAATGCAAAATGTACAAGGCAGATATGGTCTCTGAAATGAGAAGGACCCTTGCAGAGCCATGTGAACAGCCTGCCAGCACAAAGCATTGGCATATATTCATTAAAAGAGACTCTGAATAAGCTGTTTCAGATGATAAATTATACTGCCAGGAAGCTCCAGAGGGGAGATATGTCCTGCTGGTCTCAGTTTGTGTAGCTGTGTGTCCCAGCAGCTCCTTAGACATGGTAATGACAACAAGATTTTCATATTTATACCTCATTATCTGAGATGCTGCTGGGTACCGGGGGTTTCCATGAGGAAGGCAGAGAAAGCCTTGGAGAGGTGGATGCCTCCGTACCAGGTGTCTGTGCTAAGGCAAGGTGCAAGCCCTGTTGGGGTCCAGTTTTAATTTCAAATGTGATGTGACAGCTCGTTCTTTGGCCTCAAATTTTGTGGTCCAGCTGCCTTAGACCCTCCTGCAGCCCTAAACCATCGCCAAGGAGTTTAATGCTGCCTCTGGAGAACATCGGTCCTGGGGACATCTAGATTTACACTTACCCCTGCACAGCCAAAGCCTGGGTTGCGCTGCGTTGCTTGAGGCTCTAAAAGGCGCTCGGCATCCCATTTCTCTCACTGTGAGTCTAAATAACTCGTGATGGGTGGCCATTCTGCTCCCAGTGCTCCGTTTCCAGCCTCTTGTCCCCCGTGGGCTGCTCCACCTTGCACTTTGCCTTGGCAGAACGAAGGGGAACAAAGGCAGAACGGGGCAGAACCCCGTCATTGCGTCCGGCCGGTGTGTCACGGTGTCACGCTTGCCTGTGCTCAGCCCTTGTGCCCGGTGACGGTCCCCAACTGAGCGGCTCTTGCTGAGCTCTTTGCTTGCCCAGATGGTCTGGTTGGGTTTTCACCTCAGCCACTGCGTTTGCCCAACTGAGTTCTTGCTTGCATGGAGTGGTACCACGAAAAAAAACCCTCTCCTTGCTTCTTGAGTCACCACCTCTTTGAATTTTGTCCAAACAGCTGGAAAAAAGTGTGGAACTTGAGGAAAAACTCATTTGGAGACTTTAATTTCAAATCAAGGATTTGTTGGATGCTCCCCAGGTTGCCGTACGATGCGATCTTTGCTGTGCAGCTGGAGATGCTGTTCTGCAGGGGAAGACCGAGCCGCCTGCCAGGGCTTGTGGAGGCGAGGAGTGGTTTCCTTTCTGCTTTTCCATTGTTGCTGGAGTGCGTTGCCGGGCAGGACGGCTCTCCCGAGGCTTGCGCGGGGTTGGAGCCAGAGCATGGGTCCAATGAACACAACTCCAGGGTGGACGAGGGAGAAGTTCACCTTCATTTGGGTTTTCTTCACCTCTTCACAAAACATTATTTCAGTGGCAGGTTGCATGGTTCTCAGCGCCTTATAGCAATCGTGGAGCAAAGCATAATGTCTTGTACGTCTTTGTTTTTCTGTTTTTTCTTTTCTCACGCAAAATCCTTATTGGAGTCTTAGAGTTGCTTTTCTTTTAAGGCACCTGATCTTTGCTTCTGAGTGGGACTGGCTTGTCCCTGGCTTCTGCTTGCTTTAGTTCTTCTGTTCGAAGGAACTGGAAATGTGCTGTCTCTAAATTAACATTTTTAGGTATCTCCTTGCACTGCTTTTTAAAACCAAGCTTCCAGAAAGTAGATGAAATTGCAAAGGAACTAGGAAAGGAAGCTGGAGTCCAAGACCTGCGGATCAAATGCAGCGCATGCTTGTTTTGGTGACTCATCTAGACACATTGGTGACAAGGAGAGGACTGCCACCGCACTAGGCTCTGTCTAGACAGCAGTGTTGCAGCCGGAGTGATGCTACACCTGCCCGTAGTCAGTCTTGGCTGATTTTATCAATGTCGTCAGAAACAGTGTGAGTTTGGGAGGGATGAGCTGTCGCTGGTGTCGGTCCTCTGCTCTTTAAAGCTGCATCCTCTGCTGACCAGACGCAGATGGTTCGTGTCCGTCCATGGATGGGAGCAGGAGGTTTTGGGTTGATGTGATGTTCCTTGGCCCATCCTTGCCTTGGGAGGTGGGTTTGGCTTCAAGGAGGAATTTGGGAGCTCTTTGCATCCTGCGGATTGAGCCGGGAGCGACCTCCGTGGCCCGATGCAAGCAGCGGTGCCAGCTGCTGGGGGGATGACAGATGTGTTACGGTGACGGGTAGCAGGGACCACTCTGAAGGTCCCTCCTTGTTCCTCCGTGCTGGCCTCAAAGGAGAGCAAACCACCATGGAAAATCACTCATGTTCAGTGCCGCTTCTCAGCCTTCTTGCCAGAGACAGCTCTGAAATGGGGACCTGAGCAACCTCCCTGTCCTATAAGGGCTATAAGGTGCAGGGTTTTTTGTAGAGTGAGAAAACAGAAGGAAAACTAGTCCTTTCCTTTAGCCAGAGGTGACCTGATGTGTGTCCAGCGGTTTTCTCCTCCAGCTCGCCATGATAACTGCAATCCCGGGGAGAAAAATCGCTTATCCCCAGGTGCTCCCAGTCCTCTCTCCTCTACTTGCTACCCGCTCGCGGGGGAGGCTGTTGCTTGCTCAGTGTTTTGGTGGTGTTTTTATTCCCCGCCCCCCCACTGCATCTTTCTTGACTTACTCATGCAAAAATTTGTCACCTTCCCCCCCCCCCCCGCCTGCTCGTCGTGTGGCTTTCAATCATCCCAAAGACAATCTGTGGCACCGGCGGTATTAATATTTTCACTCAACAGACTTAGCCCGGTCATTAATAAGCAAAGCCAACAGCTAACGGGGCCTCGCTGACCCACGGCTGCTTGGGGTGACCTCCCACCTCCGCCCCGTTAGCCAATTTGTTACCCAATTTATAGCCTGTGTCCTTGGTTCGGGGTGACTAAGAGCAAAGCACGTGTGCCTGTCACACCATTGTCCTCCTTGTTAATACATCTCCTTCCAGCTCTGGTTACAGGCTTTCCTGCCGCGAGCGGGTAATGAAAAGCCTGCTGCCCCCTGGTAAACAGCCCTCTGCCTGCAATTCGTTTGTGCGAGCTCTTTTTGAGCTGTGTTTAATTGGGATCGCGTTTGGCTGGATTTACCTGCGGGTCGGCTTGCAACGTGACTGTCCTTACGGTGCATGAAGAAGGGTGTATAGAAACCTATGTAGTAGTTGGGCTTGATTAAACATTATATCTGCCTTTATAGCCCTGGGTGCTTGGCCAGCTTGTTTTCCTGCTGGAAAAGCTATTAGAGCGTCCGCTTTCCCCAGCAGTGGTTTCCCCATCCGTCTCCCAAGCAGAGTGGAGCAGCGCTCCGGCGAGGCCGGGGGATGCTGGCCCAGGACGTTTCTCCTCGCTGCCTTCGTGGGTTCACGTCTCTTGGCTGAGTAACTACATTTCTCTGTGCTTTTCCTGTTACTGTTTTTAAACTGGAGATTAAATACAGAGATGTCACGGAGCCCGTATGTTGCATTGACCTGGTTAGAGGAGGAGGCCTGGGACGCGTGCCCAGAGCTGGGCGTGTGCCTCGGCCGCTTGTAGTGGGTATTTTGCAGGGACTGTTGACAACTCAAGATGATGATGATAATAATAATAATAATAATAATAAGCTTCATTTTTGCACCATATTCTCTCCCCATCCACAGGCCAATTTCATGCTTTATTATGATTTCAATGTTTTAGTTTATGCCGCAAGTGGAAAATTATGTTAGGATTCAGAGAAGCTCATTAGGGCACATTAAAGCTCTCTGTGAGATGGTTCTCCAGAATTAGAGGCTTTAACCTTGTTTAGTTAAAATTCAAAGCCAAGTCTGGCCGTGGCAGGACTGGAAGGGATGGTTCACTCCGAGGTTAATGTACTTTATCAATCCACTTTAAATTCCCTTTGCTGTTTCGCTGGCTGATGCAGAGTGCTCATCCAGGCAAGTCCGTGCCGAGTCTCAGGATGAAGCGAGCGTGCTCCTGAAAGCCGCCGTGGGCCAGAGTGGTTAATGCAGATTTTGGTAGGTTTTGGCAGAGCTGAGCACAAAAAGTGTTTTTTCCCAGGTCTGATGCTGTCACCAGCTGCTAATCCTGGGGCGGGATTAAAAGTGGGTTGGGAGAGCTTAGCCACCCTGTACCCAAGTCCATCCTACAGTCTCTTTAAAGCCTGACTCCCCCGTCCCCAGATAACGTCATGATCTCTGTCACTTCTAATTTTCCGGTTATTTCCAGCTCAATTTTGGCTTTAGGGAGTTGGAGCTTTTCTTTATTGTTCATGTAACACCTACGAACCCCAGTGTTGAGCCAAGACCCTGTTTCCTTTTAAACACCTGCGAAAGGACCTTGCTGGAGTGCAGCGATGAGCCTTCCATCCTTGCAAGCTGCCTTTGGTCCCATCTGATTTTTTTCACCCACTGCCACACAGTCCCTTTCCTTTGTGGAGGAGAAGGATGGATTTATTATCTGTGAAGCTTGCCTGGCAGTTCTGGAATGATAACCTCCCCAGCTTCTGGTAGGGTGTGATGCAAAAGGCTAAACAGCAGCTGTACTGCAGAGAGCATCGCTCGTGCCACTGCAAACACTCAGATTTGGTCAGTGCTTGTAGGTGATTCATTTTTAGCATACATTCAAAAGGGATTTGGGATTAGAGCTTTGTTCTGCGGACGTCCAGGCAATAGCAGATGGGAATAGGATGCGCTGAGTTACAGCGTGAGAGCAGCAGGCGCGTGGGTGCTCTCAGGGGTTCTCTGGTGTGGTGGGGACCCCGTCAGACAAGTGACGTGACCGAGGTCCCGTAGGGAGTCTGTGGCAGAGCATGGAGATGGATGGCAGTTTCAT